>NC_089046.1:15849285-16165000 GCF_034140825.1 Oryza sativa Japonica Group
CACTTAAATAGGTAGATCCATTACTTTCAACCAATAGATATACTTTTTAGAAAATCTTAAGCCCCAATGTGTTATGTCTTAAAAATTAGAAAAAATAACAAAAAAATTGAGAAAAAAATAGATCATCGGTTTTACTTAAATAATTTAGATAAAATAGCAAAAAACACCCCTCCACTTTGCCCTCTCCCCAAACATACGCACAACACAGCACTACTCGTCCCATCCCTTCTCGGCTTGAGCTCTCCACTCTACCCCTTCGTGTTTATATAGCCAAAAGTAATCAAAAATATTAAAACATGCATAAATTTGAAGCTATGCATCTCATTTCTAATCTAAATATTGTTGTATTTATAATTAAAACAATGATTTAAAGATCCAAAAATCCTATATTTTGAACTAGTATAAAATATAAAATAAAGCAGGTAATAGAAAATGTAATAAGTTCGTAAAAAAATGGGTTCTTACATTACACTATAATTGGACCAACCATTGCATGTTCCATTTTCATAACAACTTTAAAATACTTAGACATTAATGATCTTACATCTATCCTATATCATAGCATTATGAGTTTCTCCACATATCATTATATATATAAACCGCACTAAGGTTCGCAGTATATAGTTATTTGAAAAGTTATATTTGTTAGTATTAAATTTAAAATTTTGGATTCATGTTAACTAGGTATATTTTTTTGAAAAAGATAGTATAGATCGCACAAATCAGAAGGAAGCGAGGTATATGACATGTCTTTATTAATTTATATGTAAGTATGTAACAATTTGCATTAACTTAAACCTACTAGAAGAACTACTTGATGGTACAAATAAAACATATTTATTAACAATATAGTTCTTTAGAATTTGTAAAAAAAAAGCAAGTAAACATTCTATCAAAAAAAGGGCCAAGCACCTTACTTCTAATTTACACTTGATTTTTTAGACATGTTTTCCAAACAAACTAAATCGAACTTCCTTCTATATAATAAAGAGATCATAGATAATTATTTATACAGATATATTAAATATGATATATTTTTAAACCTAATAAATATCTTGGAAAAATTATCAAAGCAAATTGCAATGTACAATCAGGGTTGGAAATTTCGGTCATTTTAGACCCCTCTGATACGATATTATTTCGGCCAAAATTTTGGTAATATTTGTTCAAATTCAACTATTTTTTTCAAAATTTCGAACCGAAATTTCAGAAATTTCGGTGATGCATGCTCAAATCAGCTAAACCGAAAAGTTTAATCCCGTGTACAATACATGCCGGCGCGAATGCACGGGCTACCTTCCTAGTTAAGTGAAAGGTTATATCGTGAAGCACAACTAACTTGTAGTCAAGACTACATCTTATAGATAAAGTTGTACATATCTAATCAGAGTATAAAAATGGATGTACTACTATGTAAGGAAGCATTTGCATCAGAGCACAAAAACTTTCAGAGACACACCAATGTGACGCACAGTAGTTTCGCAAAGATTTGTGTTTGGGCTTGGGTTCAAAGGCTAGAGCAATTAATCATCAATTAATTCTTCTTTTGGTCCACAAGCTGCTGCGCTTGTTTCACGAGGGAAGCGAGAGTACTGATTGGCTTCAATGAGCCCAGATTACGAATGACTTGAAATACCTTTCCTCTGTAATAACCACTGGTGAGAAACATAGAGCCGTCGATATGTCAGACATGGTCTTGGAAGCAAGTGACAGAGACTGCATCAAGCTCTGCAAGTCTTCATCCACATAGCTGCCTTCATTTTTCATCATTGATATGACCATCTTAGTGGTGTGTTGAGCTATTCTAAGGCTGTCGACCTTAGGGTCATTGTTTGTTTCTACAATCTCCTTGAGCTTCCTCCAAACGCTAAATTTATCAACTCCATGGCAAGTCGCATAGAACTGTTGATTCAGATCTTGATATGAAAATGTGAATTTGTCACAGATAGTCACACAAAGCTGCAACAAGAATTGGATGCATTGGCTCTTCATATTGAAATTTGGTACGTGAGATGACAAACTGTCATTATCTTGTAAATAATCACTTGGGTTTTCGATGTCGGTTTCTTGTGCTACTATGGACCTAGGTTCCGTTTCTGTTTGCAGTTCTTGTCCTGTTGGCCTACAATGAAGGACTTCTGCAAGAACCTGAGATGGTAAGGACTTTTAATCTGACAGTGGTAATAAATCTAGGCAGGATCAGGCCAATTTACATATGATGCTAATCAAAAGGCAGCAGGTCTGGAGGGAACTTACCTTTGGCATTGCCTTGGTCATCACTCCCTTCAGGTTCTGGAGACATTCATCGTCTTCGGTGTAATTGGCACATAGACGCTCTAGAATTACTGCTGTAGCTACTCTGAACAATATGATGTTGTCACGGTCTAGGAGAATTTTTACGAGATTATCAACAGAGTTATTGTTTGCTTTCATGATGATCATGGCACTACCTTCCATTTTGGAAGAAAGCATCACCAGTGCTTCAGCTGCTGCCGCCGCTCTGACGCCAATACCCCTGCTACAATCACTGAACGCGCATAGCAGCATCTGGACGAATTCTTCCCTGCTTGCGCAATCCTTACCTGAATCCACAATCGCCAGTGCAGCGAGGATCTCCATGGCTAGCATTTGCAGCTTCTCGCCGCATTGGTCACACTCGAGAATAGCTTCCATGGCGCTTATTGCTTTCTTGTTGCCTAACATTTCATGGCGCAGGTCGGTGCCAGCTTCCCCGGGAGCGTCCACGAGCAGGTTCATAACTTGCAGAGACTTGGACATTATCTTGGACCAAGCGCCATGGCCGACGCTGTGAAGTAGGTCCAAGCTGACGGGCGCAATGAGCTTCGCAATCAGACCACGTGAGTTGGCCATGGCCGTGCGGTTGACGTCGTCGACGGCGAGGGCCCCGAGGATCAACATGCCAAGGAACATCATGTCTTTGCAGTGATCATCATCTTTCTCATCACTCTCAGGCGAAAGACGGTCAGGCCGATCATGTTCTTGATCACATCCTCTACTACTCTTCCATGTCTCCATTAACCATTCGCGCTCGTACGGCTCCAGAACCGTGCTTCGACCATACGCCTCCGGTAGCCAGGCTGGTCGCCGGCGATCATGCGACAGGCAACATTGCCCGTATGGGTCAAGCAAGGAAGATATGCAATGGATCCCTCGTCGGAACTGCTCCACCAGGATCTCGCCGGCGACGTGGAGCACGATCGTCGCAGCACACTCCCGGATCCTCCTGTTGTATGGGCTTCTCGGCCCCAGCGTCACGAGCAGCCTGTGAACAATGTGACCGAACGATGCCGATGCAGTTAGCTGCTGTCTGATCAGCACAAGCTGCCCAAGCTGCACACGACGCCGCCTCCGGTCGCCGGAGTTCGCCGACGTCTCCATGATCGGCAGCCTCAACAGCGCTCCCAGTATCTCCAACCCGCGGACGTAGCCGTCACCTGACTTGGACTCCAGCAGGTCGACGGCGAACGTGACCAGGTTCCTCCCCGCAGCGAAGGACGGGTTCTTGGCACATCCACTTCTGATTTCCTGCAAATACTGCAGAACGGCAACTCCAAGATCAGGTTCATCGTATTGCAGCGACACTGCATCAACCAGACTGCCTTTGAAATTTGCAAACGTCTCCCTGTAACCAAAGATCACGCCCTGCAGGAGAGCTAGCGTGTACAGGACGTCCAGTGCCGATTGCTTCAGATTGTCGCCGCCGTAGTCGCGCTCGATTAGCCGCCACAGAGAAATCCCGGCGGAGATGTACAGTCCATAGAGGTAGATGGCGAACAGAAGCCACATTACGATGCTCAACATCGCTGCTTGGATCTTCATCACCGTGATGTATGTAAAATCGAAGGTGTTTTTAATTATTATTCTGTGATGAACAATTGGGTATTGGAGATTATTGGTTTTGCTATTTAGAATTTACTCTCGAAGTGATTTTGGAGATGATTGGATTTCACAGGTGAATCTGCAGGATTTATCATTTTATGTGGACCGGTCAGACCGGGCTCTGGTAGCCGGTCAGACCGGCGTGTAATTCGCGGTCAGACCGGCGCAGCCCGCGGTCTGACCGGCCGATACTGTGTCGGTTTCGGTTTCGGGCTGTTTATTTGGATATCCGAGTTTATTCCATGATTATGACTTCTATATGGATACTATACGTATGTAATACTATTGTTTGCTGCTAATGAGTCAAGTTGGAGATAGCTTGGTCTCGGAATATAGTTTCTTTGTTTGTTCTATGTGTAGGTGACTCGATGTCTCGGGAGAGTATTTGCGGTGATGGACCGGGAGTCGGCTTGGGGATAAGACGACGTCCGTGGTGGTCAGAGATCATGCGGGATACTTAGGCTAGAGTTGATGCACGTGGTTGATGGAGATTCCATATGGTATATGATGGAGTTATTGTGTGCGTATGGGATGCGGAGTCGAATTTGGAAGGAGTCCAAATTTGGTACGTTTGGTTATGTAAAGTTTCTTTCTTGTACTAGTGGGTTTCCTAAGGTGTTTAGGACTCCTAGTATGAGTTTGGTTCGTGGCTTTAGGCTGCCTACCTCATGTATAAATAGAGGGGGAGCGTGAGGCTTCCCGGCATCGCTTTGTATCGCTTTAGAGAGCAATTGAGTTGAGTTTTGAGTTAAGGTTTCGAATTTAGTCAAAATTTTTGTAAGGAGTGCTGTTGGTGCACTTTGTAAACACAGAGAGAAGTAATAAAGTCGTCAACCACTTTAAGAGTTCTTCGATTTGTGTTTCACCGGGTTTTGGCGGTCTAACCGGCGATCTACCGGCGGTCAGACCGGCGGCAAGTGGCGGTCAGACCGGCGGTGTATAGGTGGTCAGACCGGTGGAAACCAGGCGGTCAGACCGGCAGGGCAACTTCGGTCAGACTGCGATCCATCGATTTCGAGGGTAACTTTTATTTCCGCTAAAAGTTTTCGGTTTTTGGGTATACCAACCATTCACCCCCTCTCTGGTTGGCTTAGTTCTTGTGTTTCGATACTACAAGTGGTATCAAAGCCTCGTTTTCTTCTTTGGATTTTTATCGATCTAAAGTTTTTGCCATTGCTACTCCCGCTAGGTTTTCAACTAAGCCTCATGTTTTCGATGGAACGGATTTTTCTCATTGGTGTAGTAGGATGCAATCTTACATTATGGCTGAAGATTATGATATTTGGAGAAAAGTTTCTCATGCTTATGTGATTCCTGAGGTTATTAATACTGCTGCTGAAAAAACTGCTTTTGAACAAAATTGCAAAGCTCGCAACATTCTTTTGAGTGGTATTTCTCGTTCTGATTATGATCGTGTTGCACATCTTGAAACTGCTCAAGAGATTTGGAATGCTTTGAAAAACTTTCATCAAGGAACAAATAATATTAAAGAGCTTCGTCGAGATCTTTTTAAAAAGGAGTACAATAAATTTGAGATGAAATCTGGAAAGGCTTTGGATGACTATCTTTCTAGATTTAATAAAATTTTGAGTGATCTTAGATCTGTTGATTCTTCTTATGATGCTAATTATCCACAATCTGAGATTTCTCGTCACTTTTTGAATGGTCTCGACATGTCTATTTGGGAGATGAAAGCTACATCTATTCAGGAGTCTGTTAACATGTCTACTTTGACTTTGGATTCGCTTTATACTAAATTGAAAACACATGAGATGAATATTCTTTCTCGCAAAGTTGATTCTAAATCGAGTGCTTTGGTTTCTTCTTCTTCCTCTTTGGTTGTTGATGCTTCTTCATCTATGCCTTCTTTTCTTGCTGCTTTTAATGCCACATCCGATGATCAACTCGAACAAATCGAGGAGGAGGATTTGGCTTTGGTTGCTAACAGAATTGCTCGAGCTATGAATAATGCCAGGAATAGGAAAAGAGGTGGTCCAAATCGTTGCTTTGAATGTGGTTCAATTGATCATCTTCGTTCGCATTGTCCTAAGCTTGGGAGAGGCAAAAGAGAAGACAAAGATGGTGAGAAGACCAACAACAACAAGCCCAACAACTACAACAAGTCAAAGGGTTCTAACCAAGGGAGGAAGATGGAGAATCTTAGGAAGGCTTTTCAACAAGTTTGCGCCGCTTTCGAGCCACTAAGTGATGTAGATGGTGAAAGTGGAGATGATGATAAGGGAAAGAACGTCTCCGATGTTTGCTTCATGGCGCGTGGTGAATCTGACATAGAGTATGAAGATAATGAGGTGAGTGCTTTTGAGGAAGCTATTAATATTTTGAGTGCTAAAAATAAAAAGTGTGAGAAGATGTATAAAAAACAGGAATTTATCATTGAATCTCTTAAGTCTGAAATTGATAGGTTAAAATCTCTTATTCCTAATGATGATTGTGAAAATTGTGAGGTTTTAATGAATGAGATTTCAAAAATTAGAGATGTTAATGCTGCACATGATTTGAAAAATAGATCTTCTCTTGCTTGTTGTTTTGCTTTGCACACACGCACTTTGGATGAGTTGTTTTTAACAAAAAAGTTGTTGCAAAAATATCAAATTGCTTTTCATGCTAGTTTGATGTTTAACATGATTTCTGCTAAAATGTTAAAACAACATGATGTTTTGGATTGCTCAACATGTAATTTGAATAAGATGAAACTAAAAGATGCTTTAGGTCGTGTTGAGTATATGGAAGATGTTGTGAAAAAAAATGAAGTGCTTTCTTGCCATAAATGTCGTAAAAGCAAAGGTGTCATGGTAGATTGTGAAAATTGTGCTAATTTGGAAAAAGAGGTTTCTTATTTGAAAAATTCCTTGCTAAAATTTTCTGATGGTAAAAAGAACCTCAATATGATTTTGGATCAATCAAAGGTTAGCACAAATAACCGTGGTTTAGATTTTGATCCTTATGCTCATAACTCTAGTCATCCTCCTGTCGTGTTAGGTGTTAGTGCTAGAAGTGGTGAGATTTTGATTAAACCTGATACAAATAAAACTGTGTTTAAATCTGCTGGTATCATGTCTACTATGAGTGCATCTTCTTCAAAATCCAATGTTGTGCATGCAAAACCTCCTGTTTCTGCCTGTGTTGCTAAAAGTTCTAGTTCTAACAATGCGTCTAAACAACGTGAAAAATATACTTGTTCTTTTTGTGTCAAAGATGGACATATTGTTGATTTTTGTTTCAGATTAGCTCATAAACAGAAAAAGGAGAGAGAGATTGCTTTTGCAAAATCAAAGTGGCAAAAGTCGGGTTTTCCCTCGAGGAAACCGGTCAGACCGCAGTGGGTTCCGCGGTCAGACCGGCGACCGGTCAGACCGGCTGCAGAGCCTCGGTCAGACCGGACACCAGTCAAACTGGCAGTACAGAGGCGGTCAGACCGGCCCCCGGTCAGACCGGCCACTGTACTTCGGTTAGACCGGCCTCGGAGGAATTTTTCTGAAAGTTCTAAAATTGATTTTGCACGTGGATATATGCCTATTGGATCTTCTGGTCGTGTGTCTCAGTACTGGATTCCTAAATTTTTATTATCTAACCCCAGTACTGAGGCTTCGACTTCTGCTTGTGTGTAGGCTTTGGTGGCAAGGAAGGAGAACGTGTGGATCGTGGATTCCGGTTGTTCGCGGCACATGACCGGTGATAAAAATTGGTTCTCCTCCCTCAAAAAGGCATCCAAGACTGAATCAATTGTCTTTGCTGATGCTTCTACTAGTGCCGTTGTCGCTACAGGTTTGGTTAAGGTAAATGAAAAATTTGAATTGAAGAATGTAGCTTTGGTTAAGGATTTAAAGTACAATTTGCTTTCGGTTTCACAAATTGTTGATGAAGAGTTTGAAGTTCACTTTAAGAAAACTGAAAGTAAAGTTTTTGATTCTCGTGGTGATTCTGTGTTGAATATTTCTCGCTATGGAAGAGTGTTTAAAGCTGATTTTGAAAATTCTGTTTCACCTGTGATAACATGTTTAGTTGCTAAGTTTGATAAAGATGTGATGTTTTGGCATCGTAGACATGGACATGTTGGTTTTCATCATCTCACTAGGTTAAGTGGTTTGGATCTTGTTCGTGGTTTGCCTAAACTTAAGAAAGATCTTGATTTGGTTTGTATACCATGTCGTCATGCTAAGATGGTTTCTATTTCACATGCTCCTATTGTTTCTGTGATGACGGATGCACCGAGACAGCTATTACATATGGACACTGTCGGTCCAGCTAAAGTGCAATCTGTTGGAGGAAAGTGATATGTGTTGGTTATAGTTGACGATTTTTCTCGATATTCTTGGGTTTTCTTTATGGCATCTAAGGATGAAGTTTTTCAACACTTTCGTGATTTGTTTCTTCGATTGGAGCTTGAATTTCCTGGTTCTTTGAAAAGAATTTGAAGTGATAATGGTGAAGAGTTTAAAAATGCTTCATTTGAACAATTTTGCAACGAAAGAGGTCTTGAACATGAATTTTCTTCTCCTCGTGTTCCTCAACAAAACGGTGTTGTTGAAAGGAAAAATCGTGTTTTGGTTGAGATGGCTTGAACGATGTTGGATGAATATAAAACTCCTAGAAAATTTTGGGCTGAGGCTATTAACACTGCTTGTTATATTTCAAATCGAGTTTTCTTGCGTTCTAAACTTGGAAAAACTTCTTATGAACTTCGATTTGGTCATCAACCCAAAGTTTCACATTTGCGTGTTTTTGGTTGCAAGTGCTTTGTCTTGAAATCTGGAAATTTGGATAAGTTTGAGGCACGCTCTACCGATGGATTGTTTCTTGGTTACCCCACATACACTCGTGGCTATCGTGTACTTATTTTAGGGACTAACAAAATTGTTGAGACTTGCGAAGTTTCTTTTGATGAGGCTAGTCCAAGTACTAGACCCGATATTGCAGGTATATACGCTGTCACAGGTTCAGGGGGAGGATGGTCGTATTTTTGAAGACGAGAGCGACTATGACGACGACGACGAGGTCGACTCGGCCGGTCAGACCGGGCGCCAGGCCGGTCAGACCGCCGACACACCTCCGGTCAGACCGGCCCATGAGGAGCGGTCAGACCGGCCAGGTTCGTCGGGTTCGGGTACTGTTGATGCTGATCGAGATGGTCCTCCAGAGAATTCTACTTCGACCAGTACTGAAACAGAATGTGGATCAACTTCAGAAGTTGCTGCTCCTCTGCACATTCAACGACGACATCCGCCGAAACAAATTATTGGTAATATAAGTGAGCGGACTACAAGGTCTAAGGTAACGGCTCATAATGTTTGTGCAAATTCTGCATTTGTTGCTTCTTTTGAACCCAAAGATGTGTCTCATGCATTAACTGATGAATCGTGGATTAACGCCATGCATGAAGAACTTGAAAATTTTGAGAGAAACAAAGTTTGAACTTTAGTTGAACCACCTTCTGGACATAATGTTATTGGAACCAAGTGGGTTTTCAAAAATAAACAAAATGAGGATGGTTTGATTGTGAGAAATAAAGCTAGACTTGTTAATCAGGGTTTTACTCAAGTTGAGGGTTTGGATTTTGATGAAACTTTTGCTCCTGTTGCTAGAATTGAGGCAATTAGACTTTTGTTGGCTTTTGCTGCTTCAAAAGGTTTTAAATTGTATCAAATGGATGTGAAAAGTGCTTTTCTAAATGGTTTTATACAGGAGGAAGTTTATGTCAAACAACCACCAGGTTTTGAAAATCCTGATTTTCCCAACCATGTTTTTAAATTGTCTAAAGCTTTGTATGGTTTGAAACAAACTCCTAGGGCATGGTATGATAGGCTTAAGAACTTTTTGCTTGCGAAACTTTTTACAATGGGAAACGTTGACAAAACACTTTTTGTTCTTAAGCATGGTGATAATCAACTTTTCGTTCAGATTTATGTGGATGATATCATCTTTGGTTGTTCGACTCACGCTGTGGTTGTAGATTTTGCTGAGACTATGCGCAGGGAATTTGAGATGAGCATGATGGGTGAGTTATCGTACTTTTTGGGATTGCAAATTAAGCAAACACCTCAAGGTACTTTTGTGCATCAAACGAAGTATACGAAGGATCTTTTGAGACGGTTCAATATGGAGAATTGCAAGCCAATTTCAACACCAATTGGTTCTACAGCTGTGTTGGATCCAGATGAAGATGGTGAAGCTGTTGATCAAAAAGTGTATAGAAGTATGATTGGATCTTTATTGTATCTAACTGCTTCTAGGCCAGACATACAATTTGCTGTGTGTTTGTGTGCACGCTTTCAAGCTTCTCCTCGTGCTTCACATCGTCAAGCGGTCAAGCGAATAATGAGGTATTTGAATCATACACTTGAGTTTGGAATTTAGTATTTTACTTCATCTTCTATATGCTTAAGTGGATATTCCGATGCTGATTTTGGAGGTTGTAGAATTGATAGGAAAAGTATTAGTGGAACATGTCATTTTCTTGGTACATCATTGATTGCATGGTCTTCTAGGAAACAGTCTAGTGTTGCTCAATCAACTGCTGAATCTGAATATGTTGCTGCTGCTAGTTGTTGTTCACAGATTCTTTGGCTTTTATCTACTTTGAAAGATTATGGTCTTACTTTTGAGAAAGTACCTCTCTTTTATGATAATACTAGTGCTATCAATATTGCTAAGAATCCTGTTCAACACTCACGCACAAAGCACATTGATATTCGTTTTCACTTTTTGAGGGATCATGTTGAGAAAGGAGATGTTGAGTTACAGTTTTTGGACACAAAGTTGCAAATTGCTGATATTTTCACTAAACCTTTGGATTCTAATCGCTTTGCTTTTCTTCGTGGTGAATTGGGTGTAATTCATCCTTTTGACATGGTTTGAGGGGGAGTTTGTACCTCATGGTTTTATCAAGCAATAATATGACAATGAAAAAATTGAGAAAAGAGAGCTTTGTTTATGCATATGGTATTTTCTTATGCATGCTAGCAATACTTTGAAGGTTTATTTGTCTCTAGCATAGCTTGTATGTATTCTAGTCTTTTCATGAGATTTAGATTTTGCTTTTAAGGGAGATGATGTATGACACTTAAATTCTATACTTGAATTAAGCAAATATGCAATGTTGATGCTAGCATATGGTTTGATTTATAAATGCTCTATATATATGCTTTATTGACTTGTTATTCCTCAAATAGCTTTAATTGTTCATTGTAAAAAAGAGAATAAAAATATGAAAAAATGAATACCGAATCCTTGGAAACAGTCTTGACGACAAGGACGTATTCGATGTGAGCAAAATAATGGGTGCCGAATCCCTGGAAACAGTCTTGACGATAGGGACATACCCGGAATAAAAAAGAAAAAATATGAGCAAAATGGCTCAAGAAAAGAAAAAGTTAAAAAATTCTCTTGGTTATTTTGTGCTAGAGGTTATTTGAGAAAGAGTGATAAATGCAATAGGTATATGTGTTTCGTGTTTATTCTTCAACGTATGTGCTTGTTAAGATGTTGCATTATAAATCGTATGAAATCACGAATTTTGATTGTTGATTCAAGCTTAATTGTAAAATCTTTGGTTCATGGTTATACTTTAATTCATGCTTGTTTTGTTATAGATGGGTCTATCTTCTTTTTATTACAACACATGACTTGATATGCTATATGTATGCTAAGCTCTTGAACATTAATGAACATAATTCCTATGCTTGATGAAATCATTGTCCAAAGGGGGAGAAGTAATTTGAAAATTTTTTTGGATTTTTTGAAGCAAAGTGAATTTTTGAAGAGTTGTTGAGAAGAGCATGTTGTTGGTTCAATTGGGAATTTCTTTCTTTTAAAAAAGAGGGAGAAGTTTTCTTTTGGATTTTTGAGCACGATGTGTACATTTGTACGAAGTGTGCTTTTTACCACCAAATATCAAAACATTTTTATGAGTTTGCCAATGTGTTCATCAAGGGGGAGATTGTAAAATCAAAGGTGTTTTTTATTATTATTCTGTGATGAATAATTGGGCATTGGAGATTATTGGTTTTGTTATTTGGAATTTATTCTCGAAGTGGTTTTGGAGATTATTGGATTTCACAGGTGAATCTGCAGGATTTATCATTTTATGTGGACCGGTCAGACCGGGCTCTGGTAGCCGGTCAGACCGGCGTGTAATTCGCGGTCAAACCGGCGCAGCCCACGGTCTGACCGGCCGACACTGTGTCGGTTTCGGTTTCGGGTTGTTTATTTGGATATCCGAGTTTATTCCATGATTATGACTTCTAGATGGATACTATACGTATGTAATACTATTGTTTACTGCTAATGAGTCAAGTTGGAGATAGCTTGGTCTCGGAATATGGTTTCTTTGTTTGTTCCATGTGTAGGTGACTCGATGTCTTGGGAGAGTATTTGCGGTGATGGACCGGGAGCCGGCTTGGGGATAAGACGACGTCCGTGGTGGTCAGAGATCATGCGGGATACTAAGGCTAGAGTTGATGCACGTGGTTGATGGAGATTCCATCTGGCATACGATGGAGTTATTGTGTGCGTATGGGATGCGGAGTCGAATTTGGAAGGAGTCCAAATTTGGTACGTTTGGTTATGTAAAGTTTCTTTCTTGTACTAGTGGGTTTCCTAAGGTGTTTAGGACTCCTAGTATGAGTTTGGTTCGTGGCTTTAGACTGCCTACCTCATGTATAAATAGAGGGGGAGCGTGAGGCTTCCCGGCATCGCTTTGTATCGCGTTAGAGAGCAATTGAGTTGAGTTTTGAGTTAGGGTTTCGAGTTTAGTCGAAATTTTTGTAAGGAGTGCTATTGGTGCACTTTGTAAACACAGAGAGAAGTAATTAAGTCATCATCCACTTTAAGATTTCTTCGATTTGTGTTTCACCGGGTTTCGGCGGTCTAACCGGCGATCTACCGGCGGTCAGACCGGCGGCAAGTGGCGGTCAGACCGGCGGTGTACAGGCGGTCAGACCGGCGGAAACCAGGCGGTCAGACCGGCAGGGCAACTTTGGTCAGACTGCGATCTATCGATTTCGAGGGTAATTTTTATTTCCGCTAAAAGTTTTCGGTTTTTGGGTATACCAACCATTCACCCCTCCTCTGGTTGGCTTAGTTCTTGTGTTTCGATTGCAAACGTCTCCCTGTAACCGAAGATCACGCCCTGCAGCAGAGCTAGCGTGTACAGGACGTCCAGTGCCGATTGCTTCAGATTGTCGCCGCCGTAGTCGCGCTCGATTAGCCGCCACAGAGAAATCCCGGCGGAGATGTACAGTCCATAGAGGTAGATGGCGAACAGAAGCCACATTACGATGCTCAACATCGCTGCTTGGATCTTCATCACCGTGATGTATGCACTGGGGCCTGCACTGATCTCTGCCCTACTTCTGCAGATGGCAAGGTAGGAGAACCCAGTGTTGCTCAACTGCTTGTTCATGATGACATTGAACACCCTGTTGGATGGTACGGTTTGAGCAGCATACGTAACACATGGTTTGAAATTTCGGTAATATCGGCCCTCCCGTCAAGCACAAATCTACCCAAAGTTTTTAATTTTTTTTATCAAATATTTGTAAAAATTTGTTAAAATTCAGTCAAAATATGTTAAAACTTTAAATAATTTCGGCCATAAAAATCCGGAAATCACGAAATTTCAAATTTTCGGCAACCACCCAACCGAAATTGTAAACCCTGATGTAACAAGTGGAATTAAGGTAGAACGCAGACGGGTTCACTATTTTCAAATGCATAATTTCTGGGTACTGAACTTTAGGATTTTCTGAGGTAACTAAAAAAATTCTAATTCAAATAACTTGTGCCTAAACTTAATTTCTCGTAAGAGCTTAAAATTTTTGCGAGAAGAACATCCTACAGGAACATCCGGTAAACCCGAAATCTTGGAAAATTCAGTCCAAAACTGTGAACCCTAACAAGAACGTCATGTTCAAAAATCGATCTACTTATGTACTAGTTACTCTCTCCGTCCCATAATGTAAGGGATTTTGATTTTTTGTTTACACCGTTTGACCACTCGTTTTATTCAAAAAAATTTGGGCAAATACAAAAAACGATAAGTTGTGCTTAAAGTACTTTGGATAATAAAGTAAGTCAAAAAAAATAAATAATAATTCCAAAATTTTTTGAATAAGACAAGTGGTCAAATGGTGCAAGCAAAAACTCAAAATCCCTTATATTATGGGACAGAGGGAGTAGACAAGAACACCATGATTTAAACCATGTGTTTCGACAGATGTGCCGTTTAACTAGTGGCTAGTTTGAAGTCTAAATAGGTAATGGGAAAAGAAAAATCAGTCGTGAGGAGACTTAACCAAATACCTGAAAGAGGGTGATTACCGTGAGACACCAAAAGTCCTTCTTCCCCAGCATGGAGACGAAACCGCCGAGGAGGACGACCGTGGTCCATGTAACCACGAGGAAACCAAGCCCATTCACGGCTATTGTCATGTACCCCATAAGGACGCCATAGCTGTTGATGTACTGCACTTCCAACCAGTCGGTGTCGCTGGGATCCAGGGATGGGAGACGCCGGCGAGTGTTTCGCCGTTTACGGTGCTCGGCTCGCGCGCCACGGTCATGCAGCCCCAGCTCTACCCCGTCGGCCATTCTTGTCAAGACCAAGAGAATCAAGATGATCGCAGGGGGCACCCCACTCCGAGAAATCAGCCAGCCATTTGATCGGACAGTCCATGGGTGTAGTTGAATAACATGGAAGCGAAGTAAACGATATGTTAATTTATGCCAAGAACGAGGTTGGATCAGGGAGGGCGAGCTTGTTATTTAATTCCAGCAGAGAAGATGTGCAAATATCAAAGGTCAAGGTGCGATGCGCGGGCATCGTATATATTTTTATATAAACTAGGATGGTAGCTCGTACAAATGTGCATGCATGTATCTCGTTTATATGGGTGGAGAATTAACCGGATTATTTATATCTTGATTCAAAAGTACGATTTCTCTTAAATTATGCCCATCAACATTGCTTGGATATTTTTTCCAAGCTATTTGATAAACTATGAAGGTAGCCTACATATTCACGCGAGCACGTATTGTAGCCTGCGTTTGAAAATCATATATAGGTGAAATATTAACTAGACCTGTCATGTTTCAAAAGTACTATTTCCTCATAAATTTTCTTCAAGGAAATTGCTTTGTTAATGTTTTTCAATAAATTTGTTATGTTTTAAAATATATACTATTTAATACATTCATATAAACAATTATCCATGATCTCTTCATTATTTAGAAAGGAGTTAGATTTAGTTTGTTTGGAAAACGTGTCAAAGCATTTTGTCTTGTTTAATCGAATGTTTAGTTGCTTTTTTTTAACAAATCCTAAAGAACTATTATTTTTAATAAATATGTTTTATTTGTACCATGAAGTAGCCCTCCTTCTAGTTTGAAATTGATGAAAGTTGTTATACTTACATATAAATTAATAACGACACATTGTAGCCCTTGCTTTCTTGTGATATTCGATTTATACTACCTTTTCTAAACAAAAGTACCTTGTTAACAGGAATCCAAAGTTTTGAATTTGATAGTAATAAATATAACTTTTCAAGGAACTATTTGTGCAATAATATATGGATAAACTCATAATGCTATGATTTAGTACAAATCTAAGGTCGTTAACATCTAAGCAATTAAAAATTGTTATGAAAATGGAACGTGCAATGATTGGTCCAATTTTAGTGAAAGTAAGAACCATATCTTTTTACAAACTTATTACATTTTCTCCAAATATTTCAATTTTTGACTGTATTGAGATTTTCTATTTTCTGATTTACTTTATACTAGTTGAAAATATAGGCGTTATGGATCTTTAAATTGTTGGTTCAATTATAAATACAACAATACTTACATTAGAAATCACATGTGCAGATTAAAAATCATGCACATTTTAATATTTTTTTATTATTTCTTGCTATAGAAAAACTGGGAGAGGTAGAGTGACGCCGAGAAGGGAGTGTACTGGTAGTGTTTGTGTTCTGCATATATGCGAGGCAGGACGAAGGGGAGGGGTGGTTTTTTTTTCTAATTTTTCCTAAATGATTTAGGTGAAAACCGATGATCCCATTTTTTTTTCTTATAATATCCATTGGTCCTTTTCTTTTCCTAACTTTTAAGAAGTAACACATGGCTGCTTAAGTCTTTTGTAAAAGTATATCTGTTGGTTAAAAATAATGAATCCCCGTCGAAACTTATGGTCTTATGTTTTGTCTTCCAATTTCTAAGGTTTTATTTTTATTGGGCAATATATATCTTGAGAGAATCCACTCAGTGCCACTGAGTTTTTACCACTTCTACAATATACCACTGATTTTGTCAAGTTGAATAATATGCCATCGAGTTTTCCCGAACGTCTACTGCGTGCCATCGCCGTCCACAAGCCGTTAGGGTGCATCCGTTTGGTGTATTGAATTTTTTCTTAATGACTAAAATGCCCATGACTAATAAACCCTAGCACCTGTTTTAGTAAAATATTTTGGTATTCATTTCTATATCTATATGAGCTCAGTGCCATGCACCATGTTCAAACTTGTTTTATATCTAACTGTATGGGGTTGATTTTTTTTTCATTATGTACATTTATTTTTTTCCGATATGTCCCATTTCAAAGTCAACAGATCACTAGTTCACTACGTCTCTACCAACGCGTGAAGCTAGCAATCATAGGCTGTTATATGATTCAATCAGTTTCTCTATATGTATTCATATAATACATATGTCCCTCGGCAAAAAAAAAAAATACCATGTACAATGAGTTAGGGGCAAATAGGTCTTTTTACAGCTCTAACAGATGCCCAACTAACAGCTTCTGGACTGTGATGGCACGCAGTAGACGTTCGGGAAAACACGATGGCATATTATTCAACTTGACAAAGTCAGTGGTATATTGTAGCTAGAAGTAGTGAAAACTCAATGGCACTGAGTGGATTCTCTCTTTCTTTAAATATAAGTAAAACAACAATTTAAATAAACTAAAACTCTAATATAACTTAAGAATTATAATCATTTATCTTTGTAATTATTGATCGTTATTATTAATTAGTTAAAAATCAAGAGACGAAGAAATTAAGTGAGAGAGGGGAGGAACAGAGTTCACGGGGATATAGTACGCGTGCATAACTGTAATATTATTTTCATGGATAATACTGTTTTAGTTGCTATTATTTTGTTAACTTAAAAGTTTGATTAAAATCTATCTTTTCTTTCTCATCCTTTCCTACAGTATATTAAATATAGTAGATACCAAAATTAAGAACACTACAAATCTAATAAATCTAATAATGTTATTTTGACTTATTGTAACATCAGAATAGGTTCATTTTAATTACTTTGAAGTTATATAGGATGATAAAATATATATCATTATTTTTTGATAATTTTGTAATTGTTTGAATGGCACGCCAAAATCAGAAAATACGGGCCCAAAGCAACATATTCATTAAGAAATACTCATGCTTGGTTGTATGCATATACTTGACGGTCACATCATACATGCTTGGCGAAATTTCAGAAGAAACATATCGTCCTTCATCAGATATAAGTATTCATGCTCCTTTCTGTTTTTGAATCTTATAGACCAAGTTGCCGGTACTACATAGTGAAAATCAGTTTTCTCTAAGTTGGTCACTTTTATTTCAGATTCAGCTCATACACGTGTTAGTGCGTGCATTGCCTACTATTCAGCTTTCCATCAGACAACCATTCAGTAGATCATGGTCAAACAATTGCTCTGACCATCTACTCTGGCAAGGTATTCTGTACATAAAGTTCTTCATTAGAAATCTAAAGATCATATTGTAATTAAACGATGATCATATATTGTAATCCAACAAACCAAAAGTATATTGTTGGAAAATTAACCATTCCTGCTTGGTGCAGTAGAAACTATAGAGCACACTATAAAACTGTATTTAGAAAAATTGTTATCTGTTTTATCATCATATATTCCCGCAGCAACACGCAGGGTATTATTAGTAGTGCTAACGGGGAGCCGCAAATGGATAGCACGGAGAACGTCACAGATTCTGAGACTGTTGATCACCCTTCCTTGGTAAACCTTATGTTGAATGATCCAGGTGTGCGGATTTGAAATGATCAAAAATTTGAGGATGATCCTGCGATTTGGACCAGAGGTTCACCGGTCCAAAATTTTGGGACCGGTGGATCCTTCTATGTGTATCCAGGAACTAAATTTTTAGGACTTTCAGAAATTCCGATATGAAAGTTATGAAATTTCTCTCGGCCCAACTCCTAATGCCTCCCATGTCTAAGTGCGTGATGTTCCTGGATACACATAGCGATATGCAATTTGCAGTATATGTCATCTGTGCAGACAAATGGATTGCAGTATAGAAGATCTTACTCTTGATTGTCCTTTTCTAGATGGTGAACACTAGATATTCAGTGTAACAGCTATCACATGAGAAGTGTATGCACATGTGTTTTTACGATTCTTAAACAGTTAATGTGAGATTACAGACAGAGATTAGTCTTGGAAAAGAAAATGGTTATATTTTTTTCCTCGTATAATTACAGACCATGAATAAGTAGTGTTCGTCAAGTTGTGTGAAACAGATTTTCTAATATCTATGTCCGGATTATGTCAAAACGGTTGGACTAATACGGGCCAATGTATTTCTTTTGGTCAATTTGAATAGACATCACCGATTAATAAAAAAAACCAGAAAAAAGAGGGAAATCAAACAGAGCAAGATCGAGCCAGAGGCCTAGCTATGGAAATACAAATTGCCTCCACCGAATGGCCATGTCTGTACTTGGACTGAATGAAAACTAGCCGTACTCAGCAATGTCATGTGTCTACTGAACAAAGTGGCGCAGAAGATTTTGGCCGTGTTTAGATTCAAAATTTTTTGTTCAAACTTCCAACTTTTCCGTCACATCAAATGTTTAGACACAGGCATGAAGCATTAAATGTGGATGAAAAAACCAATTACACAGTTTGCATGTAAATTGCAAGCCGAATCTTTTGAGCCTAATTACGTCATGATTTAGCAATATGATGCTACAGTAAACATTTGTTAATGACGAATTAATTAGGCTTAATAGATTCGTCTCGCAGTTTACAGGCAGAATCTGTAATTTGTTTTGTTATTAGTCTACGTTTAATACTTCAAATATGTGTCTATATACTTTAAAAAATTTTTGGCACACATATTAAACACAAGTACACAACCTTTATTGTTCAACTATGTTGGAACAGGGAGCAGTGTTGCTACCTTGACAGAGATTATCTGCGAAATGCTGGCTCATCACTGTCAACATTTGGGAGGATAGGATGGGGCAGGGTGGATGGCTTATTATGATTTTGAGCATATCCCGTGAATTTGACAGGTCGTCAATTCCTACGAGTACGCTTAGTTGAACCGAAATTTCGGCGATTTTGGCACCTCCTGTTCGAAATTTCAGTCCTTGTCACTGCTCTATTCCGGATGCCTGCCATGTCTAAGTTCCTTTGCAAAGTTGTGTTGTATATTATCTGTGCACAAAATCGACCTAAGAAGATAAGATGTATGAGACTCATCATGCTTGCAGCTATTTAAATTCAAGCTGGAGTCGATGCCTTTCTTTAGAGGGCCTCAGTATCCTATGGGCTTGGCACTCCGTGGAATAAATTTAGGCCTCGGTCGGCACCAACAGCTTGTTTGGCAACTGAGGGAAGGGGATTGGAAATTTACACGAGGAAATTAATGGTGAGATTAAGATGAGAATTTGATTTTTCATCTCAGTCTCTTGTTTGGTAGAGGTGGTGAAAATTGATAGGGAGTTTAGTTGGAGATTAGATCATTAATGAAAACGGATGGCTGAGATTTGTTTAGGCGAAGTAAAGGAGGAATTCCCTCCCAATTACCTGCCCCTACCCAGGTATTGAAAAGGAGGGAGTTCATTCCTCAATTCCCCATCCCATCCCACCAAAATTCCCATTTCCCCCAACCAAACAAAACAGTTAATAGCCTCATCTCTCTAAACTCCTAATCCTCCTAGAAACTCCCTCCAACCATACAGACCGCAAGGGATAATTATAACCAGGTAAAACGGTCACCGGAGGGGATTGGGTTGATCCCCTCCCACCACCCAATCCCTTTCACCACGGGATTATCATTTGGTTTGTTTGGACAGGTAAGGGATTGGTGGGATTGATTTATTTGGACTAAGGTTTAAAGATTTCATTACATAAATTTTAAATTGTCACGAACAAAATTGCAGAAAATTCAAAACACCACCCAAAAAAATCAAAAAATTCAAAAAAAATCAAAAAAAAAATACAAAAATGGGAAAATAACAAAGACTGGCTGTACAATTTATGTCATGATTATTACAAAGTCTAGAAAAAAATGTCAATTCATATTAGAATATAAGTGCACACTAAGATTATAGATTCACACATGTAGACCTCTATTACAGTAATAAGTAGCAGGGATTAAATTACATAAATTGAAGCTAAATCATTAATATCTACTTGTAAAGTTCCTCAATTAACAGCACATTTCTCAGGTACATCACAATAACATTCTTGGTGCAGCAAACAGAAGTCCCTGAAAAAACACATGAGACGGATTATCACTGGAAAGAAAACTGCACAATTCAAAGGCTGAAAAATAGCTGATCAATATGCTCCTATATGGTCAACAGCCACATATATTTCCAATAACGAGAAAGTTTTAGGTTATTTAGTTCCAGAGGTTCAATAAGTTCCATGAATAATTTAGGTTTCACTGTGAACATTTCCAATTACCTGCAAAAGGGAAAGAATGCTTATCTTCATATGATAATTTGATTACATCATCCTCACTATACAGATCAGTCTATGGCATACACATGTTGATGTATTATGTACAAAAAAAAGAAGAATATTGTGTCACAACAACAACATATAATAGCTACTCCTATAACCAATAGTTGCTAAACCACATGTTTAAGCCCCATTGAAATAGCTTAACTAGCAGCAGTCAACAGAAACTACAGGTTAATAAAAACTACGTCCAATAGACAATTCATATATCCAAAACATCAACTGCATGACAGGCACCTAAAAAGTGTCTAATTACGGGAATAAGATCAACTGCATGATTTCTCTATTTATACACTTCTAAAGATCTGGTGTTGGTCTATGAATTAATCAAAAAAAGCACATTGAAAGGAAAAATGGCACAATCTACAGTTGTACTCTTCATCAAAGTAAAAAAATTCAGTTTCAGAGAACTGAAACTCCCAAACCTGCACATGATCTGAGACTGAATTTTCTAGCTAAATTTCAGCAACCTGAACCATAATTTCAGAATTTCAGAATTCAGAATTGAGCTCAATTTCAGCAGGTCCCCAACATATACACTGCACTAATGCGTGGGTAAGAAACACAAGCACATTCAGAGTGTATAGATGGAATTGATGTTCCTACTCTTGTTTGTTTTTAAAACCAAAAGAATTGCATATTCTTGGGAAGCTGTTAAGAGGAAGATGTGATATTTCTCTGATCCATTTCCACAGTGAAGGACGCATTTCACAAGGGGCATCCTAAATTCCTAAAAATGATGGCATCCTTTACAGAATTACAGGGTCATGGGAATCAATAATCATCTTCAGCTTTCGTGGAACACGTGTTGTAATAACAAATCCAATGGCCAAAGCAGTTGATAGACACTCAAACTACCAGAATTAAAGGGAAAAAAACAAAACAGAAACAAAATCAGAACAATACCAGATTCTATGCTAACTGACTAGAATATACTTGCTGTCCAATTTCAGCTAATGACTCTGAACAAACACATGTCATTCTCTATTACAAATGCATATATGCCATTCTCTAGAACTAATGCAGAGCAAATCTGAGCACCCAGGGACAGTAGTAAAACTTAGTACTATATAAATCTGAGCACTGTTTAACAGAACATTATCGAAACTCAAGAACAATTAATTTAGGCAGGACATAAACAATAGAAACTTTAGGCAGAACATACCTCACAAAAGCACCCAATCTCATGTATATCAACCCTGTCAATACAAGAAAACCAGGTAAGACAACATGCTCTGAAAATTCGTGTGAGCTACTTACTACACTGCAGGGCTTGCATTGAAAGCTGAAGATAGCAATGTTAGCTAGCTTTTAAGCTAATTAATTAGCCAAAACTAGCCTAATTAACAGTGTGAAATTAGAAGGGTAGGTTTGTTTAGTGTTTTGCCGGGTATAAAGGCTTCAGGTTGGGTTAAATTATGCTGCTTGTTGGGGGGATTAACACTTAACAGCCGCAACTTTAGACCTTAGACACCCACAAATGTATCTTGAAGCTAATTGTCTGTAATGCTGATAATTGACAAGCATGCATGTGCCATCTTGAATCGTCGATGGAGTTCAGAAGAAGGATGGTGTTTGACATACCTAGCTGATGTAGCAGAAGATGCTCCTCGAGGAGGTTCTTGTTGGGAAAGACCCGGCGTCCGGACAGAGGTGACTGAACAGAGAAGTAATTGCCAACGGATCTTGCATGGAGGGATGGCAGCAGAACATAAGCTTCTTGAAAGAGAATGGGACTCAACGCGATGGTGTATTGATCACGGAGATTTACATATGTAGGCCTCATCCTTCCCTTACCCAAGCAACCGATTTATGGAAATAGTATCGGGTGGATTAGGAAGGAGAGCCAATCACACAAGGTTGCCATGTATAGTCTAACACCCCCCCCCCCCCCCGCAGTCGCAACGTCGCTAGCGAACATTGAGACTGGAACGAAACTCGGTGAAGACCGGAGTGGGAAGCCCCTTGGTGAAAATGTCAGCATACTGGGAGGACGTGGGCACATGAAGCACACGAATGGCCCCGACAGCAACCTTCTCCCGAACGAAGTGAAAGTCGATCTCGACATACTTCGTCCGTTGATGTTGCACCGGGTTGGAGGAGAGGTAGACGGCACTGACGTTGTCGCAGTAGACCAGGGTGGCCCGCGACGGTGGAGAGTGGAGCTCATGGAGGAGCTGGCGGAGCCATGTGACCTCGGCCACAGAGTTGGCCACAGCGCGATACTCGGCCTTGGCGCTAGAGCGGGACACTGTGTGTTGCCGCTTCGAGGACCAGGACACGAGGTTGTCCCCATGGAAGATTGCGTAACCAGACATGGAGCGCCGAGTGTCGGGGCAGCCGGCCCAGTCTGCATCGGAGTAGACGGTGAGGTCGGAGGTACAAGACCGCTGGATGTGGAGGCTTAGGTCCAGTGTACCCCGAATGTAGCGGAGGATCCTCTTGAGAGCGGCAAGGTGAGGCTTACGAGGGTCATGCATGTGGAGGCAGACTTGTTGTACGGCGTAGGAGATGTCCGGCCTGGTGAAGGTCAGGTACTGAAGTGCGCCGGCGAGACTGCGAAAGTCGGTGGGATTGGACACTGTAGGTCCCGCCACTGAGGAGAGCTTGGCACAGGTGTCGACCGGCGTGTTGCATGGTTTGCAGTCAGCCATGCCGGCACGTTCCAGGATGTCGAGACAGTACTAGCGCTGGTTGAGGAGGAAACCTGACGTCTGCCTGGTGACACTGATGCCAAGAAAGTGGTGCAATGGCCCAAGGTCCTTCATGGAGAACTCGGACTGGAGCGCGGAGCTGGTCCACTGTAGGAGCCGGTCAGAGGAGGCCGTGAGAACGATGTCGTCCACGTAGAGCAGCAAGTAGACAGTGTCGGTGCCGCGGTGAAGAATGAACAACGATGTGTCGGACTTGGCCTCGGTGAAGCCGATGGACAGCAGGTAGGTGGCGAACCGGCTGTACCATGCTCGGGGAGCTTGCTTGAGCCCGTACAAGGACTTGTTGAGGTAGCACACCATGTCGGGACGGGTGGGATCAACAAACCCAGGTGGCTGGATGCAGTACACCGTCTCTTGGAGGGTGCCGTGCAGGAAGGCATTCTTGACGTCCAGCTGGTGGACGGGCCAGTCTCGGGAGACAGCGAGGCTGAGGACGGTGCGGACCGTGGCGGGCTTGATGACTGGACTGAACGTCTCGTCGAAGTCGACGCCCGGGCGCTGAGTGAAGCCGCGGAGCACCCAACGGACCTTGTAGCGGTCGAGGGAGCCGTCAGCGTGAAACTTATGCTTGAAGATCCACTTGCCGGTGACGACGTTGGCCTTCACAGGACAGGGGACCAGATCCCAAGTGCGGTTGGCGAGGAGAGCGTTGTACTCCTCCTCCATTGCGCTACGCCAATTCGGATCGGCGAGAGCTGCCCTGTAAGTCTTGGGGATGGGAGACAGCGGAGTGGCATGGAGGTTCATGCGAGTGAGCTCCTTGCGAACGCCGGCCTTGGCTCGTATGGTCATGCCGTGGTCGTTGATCACAGGTGAGACACCGAGCTGTGATGGCAGAGCCGTGATGCCGGGGTGGCGCGCAGACCGAGGGCGACGAGGAACATGCACAGAGGAAGGCAGCGTGGGAGCCTGGGGCGCTGAGAAGGCCGGCTCCGTGCTGCTGTCTTGGCGCGGGGAGGTCGGCCCAGGACCAGCCGAGGGGGGCTGGCGGGGCGAGGCAGGCCTAGTGAAGGCCGCAGGGGACGAGGCCGACCGGTCAGGGAAGTCCGCGCACGGCCCAGTGGAGGCCAGCCCAGTGGTGGAGTGGGTGGCAGCCGAGCCCAATGATGCCGTGCCGTCAGTTCCAGCCGACGGGGAGAAGTTTGGTGCAGGTCCCTGGGCAGCAACAGACTGTAGTCGGCGAGGGGCACCAATGGGGGCCTGCACAGGAGCCGAGAAGTCCTCCAAAAACGAGAGATCAGCAGCACTTGTAACAGTGTTAGTCAACTCGGCAAATGGAAACGAATGCTCATCAAACACGACATGCCTCGAAATAATAACCTGGTTGGAAACAGGGTCAAAACACTGATACCCTTTATGGTGGACGGGGTAGCCTAAAAAGACACACATGGTGGATCGGGGTGCACGTTTGTGAGGGGTGGTGGCGGAGAGGTTAGGATAGCACTCGCAACCAAAGACACGGAGGTGTGAGTAGGTGGGGTGAGTACCATAGAGGGCGAAGTGTGGCGTGTGATGGTCGAGGGTTTTGGTGGGGTGTCGGTTGATGAGGTGAGTGGCGGTGTGCAGGGCCTCAACCCAAAAGGAGCCAGGGAGGTGTGCCTGAAAGAGGAGGGAACGCACAATGTTATTTAGGGAACGGAGAATGCGCTCGGCTTTACCGTTTTGAGGGGAGGTGTGAGGGCAAGACATTCGAAGGTGAACGCCGTTGGTGAGAAAGAACGTGCGGGCAGCGGAGTTGTCGAACTCACGACCGTTGTCACACTGAATGCTGCGGATGTTAGTGGCAAATTGAGTTTTGACATAAGCAAAAAACTGTGATAACGTAGTGAACGTGTCAGACTTCAAACGAAGAGGGAAGGTCCAAACAAAGTGGGAGCAATCATCAAGAATAACAAGATAATATTTGTATCCCGACACGCTAACAACTGGAGAAGTCCATAAATCACAGTGAATTAACTCAAAGTTTGCAGTGGTCCTAGTAAAAGAGGTGGTGAAAGGGAGGCGGGTGTGGCGACCAAGCTGGCATGCATGACACACAGTGGGGTCGCTCCTCGACATGGGCACGACGGCGGTGAGGCGAGTGAGGGCGTCGTGGCCAAGGTGACCGAGATGACGATGCCAAAGAACGTCGGAGGTGGTGCTGGCGGCGAGGGTGGTGGCGGTCGGTGGGGAAGGTAGTGCTTGGTGGAGTGGGTAGAGCGGACCGGAGCTATTGAACCTGGCGATCACGGTCCTGGTGTGAAAATCCTTCACAGAGAAGCCAAAAGGGTCAAACTCGACAGCACACTAGTTGTCAATGACAAAATGTCGAACAGAGATTAAGTTCTTAATGATATGCGAAGAACAAAGGATATCACGAAGAGTAAAAGAGTGGTTAGAATGACGAAAGTTAGCTTGCCCAACGGAAGTAACCGGAATGGTAGAACCGTCACCAACCACAATATGAGAGGGAGAGGTAGAGGTGGGTGGGTGGGTGAAGGTGAGAGTACCGGTGTCGGAGGTCATGTGTGCAGTGGCACCCGTATCCATATACCATTCATTTGTAGCCGGTTGGGGAAGCGTCATGGTGTTGAAGGAGTTGGCGAGAGAGGCTTGATCCCACTGCGAGGGAGCCCCCCCAAACCAGCCCACCGACTGCTGAAGAGCGTGGGGCATGGAGGGCTGCGTCTGTGCCTGCTGTTGGGCCGGCTGGCCCAGTCCACCGAAGCCATGTGTGCCAGGAAGAAGTCCATAGGACTACGGCCCGTAGACTGGCTGTGGAGCCAAGCCGAGGGGCGGCCCAGCTAGAGCTGTACCAGCAAAGTGGGCCGGCACTGGTCACGGCCCAAGGACGCCACGGCCCATGGATCCCGGCCACATATGTATAGTGCCGGCCCATGGATTGAGTGGGCTAGGCCACTGCGCAGGTTGGCCTGTTGGGGGCTTGACGCTGCCCTGTCCAGGCGCTGTGGCGCCGTTGCCGCCGCCTTGCTTCCCGCCGCCATTTCCGCCGCGACGACAGCGATTGTGGGAGTTCCCGCCACCGTTGCCGCCGCCGCCACCACCGCCTTGGTTCCCGGCGCCGAAACCGGAGGTGTGTGCAGAGGTAGGGGCGCCAGTCTTGGGGTTGGAGGAGCCTGTGCCGCTCCCGGCGGGGAACGCTGCAGCCCGAGCTCCGGGACGAGGCGTCTGGCTGAGTTCCTCAAGATGGAGCTGTGTGCGGAGAGCGGCGAAGCATGGAAACGGCTGCTGCATGGCGACAAGTGAGCGAAAATGACTATATTGTTCGGACAAACCATTTAGGGCGGTGAGCACGAGGGTCCGGTCCTTGACCGGTTCGCCGAGGTCGCCGAGTTGATCTGCCATGGCCTTCAGTTTGCGGCAGAAATCGGCGACGTTGAGATCGCCTTGCTGGAAGTGGTGGAAGTCCGCCGTGAGCGTGATGGCGCGGTGCTCGCAATTGCCGAGGAACTGATGTTCCAAGGTAATCCAAACGAGCCGGGCGGTGGTGTCGACGGAGAGAACTTCTTGGAGGAGGTCGGTGGAGATGGTGCAGTAAAGCCAGGCGAGGACGACGCAGTCCATCTGCTTCCAATCGGCACGATGGGGGAGATGTTCGTCGGAGAGGACATGTTCCGTCAAGGCATACTTGCTGAGGGCGACGAGGAAGAGGCCACGCCACTTCGTGTAGTTTGCGGCGGCGACATCCAGTGTGACAGGAACAAGAGCCTTCACGTTGAGGACGCTGATGGCCTAGGCGTGAAGGGCGGCGCTGGTGTCGGGGTCGAGCACAGGCGCAGGCGCGGCGGAGTGAGATGGGCCGCTGCCATGAACGCCATGCGGGAACCCTGGCAGGACAGAAGGCTTGGGCCAGGAGTAGTGGGCTGGCGCCGAGCCGGGTGGAGGCAGGCCGGCTGCCACGAAGAGCGCGGCGAGGTCGACGGGTGTCGCGGGCTCGCCGGACGGTGGAGCCGAGGTGCCGACCGGAAGCATGGCCGTCGTGGTCGTCGTTGGAGCGTGGACGTCGACGGGCGGGGTCGGTGCTGGGAGAGACGCGAGAAAGGTGGAGAGCGCCTGGCGCGCCGTGGCGGACGCCTTGGCCGCAGCGCCGTCGGCGACGATGGTGGCAGTGTCGGCGGCGATAGAGAGGCCATCGGGGGACTGGAACGCCGCGCGGACGGCGTTGGCAGCGGCGTCGGCGGCGGAGTCGAGAACAGCGGCGGTGGGGGAGTTGGTGTAGGAAGCCGTGTCGTCGGCGGTTGCCATGGCGAGCGACGGGC
Source organism: Oryza sativa Japonica Group (assembly GCF_034140825.1). Classification (NCBI taxonomy): domain Eukaryota; kingdom Viridiplantae; phylum Streptophyta; class Magnoliopsida; order Poales; family Poaceae; genus Oryza; species Oryza sativa. The sequence goes on from NC_089046.1 coordinate 15,876,984, forward strand.
GCAGCAGGCGTGCTACGGAAGGAAGAGAGCGGAAGAGGTGGATCGGGAGTCTGATACCATAAAAGGGAATGGGACTCAACGCGATGGTGTATTGATCACGGAGATTTACATATGTAGGCCTCATCCTTTCCTTACACAAGCAACCGATTTATGGAAATAGTATCGGGTGGATTAGGAAGGAGAGCCAATCACACAAGGTTGCCATCTATAGTCTAACACTTCTTCATCCACACGAGCAATGACGGGGAGAAGAGTAAGGGGCTCACCTGATGTCTGCACTGGGAGGAAGGAAGGCGGCGCCGGGAAAGTCAGTGGCGGCCGCGGATGCGTCTACAAGTGGCTGCTCCGGCAGATCTGATGTGAGGCGGCGGCGGTGTCTACAGCGAGAGGAGGCGGCGACGCGAGCGGATGCGGTGGAAGGCAGCGGCGCAGGAGGATGTGGTGGTGGGAGGCGCCGTGTCAAGCCCTCAATATTCAGAGAACTAGAAATGGAACCCGGAAGAGATCGATACGATATGTGTGCGCCGCAAGGACCTAAAACTAGGGTTCCTAGATCTAATTTACTTACTGAGAAAAGATATTTGAGGGTTTTGATACTTCTTTTCTTCCCAAATCAAAGTATTAATACATTTAGCAGAGAGAGACACGGCTCACTCGCGATGCCAGCTCAAAAGAGAAGAAAAAGACAAACTCGAGACAGCAACAGTGGTCCTGAAAATAAAGAACGGTCCAGATCACACGATACCGCTTTACTTTTGACTTCAGCCGCTGGATCTTCATAACTCCTCTTAACGTCTATTCTCTCCTCCTCGATTCTTCAGATATTCAGATAACTCAACATTCAGACTTGCTCTGTGTTTCAATTCAGGGTCCTGACATTACCTTCCCCTCAATAACATCCTTGTCCTCGAGGATGAAAATTTGGAAACATACTCTATATCACCGTAGCATCTTCCAAGTTGCGTCTGCCGGACTTAGATTCTTCCAAAACACTAGCCATTGAGTAACTGCAACTCCTCTCCTTGGGATCATCCTTCTCCGCATGATTGCTACTGGCTCCGTCTTGATCTGTCCCTCAGGGCCTGCAGCAGGTAAGTTGGCCATTGGCACTGCATGTGATCCCAGATGTTTCTTCAGCTGGCTAACATGAAACACAGGGTGGATGAGAGCTTCAGCCGGCAATTGCAGCTTATATGCAACTCTCCCTATTTTCTGAATCACCTTGGAAGGTCCATAGTACTTTGATCTCAATTTCAAAGATTCTCTGATCCCCAAAGCAGCTTGTCTATATGGTTGTAATTTAAGGTATACCATATCTCCCACTTCTAAGGTCCTTTCCATCCTGTTCCTGTCAGCAAAATGCTTCATTCTTTTCTGTGCAACATCCAAACTGTCTTTCAACTTTTGAATGATGGCTTCCCTCCCAAAGTGACTCTGGCCTCTTCAGATACATTACATGGGATTGAAAACTCATTGACTTGTGGTGGTGTATATCCATACAGGGCCTTGAAGGGTGTCATCTGAATCGCAGTATGATAGGTGGTATTGTACCACAATTCAGCAAGTGGTAACCAAGAATACCAGTTTCTAGGCTCTTGGAATGTCATGTTCCTCAGATAGGACTCCAAACACTGATTAACTCTCTCTGTTTGTCCATCGGTCTGTGGATGGTATGCAGTGCTAAACCGCAAATGCACCCCTTTTGCCTTAAAAATTTCCTGGTAAAGGTTGCTTGTAAAAATTCTGTCCCTATCAGTGATTATAGCCGTCGGCATGCCATGCAATTTGTGTATGTTATTCATGAACACTTCCACCACTTGCTCAACAGTATATGGGTGAGATAGAGCTAAGAAATGAGCATACTTAGTCAATCTATCTACCACAACCAGAATTACATCCTTCCCTCTTGATATCGGAAGCCTTTCTATGAAATCCATTGTAATATGGGACCATGCCATGTCAGGAATTGCTAAAGGATCTAGTAAACCAGGCACATGTATGTGTTCCCCCTTTGTAACCTGGCATATGGGACATTCCCACACCACTTGCTCAACAGTATATGGGTGAGATAGAGCTAAGAAATGAGCATACTTAGTCAATCTATCTACCATAACCAGAATTACATCCTTCCCTCTTGATACCGGAAGCCCTTCTATGAAATCCATTGTAATATGGGACCATGCCATGTCAGGAATTGCTAAAGGATCTAGTAAACCAGGCACATGTATGTGTTCCCCCTTTGTAACCTGGCATATGGGACATTCCCTTATGAACTTATCTACACTTCTCTTTAACCCAGACCAGTAAAATAGTGTTTTGATTCTATGATAAGTTGCCCTCATTCCTGAGTGACCCCCAAAAGAAGAAGAGTGGTAGGCCCTCAGCAATTCTCCCCTAATTTCTGTGGCTTCTCCCACATAAATCCTTCCTTTATATTTCAACAACCCAGATTCCAGCTTATATTCTTGATTTGGATCAACCATTGTCCCAATTATACTGAGTAGTTTATGTGCCTACACATCCCCCACATAACTTCTCTTAATGTCTTCCACCCAATCTGGAACTACAGTAATAATAGCTTGACATGGTATTTGTTCTGCTTCCTGTTGTTTAGGCAACCTGGACAGTGCATCAGCCACAATGTTTTCTCTGCCAGGTTTGTACTCAATGGTGTAATCATATTCCATTAGCTTCAGTAGCAACTTGTGTTGTATTCCTTCCACTAACCTCTGTTTCATCATAAACCTCCGACTTTGTTGATCAGTTCGGATTACCAACTTCCCCCAAGGAAGTAATGCCTCCATTTCTTAAGTGCTTCCAGAATGGCAATTGCTTCCTTTTCATAGACAGATTGGCTGTTAGCTTTTGGTCTAAATGCTTTGCTAAAGAAGGCTATTGGCCTACCAGATTGCATTAACACGGCCCTAATTCCTGATCCACATGCATCTGCCTCAATGACAAACTCTTTGTCAAAATCAGGCATAGCAAACACAGGGCTGGAACACATTTTCTCCTTCAAGGTGTTAAATGCTGCTGTTTGCTCTGGTCCCCATTGGAAACTCCCCTTCTTGAGCATATCATGCATTGGTCTACAGATTAGTCCATAATTCTTAATGAATCTTCTGTAGTACCCTGTCATCCCAAGGAATTTCGTGAGTTGAGTCACATCTTGTGGAGTTGGCCACCCTAGTATCTTCTCTATCTTGCTAGGATCTGTGGCTACACCTTGTTGTGAAATAATATGCCCCAAATAAGATATCTTAGTCAAACCAAAGTCACACTTCTTAAGTCTGATAACCAAGTTATGCTTCTCCAAAGCCTGCAACACTAACCTCAGATGCTCCAAGTGTTCTTCTCTGTTCTGACTGTAGATGAGAATGTCATCAAAGAAGACTAGCACAAATTTCCTCAGGAAAGGTTTGAGCACCTGATTCATTAGAGACTGAAAGGTAGCCGGAGCGTTTGTTAATCCAAAAGGCATCACCTGATATTCATAATGCCCCGTATGTGTCCTAAAAGCAGTTTTGTGAACATCCTTTTCAGCCATCCTTATCTGATAATAACCAGACTTCAAGTCCAATTTAGAGAAGATCCTAGCTCCATGCAATTCATCAAATAGGTCCTCAATAATAGGCATTGGAAATTTGTTTTTGACAGTTTGAGAATTAAGCTCTCTGTAGTCTACACACAACCTCCAGGAACCATCATTCTTCCTTACCATTACAGCTGGTGATGCATAAGGGCTTTCACTATTTTGTATTTCTTTAGATGCTATCAGCTTCACTATTATGTCTTCCATTGCTTCTTTTTGATTATGTGGAACTCAGTATGCCCTCAGGTTTGGGTGTTCAGCCCCAGCTTTTAAAGTAATCATATGATCACAAGCCCTCCTTGGAGGTAACCCCTGTGGTTCTTTCATTACTGCAGGGAATTTCTTCAGTATATTAGAGATGTCAATAGGAATTTGTTGCTCCTTCTTTTCTTCTGTTACTTCACAGACTTGAAATACACAGCCCACTGCCCCCTTTTTCACTACTCTCTCCATTTTCTTGTTACTGATGAACACATGTTTCCCAGGTTTAGTGAAGTCTTGTAATATCAACTTCTTCCCACCAGTTGTAATTTCCAGGATTCTCTTCTTCAAATAAAGAGTTATAGCACTATACTGAAAAATCCAGTCTGCCCCAAGGATAATATCATATCCTTTCAGTGGGATCAAATTGAAAGGATTTGAAAATTGCTCTCCCTGAATCACATATTGAATCTCAGGAACCTGCACTTCAGACCTTAACTCTCCTCCTCTAGCTACTACTACCTTTTTTACCTCAGAATTTTTAAGTGGGCATTGGCTCTTGATAGCAAACTCCTGGTCCATGAAAGTGCTAGTGCTGCCACTGTCAATCAGACCAACTGCTTTCCTCCCATTTATCAGTATAATCACCAAGAAGGTATCAGGTCTTGATGTACCCTGTAAAGCATTCAGTGACACAAACATTAGCTCCTCTTCTTTCCCCTTTTCTTCAGTGTCTGCCATGTCATCATTTTCCTCAGTAAGGTCTACTTCCCCATTTTTCTCTTCAGTGTTTTCTTCTACCTCTTCATCCTCCAGTAAAAGAGCATGCAATGCCTGTTTTACCTTACACTGGTGTCTAGGGAACCATGGTTCTTTACAGAACCAACATTTCTTTTCTTCTTTCTTTTCGCCTTCATTTCTTTGCGGAGCCTTGCCAGCCTGGTTCCTTCCCTGATTCCCCATATTAAAGTTCTGGTTTCTGTTTCTGTTAATGCTAAAGGAATTCCTCTTTGCATTTGCAGCTTTCTCATATGTCTTAGCATACCAATATGACTCTAGTAAGCCCTGTGGTTTTTGCCCACAAACATCATGTTTAATGTCACTTCTGAGTCCCCCAATAAAACAACTGGTAATGTATTGCTCTTGTAAATAAGGGTGATCTCTTCTCACTAAATCAACATATTCCTCAAACTTATCAATATACTGCTCAACAGTCATCCCATACTGCTTGACATTCTGAAATAATTCCACTGCCTCATGAACATTGGCTGCTGAAAATCTAGTACTAATCATGGCACACCACTGTGGCCATGAGATGATCTGCCAAGGTAGCCCCACTCCCCTGAACCACTTAGCAGCCCTTCCTTGGAAATGAGCTAAAGACATATTGACCCATTGATCCATCGGTGTTCCAGTCAGCTCGAAAAATTTCTCACATTGCTTAAGCCAATCGATAGGATCATCACCATTGAACAGAGGTATTTCCAACCTAGGGCCCTTGAGTACTGCTTCAGCATAGTGACCTCCATCACCCTGGTGTCCCACATAGAAATTTCTCTGCTCATCAAACATCCTTACTCTAGGATTCCCTTGATTTTGCTCGTAAAACATCTCATGTCTATGCTGAAATTGTGGTGGCCTATACTAATTAAACTGAACATTTCCATGCTGAGGTTCATGAGTGGTGGTGTTAAACTGTGGAAATATGTGTGGTGGTACTGTAGTACGGGTGGTAGAAAAGTGTTGCCCCGTTTGAATTTCAGTCATGGAACAGGGTATGGTTTGACTCCACAGAGGAACTGAAGGATTTGGTGGGATTACCTCAAACACGGCAGAGGTTGGAAGAGCGGTGCTGGGCATGCCTCCATCTGGACCCCTTAACTCACTAGTACCAGCAGCTTCTATGGCATTCACTCCAGTTTCAGAGATTCCACCCGTAGCTCCTCCTCCTGCCTCAGTATTTCCAGTTTCTCCCCCTTTCTGCTTGCAAAGTTCTTGTAGCAACTTCTTGACCTCCCTCACTTCTGATTTAAGATTCTTCAGATCTAATAAGTCTTTCTTCATCCCAGCCAACTCAGTACGCACCTCGTTCATCTCCTCCATATCCACCAGTGAACCGTGAGAACGAGTCTTGCTTACCATACATGGAATCTCTCCGATCTGTGACGGCAGTTCAGGATTTCTCCCGCCCTGTATCGCCTCACAGAACTGGTCTACCGCCGCCTGTCTCAAGGATTTGGATCCGGGGACTTTACAGCCTCCTGCCAACCCTTCTCCAAAGATTGAGACCCACCGTCGCCACCGGATCGAATTCTTCCAGCGTCGGGATTTTACAGCGGCAGATCCTCAGATCGCCACCAACCTGCACCTTTCGAATCCGAGAGCCAAGGATTGAACTTTGCTCCGATACCTTTGTCAAGCCCTCAATATTCAGAGAACTAGAAATGGAACCCGAAAGAGATCGATACGATATGTGTACGCCGCAAAGACCTAAAACTAGGGTTCCTAGATCTAATTTACTTACTGAGAAAAGATATTTGAGGGTTTTGATACTTCTTTTCTTCCCAAATCAGAGTATTAATACATTTAGCAGAGAGAGACGTGGCTCACTCGCGATGCTAGCTCAAAAGAGAAGAAAAAGACAAACTCGAGACAGCAACAGTGGTCCCGAAAATAAAGAACGGTCCAGATCACACGATACCGCTTTACTTTTGACTTCAGCCGCTGGATCTTCATAACTCCTCTTAACGTCTATTCTCTCCTCCTCGATTCTTCAGATATTCAGATAACTCAACATTCAGACTTGCTCTGTGTTTCAATTCAGGGTCCTGACATGCCGTCGCCGGTGGATGCGGTGGGAGGCGCCGGCGCGCGACAGGACGAGGAGAGCGGCGCGGGAGGCACCGACGCACCGACGCGCTCGGGTGGAGCGTGGTGGATTTCCACCGGTCTGGGTGGTGGATCAATATCCCTAGGGTTTGGGGGGTAATGGGCCGGGATTCCCACCTTCCCGGCCTGAACCGAATGCGATTTTTGTCAGCACAGGGATTTCGCGTGGTGGGCTTCCCCGAAGGGGCAGGGAAAAGGCCCCCGGCCTTTTACACTCGAACCGAACGAGGCCTTAGGGGGTGTCAGGGAGTGAGTACATGACATATATAAAGCCAGCATTTCTGCACGGCATTGCGTTTTCTATACTCCATTGCGTGAGTTATTAGCCCTGTTTGGAAGTAAATGGAGTTGGTTATGACTTATGTGCCCTGTGAACCCATATGCTTGTCCTGGGATGGACCAGACGGTGAGAATCAGTTAGAGCAAGGTGAACATAGAGTAGGGGCAGTGAGCTGGCTATATTTTTTTGCGAGATTTTTCTTTTTTGCGAGAGCTGGCTCTAATTTTATTCAACTCATTTACAGATCTGTATAGTCAATGATAGTAGGGCCTTTCCCACCCAAAAAACTAACCAATAAGATAACATGTTCCGTCACTTATATATTAAGTCAATTGTCCTTATGCAACCAATGTCGAACTATTCAATATATAGCTTGTGTATAAAATATATAGTAAACGGTAGAAATTGCGGCTTTTATCTCATCCAATCTATATCTCGACAGTAGCCGATAAAATCAACCAATAATTTTGACACACACAGTTGCTGCCAGGCTCCCACTCAACTTCCATATAAGTATGTTACGACTGAAGATAACCCCATCAAGGCCACCAGGCGATCCGTGAGAGTCAGATGGCCCAATACTCGCGTAACTGGGCCGGAGTGGGTCCAAGTCATGTACCGGGTATATATGTTTATAAATACCCAGGTGTGAGTTAGGAAGAGGATATGGAATGACAAACTTGTACACGGAACTACTTCCCATATACTCCCTCCGTCGCAAAAAAAAAAAAAAAGACAAATCCTGGTTTTCGTGTCCAACGTTTGACCGTCCGTCTTGTATAAAAAAATTATGAAAAAATTAAAAAGATAAATCACGCATAAAGTATTAATCAATGTTTTATCATCTAACAACAATAAAAATACTAATTATAAAAAAATTTCATATAAGACGGACAGTCAAACGTTGGCACGGAAACCTAGGGTTTGCCTTTTTTTTGGGACGGAGGGAGTAATTCAAATCCTCTTCCTGCTCCTCTGTTCTTCTCTGCCTCCTTCCTCCTCTTACCTCAGGTGTTCGGCGGAATTCCCATGAGAGACCGTAACAAAGTACTGGGGCTGATATCGGACAGGGCAGGCTGTTGATTCTGATTTTGACCCTATCCAGAAACTTTTACAAGGGGCTGTTTCCTACTTGCGTACATGCTGAAACAAAATGTTTGGAAAATTCAGAAATTCCTATCGAATATTTCAAACCCTGTTCGCTGCATAATTTTGGGGTCCCTCCCATTTCTGTGTTTCTAATTTTTCTTGATTCTCATATCTCCATTGCATTTCAAGTTGGTGTAAGCAAACTTTTCTTATGTTTGGAACTTTTAACTCAAGAACATGCCCATTTGTAGAGGCCCTGATATCCTTTAGGCTTGGCATTTATAGGTGACATATACTTCTGTTCTGAAATGGGACCAAACAAATTTTGCATTAATTAAGATATTTTGTCTATATGTCAAGAAATAAATACTAATGGTCCCATTTCAGAACAATTTGGAAGGTAAAGGCTAGAAATCAATTTGGTCCGGAAGTAAATACTAAGAGAAATTTTACAGTCATTGAAAAGGTACCATAAGGTATCAAAAATTGTGTAAAATTTGGTACCTCATAGTATTTAGATACTAAAAGATATAAAATTTACAATAGAAAAATTAGTACCTCATGGTAACTTCTAAAGGACCATAAAATTGCTCATGATGTGCTATAGTTGCATTTAAAATTCACTATGTACTAATAATTGCTATACATGGCATCTTGACATTTTGATGTTTAGTGGGATGATGTGTATGCTTACATGTTGAGTTTTAGATTTTTAGTGGGTTCTAACTATATAGATGGTATAAGTGACCTAATTATTAACGGATATACTTATTAACATTGTACAAATTAGTTAGAATTGAATAATTTACCGGGTCATTTGACCCGGTAAAACTGCATAGGTACGCCCGTGATCTCTAATATGTTGAAATACAATCATCTTTGTTCTAAGAACATTGGCATGACGACCGTTGGCTCTGCCCTCGTGTCTGTCGCTCATTGCCACCTGTCTCGATTAATATGGTTCTGGTTAAGTCAAGCTGGCAAATGTTAGTGCCAGATTTGTTTTAAAAAACGACAGTACCCGTTACTACCAGTTCATAAAAAAAATGGTTATCTCGATTAAAGATAAACAAAAACAGGATGCGATAGCATCACCATTCATTTTTCCATTACTTTTTGTGTTGGTTCTAAATAAACCTACAATGTTGAGGCAGGGGCGAAGCTAGGTAGTACTAGGGGTTCCTAGGCACCCGGTTCCAAAAGAAAAATTAGTGATTAATACCCCTTAGTGACCATATGTGCACCCCACGCTAGAAAATCAGACCACACAAGCACGAATGGCCCACTATAACCACGACAGGAGCCCAATACAGCCCAGCTTGCATCACCGTGAGGACTAATTAATTTCATTCATTGGAACAGTAGCTCCTAATTGTGAGTGATAGGTTTTCAATTACGTGATAATAGCTCTCGTGTTTTTTTTAGATCAAATGGAAGGTTTGGAATGAAATTATATGAGAGAATCCATTACATGCCACTGAGTTTGTCACACGTCTATGATTTACTACTGACTTTATTACGTTCTACGATATGTCATCGACTTTTGCTTAACTTCTACGATTTACCATCGCCGTCCGGTTAGCCTCCGTTAGTACTTTACAAATTTGTCGAAATTACCAAAATACCCATGGGACAAAAACTTCCAAAATTTGGATAAAATAATCGAAATATCATATTATAAACATAAGATCGTAAACATCCAAATTTTAGCCAAAAACTTGAAATCTGATATTTCGATTATTTTATCCAAATTTTGGAAGTTTTTATCCTAGGGGTATTTTGGTTATTTCGACAAATTTGTACAGTACTAACGGAGGCTAACTGGACGGCGATGGTAAATCGTAGAAGTTAAGCAAAAGTCGATGGTATATTGTAGAACGTGACAAAGTCAGTGGCAAATCGTAGACTTGTGACAAAGTCAGTGGCATATAATGGATTCTCTCATCCTATAATGCAGAGTCCTATTAGACAACTAATCCGAATATATTGTGGGCCCAAAATTTGGATCACATATTTCATTTTTTTTCATTGAGTTGTTATTGTTGAAATTTGAGTCGTGCGAAATACATCACTTATATTCTAGTATTGTTAATTACATGGCCTGTAATTTGAGTGATCGCTTGGAAAAATAGTGCTGAGGAGCTTCTACCAATGTGGGAGCTAGGCCCTCACTTTGAGTAATTGAACTTGAGGTCGCCGATATCCTAGCTACCTAGCTTTGAGCAGGTCGAGATCACTTCCTAGTTGCTTCGAGCTCAGCCCGACACGTACCGAAGGTGTACTGAAACACGCACGACGATTAATTAGCAGGGAGCTTGATACATCCCAAAACCCAGACAGCTAATCCGCCACGATAGGGAGCTTTTACGGTAGTGACAGCTCCGGTCGCTGTTTCAGCATAGAGCATTTTGCTAGGTCTCGACGAGATCTGAACCATTGGATCGGGCATGAATTCGTGATGACTCTCAACCCTAGGTTTTTGTTTTTCCTTGAGCCAAAGGGCGGGCAAAGCTCTGAATAATGCCCAAGCCATGATCTCTCTTTTAGCATTTGCCAAAATGAATTTGAATTAAATAACTGTAAGATCGATGCGTGTTTAATTGACTACATAAGACAACGGAGATGTTTTCTATGGGTATTTTTGTGGACTTGGAAAATGTTTTTATAGATTCGGAGTATGACCATCAAAAGGAATCATTGGAAAGGATGGCTCATCACGATGTTATATATAGAGTTAATTAGATCAATGCCATTGGAAATTTGCCTATTAAAAAATATCATTACAATTCATCTATTCGTAACCGTGCCACTAGAATTTTACAAAATTATAACCGTGCCATTACCGTCACATTTCCATCTATTCCTTCATTTTCCGTCTTCTTTCCTTCTCCCATCTTCTTACTCCAACAGTGAAGTCGAGCCGGCGGCGGCGAGCACGGCGTCCGTGCAAGGAGGCGAGGGCCCTGCCGAGCGCGTCGGCAGCAGCGGCGAGCACGTCGTCTGCGCAAGGAGGCGAGGGCCCTGCCGAGCGCGTCTGCGCCGTCCGCGTCAGCATCGGCCACAGAGGCGGAGCTGTGCCCGCCCGCGCAGAGTGCCATCTTCGGCGGACGTTGAGCACCTGGAACGCAGCGGCGTCGCCGAGGAGCTGCCGCGGCGGGTCGCTGCTCCAGTGGCAGGTGAGGTCGAACCCGAGCGAGCGGCAGCAGCCGGCACCGATGCTGAACGGGAATGGCATGGCTACGTCGCCGCAGGTGGTCGGGCAGTCTCCGGTCGCGGCGCCAGCGAAAATGAATCCTCTTGCCTCCCATTGCATCGATCGATCCTCAAGGCAGCATGGCCGACTGAAGTGAGAAGAAAGTCAGAAAACTTTGGGTGTATGTATCTGCAGATGAAGTATCTTCATTCTCAACTCTCGGCGGCGGCGGCAGCAGCAGCAGCAGCAGCACGCCGTCCCCACACAAGCGGCAGCAGCAGCCGGTGGCGGTGGCGGCAGCAGCAACCGGCAACCGCAGCAGAACGCTCTTCCGGTCCATGGTGAGCATTGTAGTATTACATATATTGAAAAAACCGGATGTAGTACTAGCTATAGCCTGCCTGTGCCTGAACTTCCAAGCCTCCAAGGTGGGCATTGTGTGCCAGTTGTTGTGAAAATACCGATACAGATGTGGTGTTATATGTACAAATTGTTTAATCGGCACATATAGACCTACTCTCTCTGTCAAAAAAAAATCAATTCTAGATTTGAATCTAGATAGACACTACTCCATCCATCCCATAAAAAAACAATCTAATACTGGATGTGACATATGCTAGTACTACGAATCTGGATATATCTCTGTCTAGATTCATTATAATAGAATGTGTCACATCCGGTCCTAGATTTGTTTTTGTGGGACGAAGGGAGTATGTCCAGATTAAAATTTAGGATTGGATTTTTTTTTATGATGGAGAGAGTATGTGTCTAATCTAGTTCTCCCTTATCTAGAAGACTTGCCCAAATTCGTTGTACTAGGAAACATCAAATCCCATTCTAGGTTAGCTTTTTATGAGATGGAGGTAGTATTACGTAGTGGTATCAATGCCGTTTTCGTGATGGTGGCGACTAATCTGACACCTTTGGAGCGGTAATGATTAGCCTTCCAGTGATAGCGATGTTCTCTGTCCCAAATCACCTTTATATTAGCAACTTGCATTCGGAGTTTATCTAATTTATGAATTGACTGTACCACAATTAAATCTTTAAAATAAAAACTCGGATGATTATAAGTTTTCGTTTATTTCATCCATTCTATATCCCTCCAAAATAGTAAGAAATTAGATTATCCTATCCAACCAAACATAAAAAAGATCAGATCACTATATCCAACAGGACTATATTTCACGCATAAATGACTGTGAAGTGTGAAGCAGACACCCCATTCGCCCAATTCAGCTTGTTGTATTACGTGCTCTTCCCGGTGACGACGGCCGGCTTATTTTCGTGTTTCTCGGCCTGTGTGGCCCATTAACTGGATGAGCGATTGGCCCATACATAGCTCTGTATTGTACTCCAACTATTTGATAGCATCACTTATCCCAATATTTTTTCATTTCTTTTTATACAAGTTATATTTCAAACTGAAATTTGTTATAGGCTTATAGCTATTTTATTTCTAAAAAAAACTTTGGTGTCGGATTTATGTAATACGAACTGATCTTAGAGAACATATATATGAACTCAAGTCATTCAAATCAGGGCATAAATCAAATGAAAAGTTTCAACATACTATTTTTTTAATAAGACCACTTGTTAAACAATATAAAAAATGAAAAGCATCATGCATTTAAAATCGAGGGAGTAATTAATCAACAACTATATATTGGAAGGTAGTACTGCACACTTCATGGTGAGGGAAAGTGCCTGCATGTCATCTAAATAGTCATAAAAAAATTTAAAAAAAATTGAAAATATAGATTAATATGAAATATATCACTCCACAAACATGCAAGTTCAATTTTAACTTCTACAAGATGTAACAAATTTTGTTGCAACTTATAAAAGTTAAATTTGGTCTTGCATGTTTGTGTAGTGATATATTTCAAATTAATCTATGTTGTCAATTCTTTTTAAAAAAATTTTAATAACTATTTACATGGCATGCAAACAACTAGAGAATGTTCTCTCGAGGGATGAAAATCCACGTCCTCATGATTGACAACATGCATACATCGAAATCAAAATCGAAGTCTACATCTCGAGAAAACCACTTAATTTCCAATAAACATGACTAATCCGCGAGGGGCCTGTCTAGGCATCTGTCGTGTGATTTTTGAAAAAAAATCACCCAGATTTTTTATCCCCTCAGATTTGCATCCAACAGAAAAAAATAGTACACAAACAATAAGATCGGGCCAATACAGACTAATAAAACAGATACAATATAGGTTGCAATATGCTAAAATTACAGTGCTTTGTAACTAAAATTACAGTTGTAAAAACAGTAGATATGGCATGTAAGTGCACTGTAATTTTAGTACAAATGTAATGTAAAATTTGGTAACTAGAATATTTGTCGTTTTAGTACAAATGCACTGCTTGAGAAATCGTCCAGGTATCTGAAGTGTTAAATATTGCATTTATAAGTAAAATTACAGTGCTTTATAACTAAAATTACATTTGTAAAAAACAGTAGTTATGGTATGTAAGTGCACTGTAATTTTAGTACAAATATATTGTAAATTTTGGTAACTAGAAAAAGAAATAAAAGAAATAGAGAGAAGCGACATCAGCGAGAAAACATGGGCGCGCAAATCAAAATATCGCACGGAGACCGTGGTGAACATGGCCCCACGCGGCGCCATGCATGATCGATTTTCTGTCGACTGGAAGCTGAGATACTCGGGCTACTGTCTACTGTGTTACTATCAGCTTATCGATCGTTTCCTCCACCATGTCGCCCGTGAGACGTGTGGCGCTGGACCGCTTTGTGCGTGTCTGATTCGTCGCGCCTAATCGCGGTGCAGATCCGACGGTTGAAAAAACGTCAAATACGAAAAAAAAAACAATCACACGAGAGATATATTGGTATAATCACATAAAATTAATGATAGGACAAACATAAGATGACACTAGCTTAATTTGGGAAATTCCAAGCTTAGAACAGCAGCAGCGAGGCAACGAGAGGCACGAGCATCATCGTCATCAGCGACACCGCCGCCGCCGCCGCCGGTGCAGTCTCGAACGTCAGCCGCCCGGCGTCGACGTCGTAGATCATGTTGGTGCCCGTCTGCAGCAGCGTTCCCAGCACCGAGCCGCCCTGCGATGGCAGCATGGTGAGGCACTCCAGCCCGGTGTCGTTGTCGATGTAGAAGTAGTTCGCCGCCGACAGATCCATGTCGGCGCCGCCGTCGAACACCAGCGTCAGCTTCGGCACCTTCACCTTCGCCATGGACGACGCGTTGTAGCACAGGTCGAGCTCCAGCGCCGCCGAGCCGTTGACGGCCGGCAGGCCGATCCTGCTCGCCACCGCCGCCCTCACGACGTCGTACGCCGCCTGCTCGAGGTACGTCACCGGCGTCGTGCTGCTGAGGATCACCCCGCCGGTGCCGTTGGCCCTCAGGTCGAACGTCCCCGCCGGAATGGCGTCCAGCCTGTTGCCGTCGACGCGTACGCCGGTGAGGTTGACGTAGTAGAAGTCCGGGTACAGGGTGCTCGACAGCAGCGGCGTCGACCGGCCGCGCTTCGTCTTCGGCACGGCGTCGTCGCCGAACCGGATGACGCTGTCGGCGCTGCCGTCGTCGGTGGCTTCCGGCGCCAGCAGCTGGTACGAGAACTTGCCGAACTGGAGCTGCGAGATCAGGGACAGGTTGCCTCTCCCGATGCCGATGACGCCCGACGCGCCGGCGAAGTCGCCGTAGCTGGCGTCGCTGCAGCCGAACACCACGCCGGGCACGGCCGTCGCGCCGAACGTGAACGTGTCGGTGGCGAGGTAGCCCGACGTGTTCGCCGCCGACCCGCCGTACGTCAAGCTGTAGCTGTCGCAGCGAGCGCCGGCAGTGGCGTTGGCCGCCGCGCCGGCGAGGCCGCACGTCTCCCTTAGGACGGGGAGGCACATGTCGCTGGAGCAGGGGAGCGGCGAGAACGTGGCGGAGCCGTTGGGCCGGAACGCGGTCGCCGGCGGCGGGAGGCACCCGGCGGCGGCGGCGCACGGCGCGCACTGCGCCCACACGAAATAGCTCGTGATGTCGACGAGGCCGGAGACGGTCTGCGCGACGGGTGTCCCGACGGTGATGTTGATGACGAGCGGCGGCGCGGCGCCGGACGCCGCCTCGCCGCCGAGCTGCTGCTGCTGCTGCTTGTTGCCCCTGTTGCGCAGCTGCTTCTTGAGGAATCCGGCGACCAGCTTGGACACCCATGGCCGGCTTTTGGCGGAGTAGCCGCCGACCTTTGGTCTGGCGCGGACGGCGGCGGCGGAGGCCACCGGCGGCGGGTGGAGTAGTTGCAGGCTGAGGAGAGAAGCAGCTGCTAGTAGCAGCAACGTCGACACGGCCATGCTCCTGGCCATGTTTGAATTTTATGTGTTTGCCTATCAAGCTAGCTAGCTTTGCTGTTTGTATGATAACTATGCAAAACTTGGCTGGGATGTTTGATGAACATGGCTAGTTAAATGAGTATATATAGGGTTTTTGGTCGTCCTGCCATGCATAGCTAGCCACTGGCAGAATTTAGAACATTATGTTGTTGGATTGTGTTGACACTTGACCTAATTTTATTTCATCGTGCTGAACCATATGTCGAACTGCTACATGTGATGTAACGAAGCAGAGTAACACTTAGTTTCTGAATACATGACGTTAGATCCTGAATGGTCGAACTTATTATTAGTCGCCTAATTTTTTGTAGCTATCATGATTGTTTTAAACTCTTTGTCACCTAGAGTTGCAAACGTGTCAACTAAACTAATACAAGGTGTACAGTTATTTAAACATCAATCTCCAGTAGACGCAGTGGCCTCCCACCCCCTCGCACCCACCGCGCATAACGTAAAATACTTTCGTAAAAACCGAACCGACCAACCTCTCCCAGTCCCATCCATACCACCCCTCCTAAGATTAACCTATAAAACCAGGCAGAAAAAAAAATTAAACCCTATAAAACCAATATATTCTATTATTTCAAATAATAGAAAGAAATTTTGTCCTTTCCTCGAAGATTTGCAGCCAATTATTACATAAATCCTTTCAACGGCAAGCATAAACCAACAAGTCCGTAATAGCACACCCAAAAAGGCAAAAACTAATGACCACCAACACTAGACAAAGACAACAAAGTTACTAAAACTTCTTTGTGAATTTACATCTGTAGTTGGCGAGAATCTGTATAATCTTTGCCTCTAGGTTATGCATAAGTTTGATATACTCATCACACCTTTGCAGTTGGGCTTAAAACCGAAGCGAATATGTTGCGCTAAAAAATATCTGCATATAAGATTTAGACGGTGATTTGTCAAAAACCATATCATTTCTGCTAAGCCATAGAACCTTACATATAACATATACTCCTACTAGACTAAGTTTCTTGGTTTTTTTATCAATACCCACAGGCCAATTACCAAAAATATTAGATTTACTACATGAAGATATAAACAAAAAGAGATTTGTACTGATCTCCAGAGAAATCTGGCAAAATGATTATCTCAAAATAAATGATATATATCATCTTATTTTTCATGAAAAAATTACATCTCACACTACCTTTCCAATTCCTACTAACCAAATTATCATTAGTTAGCACTACTCCTTAAACATAAACCACATAAAAATATGAATCTTTAGAGGCATCTCAAATTTCCAGATAACATTATTCCTCTCAATATAACCAAAAAAAATTTGAACTAAATACATAGAACGAAGCGAGAATTGACGATTTTGATGAAAATTGCATTTAAATACATCATTTCCTTCTGTCAAACGAATATGCACAATTAAAACACATAAATTATGTCAATTCATCGAGTTATGGTCTACTAATTCTCTTGTGAAATAAACATTCAACGGAACATAACTCATAACATTTGCAGCCGGATTCTTCTACGAACTATAAAGTACTAATACGGGTAGCTGTACTTAAAAGAAGTATTTCCTATCTACTTACCTCCTAGAATCTTAGTTGTTCACCATTATTAACTAACTAGGAACCCATATCTAAAAATCTACTCCTAACTTTCTTCATAAGTCCCAACCAACAATGAGAATACTCTTGTTTCCTCTCAACTTACTTAAATGATTCATTCGTTAAGTATTTTCTTTTCAATAAGTCTTGTTGAACACATTTCTCATTTATTAACTTAAAAAAACCATTTGCTTAATAAAAATTGGTTTTGAATTTCTAAATCTTCAAAATATATATACATTGTTAGGTGGCCTAAATAGTTTGTTTAACTCGTATGCTGTATACATATTCAAGGATCTACTAAATTTGTAACACTAATTCAAGGAGGTGCAAAAAGTTATATATTCTCACATTAATAAAAAAATCTTAATCAGTAATTTAATTGAGAGAATCTATTATATGCAATTCAGTTTATCACATGTCTACGATTTACCACTCACTTTTGCCATTTTCTACAATATGACATCGACTTTTGCTTAATTTCTATGATTTATAATCGCCGTCTAGTTAGCCACCATTAGTACTGTACATTTTTTTCCACCTGACCAAAATACCCATGGGACAAAAAATTCTAAGATTTGGACAAAAACAATTCCAAAATATCATATTATAAACATAAGATTGGAAACATTCAAAATTTGGCCAAAAACTTAAAATATGATATTTCATAATTTTTATCCAAATTTTGGAAGTTTTTGTCCATGGGGTATTTTGGTCAATTGGACAAAATTGCACAATACTATCGAAGGCTAACCGCACGGCGATGGTAAATCGTAGAAGTTAAGCAAAAGTCTATAGCATATATTATATAATATTAAAAAAATCAATAGTAATGGAATATTAATGGATTCTCTCAATTTAATTTAATTATTGCATGTATAGCTGAATCATATGAAATATAATTGCCTACATGTACGTGCTGATGTCAAATGTATACATCATGAAATAATTTTTGTATTTATAGCAGACAAATTGGTATTTCGTAATATTTATAGGTGTGAAATGGAACTTCCACTACGGAAGTATCTACTGCGCCATTCACATATCAGCTATCGTCGTCAAATTTCGAAAGATTCAGAAATAACTGTAGAGGATGTTCACGAGACACATGTTATATTGCTAGTATTCGCTAGCTATAAGTTTTGTTTATATGCTATATATAGGCCCTGTTTAATTCAGCTTAGAATTATTATAATTTAGATTATTAGGAGTAAGTTAAAACAAACAAGTAGATTATTATGCTAGATTATTATAATCTATAAGCCAGATTACTATAATCCAATAATCTTCTCTAGAGGAGCTTTTTTCAGATTATTGAGTGGCTAAAAACCCACTACCCTTAGATACCTCTAATAATCCAGAGAAACAAACAACTCGTAGTTTATTTTATGTCAACTTATTATAATCCAGTTTAAAGTAATTTGATTTAATAATCTAGATTACAATAATCTTAAGCCGAAACAAATAGGGCCATAGTATATCAATAACCATTAGTTCAATAATGCCAACTTTTAGGCTCTTAGCGAGTAGTGAAGACGACAAAAAGAACAAAATATACGATCGTCCGAGTCTGCGTGCGTGTGGTCTTCCGGCCGGCACGAGCTAGTTTAGGTCACCCTGAAATTAAGTCAATCGCGTCGACGTCGTTAATTAAAGATATATGACATAGAGAGAAGATGACGATGCTGACTCTGTCTAATACGTTCCTCTCAGTGTTACCTTTCGTTAATTAAAGCTGTGTGACCACTGACCACGTTGAAGAGTGAATGGGTTATACTAATTGATATCGCCTCATGTATTTTTTAATCCAATATAAATTGCTATATTTTTTTAAAAAAAGGATGATATATAATGCAATGACAACTCCCTTCGTTTTATTACAAGTTGCTTTGAATTTTTTCGTAGTCATGTTTTTTTTTTTTACATTTTACCTAATTAGTAAAAAAACTATATACCATTTTAGCATAAAATAAATATATTAAAAATTAGTTTTATTGAAATTAATTCGGTTTTCAAAATGTTGCTAAACTTAATTATCTATAAATTTGGTTAAACTATTTTTAAGAAGAAATTGAAATGACTTATAATATGATAAAACAGAAAGAGTACCATTTAAGTTCAATATCTTGCGTTCCTAAATTTTCGTGGTGTGGATATATGTGTTATGAATGTTATAAATCTTTTTAAGATTTATTTACATGGATTTATATAGAAGAAGGATATTAACTCGAGGGATAAAAATAGCTAGATTCCCATCGCAGAAAACTGCATCTTCTGACCAGGTTCATCCGTTGCATTATTTTGGCATACATGCATGCAAGTATCTGGCCTACGGCGACTCGTCTAGCCAGCAGAGCGCTTATCTGGTTGGATCATCTATCGTTTCGTCCAGCGGCGCCGCTGTCTACGAGAGGTGATTGGTGTATATAGTCAGCAGTTGGGCGCTGTTAAATTTGTTCAAATTGATTGACCGGGTGAAGATGCATGTGCTTTCATCCTGTGTGAAAAAGGAAAGCAAGCATGGATCAGTAAGTCAATCAGCACCAACTCTATCCTAAAATATAAATTTCTAACACATTATTTTGTTTAAAATATAGCTATTTCTAAGATTATCTACTCCTCAACGAATTACAAGTATTATTATTGTTATTATGAATATTGAAATTTTAATCATATATATGTTAAATTTGTTGGTTATTAATTTTGTTGCAGTCGATATGTAGAATTTGTTTTGAAGTGCTAATGACAACACAATATATTATAATTAGATGAATATTATAATTAGATGAATATAGAATCCATCCTAATATTTATTCTATTACACAACTTAATATGGAATCCATCCTAATACATTCTTTAGACATTATTTTATAGGGCAATTGCTTATTTGACCCTGTTTGGATGTCTAACTACCAATTTGACCCTACTTTTTCTACTTTGCGTTTTTGGCCTTATTTTTTATAGACGACGCTACTCTCTGACCCTGTTCCGTTAAGGTGAGCTAATGGTGTTAACTTTGGAGCAAATAGTCCATTTTGCCCTTGCTTATTTGATTCTGTAATATCTTGCTTATTTGACCCTATTATGTCATATTGTGTATATATTAAGATTTGTTGACATTTTTTTAATAAATTTGACAGTATTTGCTTTAATTTGATAAATTTGATTCAATTTGACTACAATCTGATAGTTTTTTTTTCACAAATTTGACAAATTTTGACTTTAATATTTCCACGCGGGTTCCACATAGCAATGTCTAGTACTAATTCTCTTATCCTCTCTCTTCTCTCTCTCCTCTCTTCCCGATCCAGGGCACCGGGAGCCCGGGACGAGCGGCGGCCGGCAGGGAGGATGGCACGACGGGCGGCGACTGGCGGGGAGGATGGCACGACGGGCGGCGACCGGCGGGGAGGGCTGCACGATCGCCCCTGAAGTCGTGCGCCGCCGCTCCGCGGCGCGACAGCGCCGCGACCGCCGCTCCACCGTGGGACGCCGCCCCAAAGCCGCGCGCCGTAGCCGCCGCCGCCCCTCCGCCGCACGACGGCAGCCCGAAGACGCGACGCCACCGCTCCGCCGCATGACGGCGCCACCTTCCTGGGATGCCATCGTCGCCCCGAAGCCGCGCGGCGCCACCGCTCTGCCGCCCGACGGCGCTGCCTTCTTGGGATGCCGCCGCTGCCCCGAAGCCGCGCGGCTGCCGCTCTACCGCTCCCGCAAAGCCGCCGTCACTCCGTTGTGCGATGCCGCCGCCGCCGCCTTCCCTCTGCGCGCCGTTCGCAAAAGATGAAGAAGAGAGAGAGATGGGTTGGATAGGGTTGAAGAGGCTAAGGGTATTTTGGCCCGTTTAAAAAATAAATAGATTTTTTCTTTTTCCTAAATGAAACCGTAACGGTGTGATGGAAAGAGGGTCAGACGGAGTGTTCGATTTTGAAAAACAGGGTCAAATAAGCAAACTAGGAAAAACATGGTCAAATTAGTAGTTAGACTTTGAAACGGGGTCAAATAAGCAATTGCCCCTTATTTTATTGAATTGTACTAAACTGTAGACAATTCTTGCGCACTGCCTTGAGGCTAACTTTTCAAAAAGCATGTAAACACACAAATAAATCTTCTAGTTACCATTATCCGCAGATTCTATAGATGTTCTATATGACAGACGATATTTATAGAGTATTGGGATCGTTAGAACCAGGGTATATGCGAAATACGGTAAAAGAAACAGGAGACCTACTCCTGTTGGACGAACCCGGTGTTGCCTTTATATATCAATATCATACAAGCATAATATTTGGGATAACCTAATCTAGTCTACGTCGGCTTAGCGGCAAGGAGCTCTCACACGTAATCCACGACTAGTGTAGTCTTCTCCTCGAACATAAACCTTGCAAGATTGGAGGTAGTTCTAGATCCCTTATATATGTCATGTTCTATGGTTCCTACGTACATTGGGTTTGTCCTGATCTGTATTGGCTTATCTTTTGTTGGTGCACCCCCTTCCTTCTATGGGGTATTCTATTTATAGCAAAAATCATCTTCCTCTATAAGTAGAACTTGGAGATTTAGAACAGGATATGGACCAAGAATACTTTATCTTCTCCGACTAAGACTCTTAACACCTTCTATTTCGGGAAGATAATTTTCTTCTTTACCTGCCGCATTTCCTTAATCAAATAATACATTATGGTATTATACTAGGTATATGGTATCTCAGTATTGGAGGCATGTCTTATTCTTGACAATAATAGGTTCTAATAAGAAAATAGTTGATATTAGCACTACTAGAAAAAGCATTTTCGCCAACGTTAGGTATTTATTTTCGTAGGAGGATATGACCCTTAGAGTCAAATAGCCGCCTACAAAAAAGCAAATTGGGGTGAAGGGCGTTGTTCGCCTGCAAAAATCTATTTTCACAGGCGAACCACTTAAGCGGCGCCTGCGAAAATCATTTTCGCAGGCGGACCACATAAGGTGCGCTTGCGAAAATTAGCGTGGTATGTGTCACTTCCCCTCACTCTCCTCTTATCCTCTCCCCTCCCCTTCACCTCTCCCCTCTCCTCACTCTCCTCTTATCCTGTCCCCTCCCCTTCACCTCCCCGCCAGTGGAAGGGGCGGCCGGCGGCCGGCGGCGTCTCCCCTCCCTCCCTACCCTCCAGATCTAGCCGGAGAGGGGAGTGGGAGGCCGGCGGCCGGCGGGAAAGGGCGGACAGCGTCGGGCGAAGCGCGGAGCGGCGGCCGGGTGGCGGGGCGGCCGGCGGCGGCTCCCCTCCCTCCCTCCCCTCCAGATCTGGCCGGAGGGGGGTGGGGGGAGGCCGGCAAACGGCGGCAAAGGGCAGAAGGCGTCGGGCGCGGGGCGGCCGGCGGCGGCTCCTCTCCCTCCCTCCTCTCCAGATCTGGCCGGAGGGGGGTGGGGGGAAGCCGGCGGCCTGCGGCGTCGCACGCGGGACGACGCGAGGCAGCTGGCGGCGGCTCCCCTCCCTCCCTCCCTCCCAGATCTGGCCGAAGGGGTGAGGGGGGAGGCCGGCGGCGGGGTGCATTCGTGCGACGGCGATGACGACTTGCGTGGGAAAATTTGTGATTTGATTTGATTTGATTGTGAACCACTATGATGTATGTTAATCTGTGATGTTTCTATGTATTTGATTTGGTTTGATGTTGAATCTGGATGGGGGAATGTGAGGAGAATGGGAAGCTACTGCTACCGGCCGGAATGGCGGTGGGCGGTGGCTGCACATTTTTTTTTAATTCCAGGTGCTATTTTCGTAGGCGGACCAGTTGTCCGCTTGCGAGAATCAACTATTTTCACAATCATTCGGTTGCAGGCGGTGAACTGGTCCGCCTGCAAAAATCTGTTTAGGCCGCCTATGAAAAGCTGTTTTCTAGTAGTGTAGCTAAGCAAGATAAAACAAAATTAGTCAAGAATTAGTAAAAAAAAAGTTAATAATTTCAGAGCTACGAGATTTTCATTCCGAAGCAACGTTAGGAACGCCCCCACAGATCGATTGAGTTATCACATATGTGTTTTAATCTTATTGGTTAAATGCTTTATTAATCAAAAATTACATTTATATTGAATAAGTCGAATTAGAAACTAGTTAATTAGTCAATCTTAGTATTTAAATGCTAAATCACATATCAACTATGCAAATCATAAAATAGTTATACCCGATCAATTGGTTGCAATCGTAAATAATGTAATCACCGTGTTTAAATTGTGGCATAAACAATGCTCCTACTGCTCAATAGCTCTTGGTCTCGCCCAATTTGTTTGTTATCTTCCCATTTGGTTTTCTCATATGTATTGATCAATTACATATGTATCTTCTAATCTGCTCAGGTATGATTTGGTTGAAAATGATAAATCCAGGCAGCTTCCATGTGACTAATTTTTCGTAGGCTGTTGGTCCGGAATATATTAGTGAAATCATCTAAAAAATTATTGGAAATTTTACACATAGATATCAACTGATATATTTTTATATCATTTTATCTATTCATATGAAAATGAGTTTTCAAAATTTAATTGCAAAGTTGAATATTTAAAATTTGCAGCAAAATAATTTAAATTTATTAACAATTCTAACAATTAAATTATTAATTAAAAATATGTACTCCCGCTAATATGTGAATTTATTATTTAAGATTGTTCGCAGAAGCATATTAAAATAAATAAAAATGAAGAAAAGCAACAAACCTGATTTACTTGCAACATTGACTAAGTAAGGTCAACTCCTTTTCTCCTGATTTGCATATGCGCAGCTACACTCTTCCATGGTCGGTCATCTTGTCGCTAAACTCTTCTAAGTCTGTTTTACGCATGGCCATGTCCTCAAGTGCGTACAAGAGCGACATGTCGACACACATGCATGGAGCACCGAGCACCTCATAATTAAACACAAATAGAGATGGCCTGTTTTTTTCTTTTTGTGAAGGATGGGTTTGTTGAGGATTTCCAATTTCATAAAAATGAAAAAAGAGGCCATTTTTTTCAACTTAAGAGAAGATCATCAACGTTGATAAGATCATTATTAATCCCTCCGTTTCATATTATAAGTAGTTTGACTTTTTTTTTCTAATCAAACTTTGTTAAGTTTGACCGAGTTTACAGAAAAAATTAGCAACATATAAAATATCAAATGTAATGTTGAATATGTTTATTTTGTGTTGAAAATATTACTATATTTCTGTAAACTTAGTTAAACTTGAAAATGTTTAACCAGAAAAAAAATCAAACGAGACGGAAGGAGTATGTTTCCTGCCGTTAATTTTTTTCACCATAACATCACCAGCCAAACATCTGTATTAAAGCCTCCCACCCCCCCCACCCAAACCTGGCGCAAGAAATATATGCATGGGTGTCTACATGAACATCAAAACAATCGAATTAGAATCCGATTAACCGATCTTGACTTGTGCGGTTTGCCTTCGCTAGCTTTTCGTTCACGAATTCAATCGTGCATGCACGAGATGGAATTTTAGTTATTATTTTTAATTATTTGCATACAAGTATTTGCGTCTACGTGAATTGAGCGTAGCTCAACTCCCTCTGGTGGAACAAACTCACTTGGGTTTAAGTTCTAGACATAACATTCCAACTATAATTTTGATAAAAATGTTGTGCAAGTAAATATATATTAGTCACTACCAGGATGCGAAAGTTTCCCGTGTGCCTATAACACCCAGGAAACTAGGTGAAACACCCGGGAAAAATCTTCCCGTGTGTCAACACCCGGGAATGCTCACACGGGAGCGTTGAAGCTTTCCCGACTTGGATTCCCGGGTATCAGGAAGGCAGCGCTCAGGAAAGCTCTAGACATCCTGGGTGGTTAGAGCAGCACGGGAGAAAAATCTAACGCTCGGGATGTTCAACGGAACGGAAACGGCAACGGAATACTTCTCGGGTGTTGGTTCTTTTGCAACACCCGGGATGTTTCAGTACTACAGCTCAACATTCTTCCCGTGTGCTAACCACACCCAGGAAGTTTCAGTCCTACAGTTCACCATCACCCGGGTAGCAAAAATAATAAGCAATGTAATAGAATTGGTACAAGCACTCAAATATTCAGCAATGTAATACAATCAGTGCAAGTACAAAGCATAAACTGATCTGTACAAATGTTGATACCAGATATTTGTTTTAGTTGCACACATACATATTCAAACAGCCACAACCAATCTATGGAATACACACGAAAGTAATGTTTGCTCCTTCATATAGGTAGATTTTTTTCTAACATCATAAGTACCAGTTCTTGAATAATATCTGGGAGTCCATTGGATAGGTAGGACCAAAATAACATGAACTACATCCAAAAATCATTGTTCCAGATCTTGATGTTTGGATGGATTTCTGTAGCAATGAATCATGGCTGGCAATTGGACGCACTTGATCTTAGATGATGGCTGAAAAATTATAGTGTGTTAGAAGGTGCTGATAAATATTGTATAGAATATATTGCCAGATAAATATTGCTATAGCATATTATGAAAGTTTAAGAGTGCACATTGTTAGATTCATGCCTAGATGGATTAGAATCACAAGCCCAAAGACAATTAACAGTACAAATGTCAAGCATGCCATTTGTCTAACCAAGTGGTTCCTACTTGTCCTGTACAAAGAGCCCAGTTAGCACAAACCAGGTAGAAGATACATAAAGAACTAGATTGAACTACAGCTAGCAACTAGATACATGCATCAAATGTAATTAGTCTTACTTCTTAGGTACCTATGCATTTTACCTATTCAGATTAAACTATGTGTTATATCTCAGGCAACTGTTTACATATTGAATGCATTCAGATTATATGCTTTTTCGAAGATGGAACTATCCGGTAAAAAGGTCATTAATGTTGGTATAAGATTGCTCACCTAAATAGACAGTGGGGCATGTTGGGGCCGCTGGTCGTGGAGGCAAAACATTAAGTTTCATTGCAGATTGAAGCGCCTGAAATTTATTTACACATAACAATGCAAATAGTTAAATTTATACATGTTGATGAATTTTAAAATTAATAAGTACATAAAGGAGGCAAAACTACAAGTTACCAGCTGTATCGCAGATGTTAAGTAACATGTTTCATGTTGCCAAGCCTTACCATCAATGGGTTATTTCATCAAATCAGGACTTGCACCATGCTTTTCCTTAACAACTCCAAAATAAGCTTCCTGCATGATAAGTTGGGTGTTTATTCAAATGGAAAGAGATTAAAAAGTTGTTGATCAAATTTTGTGCAAGCTAGAGTGCAACTACTTACAAGCTTATCCTTGACACGGTCAGTACAATAGTCCTCTCCATCTTTTCCACTCTTCCTTGCTTCTGCATAAGCCTCAAATATACCCATTGGCCTCTTCTCCTTCTTCTCCTTCATGAAACAAAATAACAATTGGATTATTTTAATCTATAAAATACATTTCAAGACTTTATGCCAATATGTGAAAAGTGATTTAAGTTACCATGTTCTTTTGGAATCGGTCAAGTGAAGCGCTGCCTTGACGGTGTGCTGGCCCATCCATCATTTCCCTGTATACCCTACCTTCGCATGACTTTTTTATCCACTCTTCATTACACCAACGCAGTTCCGCACACAACTTCCATTCTTCCGGAGTCTTTTGAGCCCACCAATACACAAATTCAGTGATAGAAAATTCCTCGGATTAGTCAACGAGTAAAAAGAATTCATACTACAATGTCCACTTCTGTTGTTCTACGTTCAGCACTTTAATGAAAACTAGAATATCTCTCTAGTGTTAAGCTGAAAAACTAAAATAATGGCAATACATCGCTAGTAATCAGAAGTACAAGTCTTAACAAGTAAAAATCTACATGGCCAAGATAACTAAAATGAGAAGCATAAAATGAAGTAAATATTAGCCATATCACAATGCATTAAACATGTCAAGTTTTTTTTACCTTGCTTATGATCTGGATGACCAAATCACTCTCTGAACAAAAAAAAAAAAAAATCAGTGAACGGATATGGCTGGGTGGGAACAACCTGCAAATCATCAAAATCAAGCACATTATATGACACAGAAACTGAATCTTCATTACATCGAACAAAACTAGAGGGAACTAAACTGAGGAAAATCAAAATAAAACATAAATACCAATGAAGCCGAGGAGGGTAGAGGAAGGCCTGGAGATGGAGTATGCCTCGGCCTGGTGGATGATGGCTGAGGTGGGGATGAGCTGAGTGGGGGAAGAGGAGGTCCAAAGGGGCGACGGCGGAGGCGGCGATGGACGGTGGAGGCGGCGATGGACGACGGAGACGGTGGGGGAAGAGGAGGATTAGGCAGGGAGGTGGGTGGAGGAGTTGGTCGGCGTTGGGGTCTGGCGTGGGGGAGTTGCGTGGAGGAGTTGGCCGGCGGCGGTGGAGTGGCGGCGGCGGCAGCCTCGCGCGCAGGATGGCGATGCCGCGGAGTCGCGCGCTGGCGGCGGAGTTAGGGATTTCTCAGATTGGGGATTTCTCGGGAGAGAGATGGAGTCCGAAAAAAAAAATCGGAAGACAAGGAATAAAAAAAAAATCGGCGCTCCGGGGGGATGGGGACTCATGTACGCGCCAATATTTTCATCTGACAAGTGGGGCACAGTACGTTGCAACAAATCTCACGTTATCTTGGACGGAAACCGTTGCCACATATCTTCCCGGGACTTATCCAGGCATCCCGTGTGCATTGTCCCACGCCTAGGAAGCTTCCCGTGTTCTTTGTAAAACACCCAGAAATACTTTTTGACACCCGGGAAAGTTTGCCATCCTGGTAGTGAGTTATTTTATTTAAAATATAAAATTACAGTACTATATAACTAAAATCACATTTGTAAATTCAATTGATATAATATAATATGTAAGTGTACTGTAATTTTGATAAAAATATTGTGTAAGTAAATATGTATTTGTGTACTCCGTTCGATGTAAATTTAAGGGTAGAAAAAATTTGGGTGTTCTTTTTTTTATTGTTAAAAATCACCCGATAAATGGATAGGCAGTTCCACTAATCAATGATTAGATTATTCTGATTAATGTAGGAGATAGTAGAAAATGTTCAATTAATAGAAAATATTCAATTAATATATGGACGTAATAAATTCAATAAGATTTTCTGAGGCCCATAAATTTAAATCAATATACATATTAATGTACTGCTAAGATAATACGATAAAAGGTCAATATTTTTTATTAATGTGGGAGCTCGTAGAAAGTGTCGATTTATAGTATATGTAGGTGTTGATAGATTTTTGCATTTAATTTGTACATGTTTTTTCAGCCAATTACAACCTTCTACCAATCATTTTAACATATTGTTTTAATACTTATGCCCATGTATAAACTTGCATTTTGGACGGAAAGGTCGTAGTACTTACGTGTCGATTGCATGCATATGCACGTGCTGTTGAATGGGAATAACAAATGCATTAGGTACGTTCGTGGTTCCAAAGTGACAGCATATACCGGCCGTTTCAAATTACTTGTTGTTTTACATTTGTGTTAAGATATGCATTTTAATTAACCATCAAAATTTTAAACTTATATGGTTTAGCACCACAATATTTTATATTTTTTATTTATATCATGTGAGATATTTTCATGATTAAATATAATTCACATGTCAACTATAATATTATAGACATGTTTAACTTTGAATAAAATTAAACGATAAGTACTTTATTCGGAAGGTGACAAGTTGTCGTAAACTTGTCATGGTTGCCGGTTTACGATTCTACATCGTAACATGAATTCCGTTGGATACAATTATGTGACATGCGATTCTAACAAGAATTTAGTGAAATCGTCATGTATACTCTGTAAAGGTAGGAACTTAATTACCACTATCCTATATAAGTAAGTCTCTATTAGTACGTGCTAAAAAAATGCATTCCTGCTCGCGGCCGGGGTGTACATGCATGATGTCAAACACAAATAAATTAATAATGACAGTAACTCGTTTGCTGATCTCACTTCTGACCAGGCCGCCATTCAAATGCCTGTGGAGGGTTATAATTTTACCGTGTTGCAAAGCTCAAATTCAGTGTTCTCCACAAAGGTCACATGTTAATTCAGTCTTCAGAAAGATATGAAATCAAAATAAGTCCTTGAATTCTGCACAAATTAACAAACCAGTGCAGACAAGTTAACAGAAAGATGCTGATTTAAAAGTCAGCAAGCTACAGCTTTGGAAGAGTCCCCATGGCTCCTACGAAGTAACTATTAATATATTTCACTATATATACGGCTCGGACAATATATATATATCTGGCGTTTTCTACAAATAGATAAACATGATCAATATTGTACAGCTTTATTAGATTATAATAAAGGTAATTAAGCAATATGTCACAATGCATAGCACGGCCCACCAACCTTAGGCCACCCAGGTCACATTGGACGAGCTCCACTACAGATCCAACCAGAGCTACAACTTTAGGCGAAGTCTATGGGTGATAATTACCTTCACCTTTATGTTGTGCTCTAACGTCATCAATTACCGATATAGGACTAAACTCAATAACCTCCTCCGTCAAATCAACCCATGTGACCACGAGAACTTCTTACCTGGCCTCCCACACCATGTGACCCATGAAATTTATTTCGGGTTTCAAACCTATGCTCTGAAACTAGTTGTTACATTGCGCACCTCGTCCTGCAACTGTGGTCCACCCAGGTCATATTGAGCTTGCTTCACCACAGGTCCAACCGGAGCACAACTTTAGGTCCTGTGTCCACACAAACCAAAAGACTAATATGATGTGTAAGGATTGTATTGTCGTCTCCCTGTTCAAACCGCTTCTAATAAAACCGGTCCGAAATTACCATCGAAAACGAAACACAGAAGAAAAACCATAGAACATCCAGTACTAAAGACGACACCGATGCACGATATTTGTTAACGAGGTTCGGCCGAAGCCTACATCCCTAGGGCAGTGGCTATGGGTACCTCTCCCCGATCCAGCATATTATAGTGTATCCGGGTATCCACGATCCTCGATCCATTGGCTTGGCCGCTGGTCAGTCGTCCCTAGTCCTACACTACCGTCACCCTTGCTGTTACAACAAGTTTGCTCCTCCATTTATGAGAGAAACTAGGACTGCTGTCACCCTTGCTGTTACAACAGGTTTGCTCCTCTATTTAAGAGAGAACCTAGGACAGAGTCCGACTCTTAATCTATTCCTAACACCTAGTACAACTCTAATTTCTAAACTGTAACCGACTACATACACATATTTGACACAAGCTTGAACAGACTCCGTCTAGGCGAATATGCCACGTCAACTTGAATTTGCTCCACGTGCGAACCTCTGTGTACCAAGATTTGAGATGGCTACTTTTTTCGCCGCTCGCGCTGAGTTGCCCTAACGAACATCCACTAGGCTCACTTTAAAAAGAGACTCCGCTATCCCTGTAACTTCTTCTTCTTGACTCCACCTGCAACAATGTTTCACCTTCTTCCATATCATTACAGTCGTCTTGTCGACCAAATTTGAATTCCTTCCTAGCTATCACATCATAGACTCTCTAAAAACCATGTTCATCTCCATCTACATATCTCTCCACGTATGGGTACATCGTAGAGTTACATGCCAAACTCTTCTTGGCAAACTAGGGGAGAGCCGATGCATAAATGTCACGACCGGAAATAACCCAACGGGCGTTCCTTATGTGCGTGTATTATTCCTTGTCCCAGGAGGCAAGGTACACTAAAAGTCGATACAATTCAGAGTTTACAAGCGGAAGCGTAAATAGTTAATTATTACATGGGCAACGAAGGCCCAGCACACACGAAGACAACGAAAAACAGTGGAAGACTAAGGCGACGACCACAGGCGCTTGACGGCAGGCACGAGCTAGACACCAAAGCCTTCATCATCCAGGGGCTCCTCTTCTGGGTTTGGGAAAAATTGAGCAAGACTGAGTACAACCACCGTACTCAACAAGACACACCCACAAGTGCAACATAAATGCAAAGGAGTACAATGGAGTTATAGTATAGGGGTTAGGTTTTGCAATAAACAGCATTTAAAAGACTCTTAGTTGCTCAAAGCTAAATTTAAAACACGATCCTGGAACTATTTAATATTATTAAACAAGGCCGTGAACCCACACGAACCTGCCTTAACCCAAGGCCTACGATGATTCAGACCGAACTGGCAACCCGACCCTGGGTCCCAGCTCGTCCCAAGCCAAGCCAGGCCAACCATTTCACATTTTAGTTATTAAGCAGGTTTTAAGAATTAAAAACACTAACTTGGGTACATTGCTAGGCTTGCCTATAACCGAGGGCGCGGCTATTCGAATAGGTTTTACTCTGATCAGAGGTGTACATCTTTACCCACAAGACACGTCTTCCTCCCGTGCAACCACGTACCACATACCACCACGGCATATGGACGGAAGACATGATATAGTTTCCAACCCATCCTAGCCATAGACAAGAGTACCGACCCAACCCCACCTACGGCCGGAACCTCCGGGACAGGTAGGTAGGACTGAGCCCCTAGCAGCAGGACACCGGCCCTGTGCCACGACATCTCGACTACCGGGCCACAGCTCGTGTAGCCTTCATTTGCCCTAGAGATGTCCATCGACCCCCGACTTCGTCCATCTCCATCCATGTACTTTTGTTTATAACCAGACTGAGCCACAAACTAAGCCTTACCCACTAGACATGTGGACGTACGGTAGTACTTTGCAACAGAGGCCCGAAGACCGGTCCTTATGTGGCCGGGATGCTACTATCAACACCATGCACCCCGAGCCCAGCCTAAAACCATTTTGAGGGTTTTGAATAGAGGGGGAGGTGTGCATCCAGTTCCACAATAGTCCAACCATTCCATAATGTCCAAGTGATATGAATATTCCCAAAGTCTAAAGTTATAAAACCACCTAATGTTGGCCTATTAATCAGCGAAGCATCTACCTAATTTCATACTAGGGGAACCATGAGTAGAGTGCCCACTAGTTGGGGTTTTGTTTATTCTAGGGTGTACAAGGTAATAATAACAATAACAACAATAATAAGGTCATAACAAAGGTAAATAGGCATGGCTAAATAAAACAGTGATAATGCGGGAATTTAAATAAAGCGATAATGCAATAATTTAAATCAAAGTAATTTCACAAAGTGGGATCCGATATGTTCAAAGAATGATGTGACTTGCCTTGCTCGCTTTCCCAAACGTCGGCTTCAACCTCCACGAAGAGCGGATCTTCCGAAGCTGCATCGTCTACACGACCAATGGAAAAGGAAAAGGCTTTTACTCTAATAAACTCCATATAACAAGCAGGAACAAAGCACAAAAATGGGTTCTTGACTTCTTAAGGAAAAATTAGAGACTTCAACGGTCCAATTCCGAGTTCAAATGGCCAAGTTATGGCCATTTGAAGTTTATATGCTCTTTAAATGAATATTTACTAATTTAAATTTTAATTTAAAAGAGATTTATTGCGTCAGCCGGGGGAGAGGGGCGCGTGGACCGGGTCCACGGGAGTGGGACCCACGCGGCAGCCTCACGGTCCACGGTGGACCGGGTGCACCCGAGTCACACCGGCCGGCGCCGTGGGCCCCACGCGTCAGCCGCACCCGAGGGCATGAGCGGCTGACGGCCGGGCCCCACGCGGCGGCCACTCGGCGTGCCCGAAGGCGGCCACGTCGACGCGGCCGGCGGGAGGCGGCGCCCGCGCCCCGATGGTCGCCGCCGGAGACCACCGGCGCGGCGGAGCAGCGGCCGAGAGAGGGGTGGGAAGGGGGAAAGGAGGCGGCGGTCCACGGCTCACCCCGAGGCGACGGCGGCGACGGAGGTGGCGGCCGGAGCGGAGGAAGGCGGTGGCGCGGCTCGGGTCGACGGGGTCGGCGGCGCTCCGGCGGGAGGCGGGCGAAACGGAGGGGTGGACGAGGTTGGCGAGGATGCAGCGAAGCCGAAGGAAGCGGCGCCGAGGTGGGAGGTGGTCCGGGGCGACGACGGCGGCGGACCGGAGCTCGGCGGCGACGGCGGAGAGAGAGAGCGACGACGCGAGCACGAATCCGGCGAGGAGGAAGGGCGGCGAGAGGCGGAAACGGACGGGAGAAGCGCGGGGAGGGTTTATATAGGGTTGGAAGGGGGAGAGGGCGGCCGGCGGGGAAGGAATAGGCGCGGGAGGTCCGGCCGCCATCAATGGCGCCGGCGAGATTTGCGGGGCAAATCCGCCCGTTTGAACGCGAGAGAGAGAGGGAAAAAATGGGGGGAAAGAGGGAGGGAATCACGGGGAGTATTTCCCCCCTCTTTATTGCATGCGGGGACGACGGGAGGCGGCGGGATTCGCGGCGGCGGCGGCGCTAGGCGCGGGCGAGGCGGCGGGAGCGGCGGGAGGAAGGAGATGACGGGTGGGCCCCATCCGTCAGCGAGGGTGGCGGGCGGGCCCGCCCGTCAGCGGCGCGCGCGCCCGGAGAGGCCGAGTGGGCCGCAGGGAAGAGGAGAGAGAGGGAGGGAAATGGGCCGAGCCGGCCCAAGAGGGGGAGCGGGGGAATTTTAAGGTTTTTCTTTTTATAAAATCATTTTAACTTTGTTTATTTCTTAATAATTATTATTTGTGCTCTGAAAATTCCACTAAAATTTATTTACACATTTTAGGCTTTTAGGAAATATACAAAAATCCTCCAAGCCTTATTTGACTTTTAACTTTGCACATTTTAATTTTTGAAGGCTTTCACAAGCATTTTAATTATTCTAGGCATAATTTAAAGGGTATATTTTAGGGTCGATTTGGGACGCGACAATAAAGCAATTGATAGAATTTTTCCTTAACTTAGTTAATTAATGCATAGGATTCTTCTGTAGCCTAAGCTTGCATTACTTGTTGTCCTTTGTTGAATTATGTTCTTTGATATAAAAACACATTCCTTGTGATTCGATACTATAAGGTGAAGTACTACATCGGTATCCATGCGGTTGCATATTTATCTAATGACCGTATCAAATACAAATAGCTATCACCACCTACCGCCTACCTCTACAACCCGTGGAGCACACAACCAATGAAGGTAACCTCTAACCTAGACACCATGTCTATGTTGATGAGTACACAATTAGCTCGGATATAACCATGACTACCTTAGGAATGAATCAACCAAAGATATATTCTATATTAGATTTACTTGTTATATATTTGAAAAAACGTTACTACACATTGAGTTTCGTGTGTTTTCGTTCGCAGAGGTACTTGCTTGGGCGAAAGAAAAGAGACCGAGCGTAAGGAATGCATGGATGATTGAAGAAGTTGATTGGGGACCAAACCAAGACCTTCTCCAAGTATACTTCTACCTCACCACGTCACTTTTGGCCCATAGAAGACAAGAGATCAAGTTGTACACGTTTTGGATTCGGATTCGGTCCTCCTGATAGCATCAACTTCAAACGGACCTAGCCGCTGATCTAGAAGGAATTTCGGGGCCCATAGTACTTGTTGGAAAGCTTATGGAGTCTACTTTCAGATGGTTTTGGTCCCACGTCAAAATTCCTACCGAGCTTCCGGGAATCTGCAAAACAAGCCACATACCTCATCCAGTCCGAATCTGATTTGGGTTTTGGGCCTTGTAATTGTGTCGTGGGCTTAGGCCAAGGGGGTGTGCGCCCTAGGGCAACCCTAGGACGTCTCTAATCACATTTATTCAGTAGCCGTCATCGTTTAGAGTCGGGTTTTGCTTAGATTATTCTGTCAAGAACAGTTTCGCCGCTAGATCGGTTTGTGGAACCCCAAATTCGTGTGCTTAATCATTCATATGCAATTTGGTTGCAATCTATCTTGTTCTTGCTTATGTTATTCGATTCGCACGTAGGGATTAGCCTTCTCGGCGAGGTCAACCGGGTTTCGACACGGTTGATAACCAGAGGAGACGTGGTGCTGCGATTGCGGGGCTCAAGAGCGTACGCGTTCAAGAAGCCGGATCGATTTGTGTCGCGACTCCGCCCAAATCGTTGTTTATCAGAACCTTTCGGAAGATCGGGAACTAACATCCCCCATCAGTTGGTATCAAAGCGCGGTTGCCCGTTAGGTAATTTATCTTCCCATAACCAGAAAATTGCCACACAAAATTATTTATTCTTTACCTAGACAATTTGAGCCGTTGCATTGTTCTATTAGATTTTGCTTTGTTGAATTCTAGATTGCATCGTCGTGTCGAGTGCTGGTTTAGTTTTAGATTTAATTTTTAGTTTTGAGTATTGCATCTGTTCATCACTTAGGTCTAGGGTTCATCACTCAAAGTGTGTGAGTTGTACGTCAGTTTTGGGTCCAGTTTTTCATCTCGTCGGTTGTTCCCGGGACCTTGAAAAATTGAATCGTCTCGTCGTCGGGTTTCCGTTTTTGTAGTTTAGAGAAGTTTACATCAAGCGGTTTGGGAGTTACTCGATTTCTAGAGTTCCTGTATTGCCGTCATAGTGCGCGTGTGAGGGGGAGGAGATCGGATCTATACCGTGACTACTCCCATCTCTCCCGTCCGTAGCACTAAAATTGTTAAGTAGCATATTTGAGATATTTTTATAAAAAGGAACCTACATGATGTGAGCAATCCATTTTTGAGATGATCCAATTTTAGTTTTGCACTTTGCGTTTGAGTCCCTATAATATTCATATTTACATTTGAGTCCCTGTTCAAGGTCAGTGGTCAGTTTTTGTTTAAAAAAAAGTAAAAAAAGAATAAAGAAATAAAGAAAAGGCAGAAAGGTGCAAAGAAAAAAAAGAAAAAAAGCCGCACCAAAAAAAAAGGCAGAAAGGTGCTTAAAAAAAAGCCGCACCAAGAAAGAAAAAAATCATTTATCTTTTGAGTATGTTTTCAGAGTGCAAAGTTGTGCATTGATTCGTATCTAGTCCTTAGTGTGGTCGAGTGGTTGCTTGAGCTAGAGTTGAGTCTAGGCTAGGCCAGCACATTGACTAGTACTTTAAACTATTATTCAACTTTGCATTTTCTGATTAGCACAATTGCATTCCTTTGCTACTATATATTGTGCCTTCCAAGCTCCACATATATACTTTTGGTCAGCACCGCTTTGATCCTTGCAATCGCCACATTACGTTCTTCATGGTGTCACAAACTAGCCACCGGTTGTACTGTCCTTAGCATTGCTGGTAAGACACTTGTAAGAGCTTGGTAAGGTGCTCCATTTGGCTGAGTTGTTGAGGGACACCACTACACCGTGTAGCAGATTATTAGGGATAACCTTCATTGTTTGCTGTTGTTTTTGTGTTTCCAATGACAGGTATGAGTGGCGCTCAAAATCAGCTATACCAACAAGGTGCACATGATGACAGTACTTTGGTGTAACAAGTGCTAAGTTCTCAAATGGAGAAAGCGGAGTAATGGCAGTACCACGAATTATTTGAAACAAAGTTTGTGGTTAAGGATAGAGCATGTCATACTATAATCGATAGTGAGAGTTGCAATAACTTTGTGAGTTTAGATTTGGTTGAGAAACTTGAGTGGCTTACACAACCGCATCCTCATCCATATTACATCAAATGGTTCAACTCTTGTGGTAAGTTCAAGGTAAATAGAACTGTGAGAATAAACTTTTCGATTGGAGATTACCATGAAGCTGCCAATTTTGATCTTGTCCCTATGCAAGCATGTTCTTTGTTGTTTGGTCAACCCTGGGTATATGCTAATAATGGATCGCATAATTTTGTTGCTAATACATACACATTTAGACATAATGGTCGGAAAATGAAATTGGTACCCATGAGTTTTACTGAAATTTTCGAAGATAATCTTGAAAGGATGAAGATTGGAATCGATGAGATTTTTAGAGATACTAGGAAAGATGCTATTGTGATGTCTTCAACTAAGTCTGAATTACAAAACGAACGTATTGTTGTGTCTATTGTTTTGGATACTAATATTTTGCAGGCATCTGAGAATAACCAAGGTAATGAGAAAGAGAAGAAAGACGAAGAGGAAAAAGACTTATCTATAGCTCCATGCATGCTTGAAGAATGTTCAATTGACCAAGCGCTGATAATTTCTGAAGATGAGAAAAAAGGTAATGATAATGGTGCTACAACTACTCAAGGTATGCATAGTTATGATGTGCCAACTATGTCCACTACTTATGCTACATTAGAGCAACCCATAGTGGAAACAATTGCTGAAATACTTTTGTCACAAAACAATTTGTTTGATGTTTCTTGTGATAAAGAAGAGTTGTGCGATGCTTCACTTATATCCATGCCACAACTAGTGAATGAACATGTTAGTTCTATAGTAGAGCCACTATGTGTTGAGTTTAAACATGTTATTCACATTGCTAGCGAGAATGAAGAGCTTAAATTGCTATCTTCTTTAAATACTTGGGGTTATATTCAATTTGATGATCTTTGTCCACTCAACTGTTTAGAGAAGAAATTATTTGTAAGGATTGAATTGCCATGCCCTTCTGATGTGATTTTTCATATTATTGGCAATTATGATAGTAAAGGAGAATATAATGTGCATCGAGTATACATTTGTTCGAATTTGACTATACCTCCTTTTCATGATGAAATGTATTGTCTAAAGGACCGCATGCATATAACTAATTCTCTATCTAGTTCCTCTAGTTGTTTAAATTAGTTACAGGTTGGTTTGCAAGAAGGGGAGTGTTGTGGTTTTTCGACTATAGAGATTTTAGGATCCAATCATATGGCCATCATGAAATGTTCCGCGCAGGATGTTGTGATAGACAAAGATAAGTACAGTACGCTCCATGACAAGGTGAAACCAAGGACGGTTTTCAATCAAGAAGGGGAGGATGATGAGTACACAACTAGCTCGGATATAACCATGACTACCTAATGTATGAATCAACCAAAGGTGCATATGTTCTATATTAGATTTACTTGTTATATATTTGAACAAATGTTGCTACACATTGAGTTTCGTGTGTTTTCGTTCGCAGAGGTACTTGCTTGGGCGAAAGAAAAGAGACCGAGCGTAAGGAATGCATGGATGATTAAAGAAGTTGATTGGGAACCAAACCAAGACCTTCTCCAAGTATACTTCTACGTCACCACGTCACTTTTGGCCCATAGAAGACAAGAGATCAAGTTGTACACGTTTTGGATTCGGATTCGGGCCTCTTGACAGCATCAACTTCAAACGGACCTAGCCGTTGATATAGAAGGAATTTCGGGGCCCATAGTACTTGTTGGAAAGCTTATGGAGTCTACTTTCAGATGGTTTTGGTCCCACGTCAAAATTCCAACCGAGCTGCCGAGAATCTGCAAAACAAGCCACGTACCTCATCCAGTCCGAATCTGATTTGGGTTTTGGGCATTGTAATTGTGTTGTGGGCTTAGGCCAAGGATGTGTGCGCCCTAGGGCAACCCTAGGACGTCCATAATCACATTTATTCAGTAGCCATCATCGTTTAGAGTCGGGTTTTGCTTAGATTATTCTGTCAAGAACAGTTTCGCCGCTAGATCGGTTTGTGGAACCCCAAATTCGTGTGCTTAATCATTCATATGCAATTTGGTTGCAATCTATCTTGTACTTGCTTATGTTCTTCGATTCGCACGTAGGGATTAGCCTTCTCGGCGAGGTCAACCGGGTTTCGGCACAGTTGATAACTAGAGGAGACGTACGTGTTCAAGAAGCCGGATCGATTTGTGTCGCGACTCCGCCCAAATCGTTGTTTATCAGAACCTTTCGGAAGATCGGGACCTAACATCCCTCATCATATGTTATCAATTAGTATTCTAGCCTCGGCCAGGAACTTCATTATTTACCCAGAGTCTCAGTTTGAAAACTTAGCAACGATTCTGCAATGACGGGAATATATCTTTCTAAAATAAGAAAACTAAATACCCAAAAGAGAGCAACCAAAATGTGAAAATGAGTTTTACTCCATTTGTGTTGTTGTTGGTGGTGTTGAGAGTGAAGTGAGAAGCTCCTTTTTTAGGCTCTAAATGACAATCAATAGGGTGGTTACGACCCATAACCATCATTGAGAGTAGATTAGGGTCGTCCACATGGCGACAAATGGCGAGTGGAGCCAAGGTCAATTTGGCTGACCCTTGGATCTACCGTCTTCACCCATGCAAGGTCCAGATAGACTCCTGGAGTCAGTGGAAAACTCCAAGTGGAAGGTGGAGATGAATGGCCGCAAGGTTTGTTCTGCCGACCCCCTGATACCATCGTCCCCCCTCTCCTTTAGCTAGCTCATTGTTCAATAGACCCTAATGATGGTGCACAGTGGATAGGCTCCGAATATGTCAATTTTGCACTAACTTCTGGGCCCTCCAATGTACTTGCATCTTATATGGCCGGGATTGTGTTTTTTCGCATGGCGGATGGTTTTCATACAAAATCCCTGCATAGAAATATTTCACCAATACTTACGGAAATGATTAGAATAAATCCTACCACTCGGTTTAATGTTTTTTTTTCAATTGGTTTTATGCCGAAATTAATGGTCATCTCTATGGTACGTAAGGACCATCAACAGATGTCATCTTCATGTCTTCCGGTTGGCTCCATTTATGAATGCTTTAATAGGAGGAGCAGGATACTATGCACCAGTGGAGCTACACTCTTAGGTTAAGTAGCGCTATATTATTGGAGTCGGTAGCCAGGGGTCTATTGTTTCACTTTGGATGGCGTAGTTTCTATAGAATATAATTATAGATTCTATGTCTTATCTTTTTGGTATTTTAGTTGGATATAATCAGGAGGGAGACATGGATTTGTCTCATAACCTTGAGTATTTTATTTATCCTTTCTTGACTTGTTGACCATATGCATGTGGGCAGAGGCCGGAGATGTAATTAATCATATCCATTATTAAAAAAAGATCGCGTTCTTGGGCCATCAGATCAAGCATGGCAAAGGAGTTGACTCGGTGCTTTCGACGATTAATGCCCTGGTGGTGATGTTGATGGCAGTGGCACAAGGAAGACGGCAGTGGCGGAAGGTTGGTGTTGATCCAGCTATGGCTGGCACTTATTTTCTGTTCTCTTTATTTTTTGTGCCAAATTTTCGAATCTCCGTCTGTTGAACCCTTCCCTAATTCTGCAGTCAAACTACATTTGTGTATTATTGTATGGCCATAAAATGAACTTTAAACAGAGTATTTAACATATTTCTCATAACCAAGAAGGAGCCGTAGGAGGCAGTCTATCAAAGCTGCATGAAGCCCCGCCATAGTGTCTCCAGAAAGAACGTCCTTCTACCCCGAATTGTCGTCTCCAATGAGGAAAAATCCAGTGACGATTTATCCCCATGTATTCAACAATTTGTAGCGAATTCCGTAGATGAGATCATGAACTATATATACTTTCAATAATAAACTTGAAGCCACCATAAGTTCCCATTGAGATAGAAGGGTAGAAACCGTTATAAGTTCCAAATTTGACTCTCTCATTGACAATTTACTGACACATAGTTCCATGCCTAGCAATAGTCAATTCCTTGTGCACCACAATTTTAGTAAATTGGATAAAACTAACGAGGAAACACACGACTCAGTAAGCCGAGGGCAAGCCAAATACAAGCCTAGCGGACTAACTGGGAATTCCTTTATGAACTGGCTGTTTGGCAGGCCGGTCTAACCAGTTCTTCCCATACCAATCTGTGCAATAAATTGAGATGGTCACTAATTGTTATATTTTCTACCATTATCAAGCTCCTAATTCCTATATTGCCCCTATTACTACTAGTATTCCACATATACCTTCGATGAATAATGTTTATAATGATCCTAATTATTCTTATGCTGTGTATCCACAATATGTACGTTAGGGCCAGCATAATCATGTTGCACAAACTATCACAACCTCTTACTTCACAAATTCCACAACCAAGGTTTGACAATTTTGAAGAGCGCATATGACATCACTAGAGAAACTTTCAGAATTGAGCAAAAGTTGTATCCTGATTATTTTGGAAACATCCCATATTCCTGTGGTTTAAAGGTCCTTGAATTGTGCAAATTATAATGGTGAACACGGTAGGATAATGTGGAAACATATTGCTGAATTTTTAGCACAATGTGGTAAAGGTAATAACACTTGTGCTTTTAAGTTACGCCTGTTTTCTTTTTCTTTGTCTGGTACTGCTTTTATTTAGTTCAACATTCTATTCCTAGTTGGACTCAATTGAAATACTAATTTTATGATTATTTCAAAACCGGTGAAACCGAGCAGCGGTTATTTGATTTAACATCAATCTAGCAAATATATAACAAATTTTTCAGTGCTTATATTAAGATGTTTATAGAGATACTAGAAACCGATGTTTTAGCTTCAATATAACATAATAAAGTTTGACTCACCTTGCATAATGGATTTCTTCTTTTTATTCAAAAAAGATTATATGTTCAAAATTTCGTGATGCTAGTCAAGTCTTAATCACGGGGTTCTTGAAAGTCAAGACGGTTGATTATAAGGCTTTAGGTGGATCCGGGTCGTGTTGGTATTGTGACAAAAAACAAATGGATAGATCTAAATTTCGAAAAGGCCTAGGGACCAGGCCGGGTAAGGACCCACTAGACCACTCGACACGCACCCCTTCTACTCTGTCGCACAGGTGTGTGCAGCCAGCCCAATTGGCGCATTGATGGCTCCGCGAGTGATGCGATTAGCAAGGAGGGTGGCGTGCGGTGTGATTGAGGCGACGATCGAGGCCTCGTGATGCGCGCGTGACCGTCGGTTCATTCACTCTGCTCAGCTTTTCTCTGACTCGGTGACTCCCTAAGAGCAAGTTCAATAGTATAGCCAACTACTAGCTGCAATTCATCTATAGCCAATCTAACAGCTCATTCATACAATAGTTACATACTACACTATTAATACCTGGTCCCACTTGTCATACACACACTGTGTCTTGGTGATGCGAACCCGCTAGGGTTTGTGGCCCGATCTTTCGATGAGAGGTAAGGGATAACTCGATTAGATGAAGTCGACGTTCACGGCCCGACTACAACTGTCCAAAGACGCTGCGCCTTAGCAACCGATACACCGTCTCCAATGGTCGCCGCGAACTTGTGGTGCGCGTCAACCCGGCCACGAGGGCACTCGTCCTGCAAGCAATCGAAGAACAAGCAAGAACAAGTAGGACAAGCACTGAGATTGCTAGATAAAGATGAAACTTTCACTATCAAACACAATATGGTGGGGTTCCGATTACAGGCAGACGGGCGGTTTAGCCAACACGCGCGCTGCGAGCCGGTAGCAAGAAGCTATCTCTATCATCAAAACCCGCCTGTTCTTGGCGGCGACTAGAGGTATAAAAAGAGGGGAAGAACGACCATAGGGTCGTGCTCCAACCCTAGGACGCGCCCCTAATGGGCCCAACATGGATACACAGCCCATTGGGCCAAAAGAGGTGACGCAGCACCATGGACAGAAAATAG
Organism: Oryza sativa Japonica Group; assembly: GCF_034140825.1. Lineage (NCBI taxonomy): Eukaryota > Viridiplantae > Streptophyta > Magnoliopsida > Poales > Poaceae > Oryza > Oryza sativa. The sequence continues at coordinate 15,919,539 of NC_089046.1, forward strand.
TCGGGAGTAAAATGACAATTGCGGCCGCTCCAGAACAGATATGGACATGTGGCTGGATCCATTTGAAAGTAGACTTGATAAGCTTTCCATGAAGTACTTGCACGCCCAAATCGGAGTTCGCATGAAGTCGTGGCGGCCGTCAGAAGTTGGCGCTGCCCTGCAGTCCGAATCCACCCCGCGCGAATCCTCTTCCCTTTGGATCCTCTCCATCGTTCCTGAGTAAAACACGAGTGCACGCGTCTCCGAGGTATAAAGACGAGAAATATGAACTCAAGAAAGAACTCACCTGATAATTTAGTTGACGTGCACGAGCGCGGGTAATAGGACCATCATGCTGTATATGGGGGGACGTGGATGTATCGATGGTGTTGATGTCCTCATCATCCTCCCCTTCTTGCATTTGAGTCGTCCTCGACTCAAGCTCATCTTCTTCTCCCAAATACGGCTTCAAATCTGCAACGTTAAATGTGGGACTAACCCCGAAATCTGCAGGCAAATCAATCTTATATGCATTCTCATTAATCTTTGCTAACACTTTAAATGGTCCATCAGCTCTAGGCATCAATTTAGACTTTCTCAAATCAGGAAATCGTTCTTTTCGCAAATGCAACCAAACCAAATCTCCAGGTTCAAAATTCAATTCCCTTCTACCTTTGTCACCAGCAAACTTATACTTAGCATTCATGCGCTCTATGTTTTCTTTAGTTGTCTCATGCAGTTTTAACATCAACTCAGCACGTTGCTTAGCATCAAAATTCAGTTTTTCAGAAGATGGTAAAGGCATCAAATCAATTGGAGCACGAGGCAACAAACCATACACAATCTGAAATGGGCACATTTTTGTAGTAGAATGCAAGGAACGATTATAAGCAAATTCAATATGAGGCAAGCATTCTTCCCACATCTTGATATTTTTCTTCAAAATAGCCCTAAGCATAGTAGACAAGGTTCTATTCACCACTTCAGTTTGTCCATCAGTTTGGGGATGACAAGTAGTAGAAAACAAAAGTTTAGTCCCCAATTTAGCCCACAAAGTTCTCCAAAAATGGCTAAGAAATTTTGTGTCACGATCAGAAACAATTGTGTTTGGCACACCATGCAAGCGAACAATTTCTCGAAAGAACAAATCAGCAATATGAGAAGCATCATCAGTTTTATGACATGGTATGAAATGTGCCATTTTAGAAAATCGATCCACAACTACAAAAATGCTATCACGTCCCCTCTTGGTCCTAGGCAATCCTAACACAAAATCCATTGAAATATCTTCCCAAGGAACAGTAGGAACAGAAAGAGGCATATACAAACCATGTGGATGTAAGCGTGACTTAGCCTTTTGACATGTAGCGCAGCGAGCAACGAACCTGCCAACATCTCTTCGCATCTGTGGCCAAAAGAAATGACTAGCAAGGATGTCATGTGTCTTCTTGGCACCAAAATGTCCCATCAAACCGCCTCCATGCGCTTCCTGCAACAACAACAAGCGAACGGAGCTAGCTGGAATGCATAGCTTGTTAGCTCTGAAAACAAACCCATCATTGATGACGAATTTGTTCCATGTTCTTCCATCCTTACAATGCAGCAACACATCATTAAAATCAGCATCATGCGCATATTGGTCTTTGATTGTTTCCAGGCCAAAAATCTTGTAGTCAAGTTGTGTCAACAAAGTGTATCTCCTAGACAAAGCATTAGCAATGATGTTCTCCTTCCCTTTCTTGTGTTTGATAACATAAGGAAAAGATTCAATAAATTCAACCCATTTAGCATGTCTACGGTTCAGCTTCCCTTGACTACGAATATGCTTCAAAGACTCATGATCAGAATGTATGACAAATTTCTTGGGCCACAAATAATGCTGCCATGTTTCTAAAGTTCGCACAAGAGCATACAATTCCTTATCATAAGTAGAATAATTCAGAACAGGCCCACTCAACTTTTCACTAAAATATGCAACAGGTTTTCCTTCTTGTAGCAAAACACCACCCAATCCAATCCCACTAGCATCACATTCAAGTTCAAAAGTCTTATTAAAATTGGGAAGTTGGAGGAGAGGTGCATGGGTCAACTTATCTTTCAACATGTGGAAGGCGTTCTCTTGTGATGTGCCCCAAGTGAAAGGCACTACCTTCTTTGTAAGCGCATTCAATGGTGCAGCAATGGTGCTGAAATCCTGCACAAAGCGGCGATAGAACCCCGCGAGTCCTAGAAAGCTCCGCACTTGTGAGACCGTTTTAGGAGTCGGCCAACTCTGAATTGCCTCAACCTTGGCTTGATCAACCTCAATCCCCTGCGGAGTTACAACATAGTCAAGAAAAGAAACTCGATCTGTGCAAAAGGTGCACTTCTCAAGGTTACCAAATAAACGTGCATCACGAAGAGCATTAAAAACAGCACGTAAATGATTAAAATGTTCACCCATAGACTTGCTGTAAATCAAGATATCATCAAAGTAGACCACCACAAATTTTCCAATGAAAGGACGCAAAACTTCATTCATCAACCTCATGAAAGTGCTGGGTGCATTAGTTAAACCAAAAGGCATCACTAACCACTCATACAACCCAAACTTCGTTTTAAATGCTGTTTTCCATTCATCACCCAACTTCATACGAATCTGGTGGTAACCACTACGCAAATCAACTTTGGAGAACACAATAGAGCCACTCAATTCATCAAGTATATCATCTAACCTAGGAATAGGATGACGATATCGAATGGTAATGTTATTAATAGCTCTACAATCAACACACATACGCCATGAACCATCTTTCTTTGGTACCAAAATTACCGGAACCGCACATGGACTAAGAGACTCGCGTACATACCCTTTATCAAGCAACTCATGAACTTGACGCTGAATCTCCTTGGTTTCCTCAGGGTTGGTTCGGTATGGCGCACGGTTCGGTAGGGAAGCACCTGGGATCAAGTCGATTTGATGCTCAATGCCGCGCACCGGTGGCAGCCCCGGTGGCACTTCCTTGGGAAACACATCAGAGTACTCCTGCAAAATGTTAGCAACAGCAGGGGGCAAAGAATGCTGCATATCGTGAAGTGAAATCAAAGCATCTTTGCATACCAAAGCATAGGCAACTGAAGGTGATGCAATCAACTCATTAATATCAGATTTAGTAGCAAGTAAGTATTTGGGTTTCAAATTGATTGTCTCAGGTTTCTTGCCATCAGAAAGGGCTTTTTTATCACTCTCACATTTGGATTCGGTAGCAAGAAGCTATCTCTATCATCAAAACCCGCCTATTCTTGGCGGCGACTAGAGGTATAAAAAGAGGGGAAGAACGACCATAGGGTCGTGCTCCAACCCTAGGACGCGCCCCTAATGGGCCCAACATGGATACACAGCCTATTGGGACAAAAGAGGTGACGCAGCACCATGGACAGAAAATAGTCGGGAGTAAAATGACAATTGCGGCCACTCCAGAACAGATATGGACATGTGGCTGGATCCATTTGAAAGTAGACTTGATAAGCTTTCCATGAAGTACTTGCACGCCCAAATCGGAGTTCGCATGAAGTCGTGGCGGCCGTCAGAAGTTGGCGCTGCCCTGCAGTCCGAATCCACCCCGCGCGAATCCTCTTCCCTTTGGATCCTCTCCATCGTTCCTGAGTAAAACACGAGTGCACGCGTCTCCGAGGTATAAAGACAAGGAATATGAACTCAAGAAAGAACTCACCTGATAATTTAGTTGACGTGCACGAGCGCGGGTAATAGAACCATCATGCTGTATATGGGGGGACGTGGATGTATCGATGGTGTTGATGTCCTCATCACTTGGAGTCCGTGCTACAGCTGGCTACAAATCTGTAGCCCGCTGCCCTTCTCTCTCCTTATTTATCTCTTTAAAATATGTTTGCAGCTGGCTTATAGCCTACTATTGTACCTGCTCTAAGATCCTGTTGACATGCGCTTCGACCGACACACCGCAACGGGCAATTGCGGCGGCTCGATCGACTACGATCCTGACAGCGGCAACATCAGGAGCTAGCCACCAGGTATGGCAGCGGCAACCACGTAAGCCCTGCCTCATCGTAACATGTGCCTTAGAAAGTAAAATATAAGGGATTTTGGTTGAATAGGATATATCGTATTATGAATCTGCCCAATAAAAATGCTTTATATGTTAGGACGCGGAGTAATAAGTTTTGAGATAGTACAAATTAAACCGAAAAACTAAACACTAGGTAGTATTTGTTGGGCCGAGTGCACATAGTACAGAAAGTAACGGACCATCCCAACACACGATTTACCAACTCATGCCCTGGAGTCCAACCCAAATCAGCTGTAATGAAATATGTGACTGCCCAAGCAAAGCCAAGAAATCTCTGAGCTAATTAACACCCAGCACAAACCGTGGTGTCTGTGTCTCCGAATGAAAATTCAGCCTAATCCATCGGTTGAACGAATTTCACCCCGCAATCCGCAACACGCCCGACAGCCCACATCATCACGTGCTTGCAGCCCATTATCCGTTGCATATACACGCTTCTTTGCTGTGAATCACACGATTTCCGGACATTATATTGTGGGCTAATTGGCATGCTCACTGCAAAATCCATCCACGTACGCCGTCACGTCACGTTAGTCTAGGGGTGGAAACGACGCTGGTATGGGATAGAATACGTTATCTGTCACTACCCTTATCTAGTTCCGAATTCAAAGAAAAATACGTATTAAGATACGAGAATGCCATGATTTGACCGTACCTATCTATTTTCACCGAACATCCGTATGTCTACTACGCAAAGCTCCCGTCTCCCAGTGCCGACGATGGTATGAATGCTGGTGATGTCCGGGCCGCTCAAGCACTACACAGTACTCAATTCGTCCCATTTAAAAATACAAGAATAGTGTTCAGATTTATAGTATTAGTACGTGGCATGTGCTATATTCTATATTATGTTTATTTTTTTACATGACAGGGGGAGTATATGCATGCGGTATGTGAGGTGGCGTGGCATTATATGTTCCAAAAAGTAGTTGCCGATCCGGTAGACGAGCGTTGAGCGCGGATGTGATCGAATCCATAAACTAAGCCCACGCTAGTAGAGAACCCATCTTTACCCACGGTTCGTAACTCCTTTTAATCCTGGGAACGTAACCGGGACAACCAATCAGGAACTAAAGATATCCATCTTTAGTCTCAGTTAAAATAACTGTATTTTTAGTCCCGGAACGAAGAGTTTTTTTCTTTTCTTTCGTTCGTTGTTTTTTTAGTCATATTGATTTCGCGCCAAACACTAATAGATCAAATAAACATTCACAGGCCAAACTCACACAACAAAATTAATCATACACAAATTCGCGAAAACATCACAAAACTAATCATCCACATATTCAAAAAAACATCTCTAATAAATTACAATATGACCACACATTTACATAAAAAAACAAATCTCAGCACCGCCGCGTGGGCCGCTGCCACCCCGCCGTGCCTCGGCCAAAAGTGGAGAGAGAGGGGAAGGCCGAGGAGGAGTGGAGGAGGAGTACTCCGTTGAGGCCGCCGCTTCTCCTCTCGGATCTGGCAGAGGGGAGGCCGCCGCCGCAGCCCGGCCGCTTGCCGGCCACCTAGCTAGTTCCACCGCTGCCCGCCCACCACCTGCTTGTGTGCCGCAGCCCGCCGGCTTGCTCGCCCCGCCGCCATCTCCTCCCCTCCCAACGCCGACCACCGCTTCCCCTCCCCTCCCACCGCCGGCCGCCACTGCTGAGAGAGAGAGAGAGAGAGCGCAAGAAAGGAGATCAGATTGAGCGAGATTTTTGCTAAGTGTCAGTTGGTAGCACCAACCGGGACTAAAGATAATGGGGGGCCTAACGCTTTAAACCGGCACTAAAAATTATCTTTAGTTTCGGTTGGTGTCACTAACCGGAAGTAAAGATAAAAAAGTAGTGCTTTCTAATTTGAATCAGGATTATAAATATTTTTAGTCCCAGTTCCTATTTGAATCGGGGCTAATGTGGTTTTCAGTCTACCTAGCAAAGATAGTTTCTTTCACTAGTGCCATTTTGGGTTTGGTTGCTCAGCTGATATATATGAAGCCATGTAAGGCCCCGTTTAGTTCACAAATTTTTTTTGCCAAAAACATCACATCGAATCTTTAGACACATGCAGGGAGCATTAAATACAGATAAAAACAAAAACTAATTGCACAGTTAGGGAGGAAATCACGAGACGAATCTTTTAAGCCTAATTAGTCTATGATTAGCCATAAGTGCTACAGTAACCCACATGTGCTAATGACGGATTAATTAGGCTCAAAAGATTCGTCTCGCGGTTTCCAGGCGAGTTATGAAATTATTTTTCTCATTCGTGTTCGAAAACCTTCCGACATCTGGTCAAACGTCCGATGTGACACCCAAAAGTTTTCTTTTCCCCAACTAAACAGCCCTTAAGTAGACCATAAACTGCACATTCGCTTTAACAGAAAGAAAAGCCTTTTCCATCGAGTGCATGCATGGTAGCCCGTAATCTTCAAGAGCATTTGAGTTTTGACATAAGTATACGTACGAGTTCCGACGGAAGAAATAACATATAGTAATTGTTGTCGAATCGACGACTACGTCACATCGAAAGACATGGTTTTTTCAACAGTGGTTGGTAAGTAAGAGCAATTATATTGCTTAGTGAACATTTTTTTATATCCCCCTGTTAAATGGCTCTAGAGGGCTATTTATAACCCTATCATAGGCTCCCCTTAAGATTTAAGTTTTACAGGGGAATTTACATGGTTACCCTCATAATAGGGATATCATTAGGGCTACATATTGTCCTTTACATGTATGGGCCCCTAATGGGCCGAGTGGCACGGCCTAATTGTTGGCGAATCCTTTGGAAGGTCCAACAGCCCACTGGGCCCTCTCCAATGGGGTTCGGTACTTGGCGAAACCCGTGCCTTCGCCCCAAGGCTTTCGCCCCACCGTCTCCGCCCGTATGGTCCTCCGACGAGGTCCGCACTCGGCGAACGCCCGCGAACTTCATGCCACTGTTTTCGCCCATGTCGGTACTTGCTCAACCTTCGTCGCGTGCCCTCGGCTTGATTTCTTCGCCTGGGTCATTGGTTTTGGTAGGCCCGGCCGAAGGGCCCTCGTGGTATATACCTCCAACAGTAATCGAATTAATTTTTTTTAGAAAATGCGTTAAAACATGGCCCCTACATCCAAAACGGTACACACATCCAATGTGCTCAGACCAGATTTCTTTCAAATAAGTTTCACAGGAACCTAACAAAGACAACCCATCCATATATCATTCCTAGTCAGATCGGACAGACAGTAAGCTTCCGCAAAATGAGGGTCTTTTTGGTAAAGACCTAACTCCTAAATTTAACTTCAGAGTAAGGTCTGTAGTATAGTTGTGGAGTTGCCTAAACCTAACTCCACCTCTCTAGATCATTTTGTGATAGAGCTCCACCCAGCTCCACTTTCATTTTAGGTGGAGCTGAAACTGTTTCGCTGAGCTCCAGCTCCTGGAGAGGTGGAGCTGAAGCTGGCACTGTGCCAAACGTTCCTAATTAAAAGAGCAATCAAATGCACAAAACAAAGGGGTATAATTCATTTTTCCATACGGTCAAAAGTGATTTTTGCATGCGGCCAATCCCAACCGCATGCACCAAAAGGTCTGCGAAAATCAGATTTTTGCATATGGTCCGGGCAACTGCATGGAAAAATCCCATTTCCGCATGCGACCCCCTATAGCAGCCGCATGCGAAAACAAATTCGACCAAAAAAACATAAAAGTCGAAAAACCCGCTGGCGGCCGAACCATAGCCCGCCACCGTTGTCGGTGGATCCGCACGGGGCGGCGCCGCTGCTGCCCCCTGAGCCAGCCGTCCTCCGCGCCCCCGCTACCGGCCCCACCGTGCGCCATCGCCGTCGAATAAGCCGCTCCCACCACCTTCCGTTGTCACCTACGCCGGATCCGCACGGGGACGAGCCGCTGGCACTGGATCCGCATGAAGGAGAGCCCCCTGGCACCGGATCCGCGCTGGGATGGGCCACCTCCGCCGGATCCACGGTGAGGTCGCCCAGCCGCTCGCCGCCGGAACGATGGCATGGTGGCCTAGCCGCTTGCCACCCGCCGCTGGATCCAAGCCGAGGAAGCCCACCGATGGCTGTTGTGCCCGAGGAAGCCTACCACCGATCGCCATGCCTGAGGAAGCCCAATGTCGGCTGGCTAGCGTGCCCGTTGTTGCCCGCCACACTTGAGGCCGCCCGCCGTCGGCCAGCCGAGGACCCCTAGCCACCTCCTTGTCGTCGTTGGCGGCCACGGCACTAGGAATGGAGCCGCCCACTCCCGGCTACATGCCTCTTCCTCGTTGTCAGCGGTGGGATGGGGATGGCAGCGGCGGCGCTGCCTGAGTTTGCTGAGCCGCCAGCCGCCGCCCACTCGGAGGGAGAGAGATCGAAGGAGAGTGAGGGGAGAGCGAGAGGAGAGAAATAAATATCTGGAGAGGGAGAGAGATAGAGTAGACGGGTGAAAATTTCGATACCTATAGATTATGCCAATGCACTAGATTATCCCCTACATATAAAAATTACATCAAAGTATTAGATTTTTGACGGAGATCAGTACATCGCAACAATTATATCTTATAATTTGTATTGTCATATAATTACAACAATTAGTTAATTACCACGTTATATATTACAGTTTACAAAGACTCTGCATGCACTAATGGTATATATAGTAGCAATCCACTATAGTATATTTCGGTGTTTAATTTTCTTTTCCAAACCCAAACCACGCACCATGGGGATGGACCTTAATCATCAGACAACGTAACCTCCTCCAAGTGTTGCACCCTGCATCTCCGCCCCAACGGGATCGGCCGCTGGTAGAACAGCTCACTCTTGTCGCCGCCGCGGCCGCGACCGGCGATCCTCCAGTACGAGCCACGCTTCGCCGGCAGCGCCGCCGCGTCCACCATCTTCGCGGCGCGCGACCGTGCCCGCAGAGCTGATGGAACGAGCACGACGAGCCTGTTCACCTTCACCCTCACCGTCGGAGCCCGCACGACGACGGCGCCGCCACCGCCACCGAGAGACGGCGGAGGACGGCCGGCGATCACGCCGCCGTGGCCGTTCTTGGGGATGCCGGCCAGCACTATTTGCAGTTCGCTCTCCTTCGACAAGTTAATCGCCGGCGTCGCCATGTCTGCTGGTTGGGGATCGGCGGCGGCCTTGGTTTCTGGAGGATTCGTGGACGCTTCGATCTTCAAGAGGTCTTCAAGGCTAGAACGGGATTTTCTCGTTACGGTTGCATCCTCACGGCCGCCGCCGGCGATGATCTCCCCGCCGGCATTGACGACAATGAGGTTTCTCGAGGTCGCAGCACAATTCTTGGGCCGGAGGACGGCGGCCAACGGCGACCATATCGTCTTCAGGATCGCCTGCCTCTTCGACATCGCCGGAAGCTCTCGCAGCAGGCCGGCGGCGAGCCGACGACGGGGCGCCGGAGTTAGTAAGTAAGCCCACGACGAACTCACAAGCGATGTGACGCAGTGGCTAGCAGCTGGCTGTGTCACCAAGAGGCTGCCATTTATGTAATAATTAAGGGAAGGTAGTTACAGCATTTTATAGCGTTGGTGATGAGTGGAGGTGGTTGACTAACCTTGGAGCCAGCATGATCGGAGTAGATATATGTAGGTTTGAGTAAGATTTGCGAGTGAGATCTGAGCATTTGTTGGTTGAACTAACATATGTGATGCTGATAGCGATTGTTGGTTGGGGGAGGTTTCGAAATGGCAGCTTTTAGAGGTGGATGTTAGATTTAATTGGGTAATTAATCCATTTAAATCAATTAAATCAAATAAATTCCAAGGCTCATTATGCTAGGAATTCATGTGAATTCATTCTTCTATGGGATATCAATGGGATGAAGAGTTTTGAGAATTAATCCATTTGATTAAGGAATTGGTAACTTATATCAATTAGTTCTAATTGATGGATGGTTGATGGTTGTGTAGTCGAGGATGGTTCATGGCTAGTTGATGACAATTAGTTGCTCTATTCCTCTTCCTATTCCATTGGTAACTTACATCAATTACTCTTAATTGATTGTTGGTTGATGGTTGTGTAGTGGAGGATGGTTCATGGCTAGTTGATGACAATTAGTTGCTCCATTCCTCTTCCTATTCCATGACTCTTACTCTTCATCTTCCATTCCTCTTATAAAATGAGAATGGATTTGATCTCTCGCGAGAAGAAGAAGACACACTTTCATCCATTTTAAAAAGCTGTTGCTGCTACGGTAATCCCATCCCGACGAGTGTGTGCACACGCGTTGGGAGAGTAGGCCTCCGAAACCACGCGTTGCTGCGACGTTTGCACAGACGGGCGGGCGATCAGGTTTTTGGGGAGCGCAAGGCGCGACTACTCACTGTTCGTCAACATCTACTTCATCTTCACCAACATGTCGAACACTGGAGACAAGGAGAAGGAGACTCCCGTCAACACCAACGGAGGCAATACTGCCTCAAACTCCAGCGGAGGACCATTCTTGGGGTATAACCTTATTACATTATTTCAATTAGAAGTTTTACTGTTAATGTTCATCGCAATGTCAACATTGTGTCATTATGTGATTGTTGATGCTTATTCAACGTTAAGCATGCTCATGTTGATTACATTCACCACTATCACTGGATCAAATCCTATTGTAAATATCATGATTATTATCTTGTTATTTTGGATTAAAATATGCCGAATTATGACCAACTTTCCAACAATCCAAAAACCTGATAGGTCATTTTCGGTAGTTGGCTTTGCTGCTGCACTGAAACCACATGCTTTTGATGGTTCAAACTATAAGAGATGGAAAGCACGTGCACTATTGTGGTTGACAGCGATGCAGTGCTTCTATGTTTCACGGGGCAAACGAAGTGAACCACCTCTTTCTCCTGAGGAAGAGGCTAAGTTCGAGGCTTCGGATTGCCTGTTCCGTGGAGCATTGATCAGTGTACTCGCTGACAACATAGTGGACGTGTACATGCACATGCCTTCTGGGAAGGACATGTGGGATGCACTTGAGGCCAAGTTCGGAGTTTCTGATGCCGGCAGTGAGCTGTATGTTATGGAGCAGTTCTATGACTACAAGATGGTCGATGACCGTTCTGTAGTTGAACAAGCTCATGAGATTCAGATGCTGGCTAAGGAACTTGAGAACAACAACTGTGAGTTGCCGGACAAGTTTGTGGCAGGTGGCATTATTGCCAAACTACCACCTTCTTGGTCGGACTTTGCCACTTCTCTAAAGCACAAGAGACAAGAGTTCAGTGTTCCTGATCTCATTGGCTCTTTGGGTGTTGAGGAGAAGGCGAGGGCAAAGGACGTCCGGGGCAAAAAGGTTGAGGGAGGTTCTAGTGCCAATATGGTACAGAAGAAGAACCCTCATGCATCCCACAACAACAAGAAAGTCAAGCCTGATGTCAAACCCAAGGCTGCAACCAATTTTAAGAAGAAAAGCAAGGGAAAGGCAAAGGGAGACTGCTTTGTGTGTGGCAAGTCTGGGCATTGGGCCAAGGACTGTCCTGAGCGCAAAGACAGGAAGTCTGCCAACATGATCATTAGCGAGGGCGGAGGAACATCGGGGTACGGTAAAATATTACCTACAGTTCTCTCTGTTTTTCATTCACCTGATTGGTGGGTGGACACTGGTGCTAATATTCATGTATGTGCTGACATTTCTCTATTTTCTTCTTATCAGGTCGGGAGAGGTTCCTCCTTGTTGATGGGAAACGGGTCGCTTGCGGCTGTTCATGGTGTTGGTACGGTCGATCTGAAGTTTACTTCGGGAAAGACCGTGCAGCTGAAGAACGTGCAGCATGTCCCTTCAATAAAGAAGAATCTAGTTAGCGGCTCTCTATTGTGTAGAGAAGGTTTTAGACTTGTGTTTGAGTCCAATAAATGTGTCGTATCTAAATATGGGACTTTTGTTGGAAAAGGTTATGACAGCGGAGGCTTGTTCCGCTTTTCTTTGAATGACATGTGTAATAATCATAATGCTGTGAACCATATTAGCGAGAATGATGAGTCTAATGTGTGGCATTCGCGACTCTGTCATGTGAATTTCGGTTGTATGACGCGCTTAGCTAACATGAGTTTAATTCCAAAATTCACTTTGGTAAAAGGTTCCAAGTGCCATACTTGTGTTCAATCGAAACAACCTCGCAAGCCTCACAAGGCATCTGAGGCGAGGAATTTGGCACCTCTAGAACTTGTTCATTCCGATTTGTGCGAAATGAACGGCGTGTTGACTAAAGGGGGAAAGAAATATTTCATGACACTGATAGATGATTGCACTAGATTTTGCTATGTGTATCTATTGAAAACAAAGGATGAGGCATTGCATTTCTTTAAAATCTATAAAGCTGAGGTAGAAAACCAACTTGAAAGGAAAATCAAACGGTTGAGGTCTGATAGAGGTGGGGAGTATTTTTCCAATGAGTTTGCATCCTTTTGCGAAGAGTTTGGAATTATTCATGAGATGACGCCTCCCTATTCACCCCAATCAAATGGGGTGGCCGAAAGAAAGAACCGTACTCTAACTGAGATGGTGAATGCCATGTTAGACACTGCGGGGCTTTCCAAGGAATGGTGGGGTGAGGCAGTTTTGACTGCGTGTCATGTCCTGAATAAAATTCCAATGAAGCATAAGGAAGTAACACCATTCGAGGAATGGGAAAGGAAGAAATTAAATCTCTCATATCTACGAACATGGGGCTGTTTGGCCAAGGTAAATGTACCTATAGCCAAAAAGCGGAAACTTGGACCAAAAACTGTTGATTGTGTGTTTCTTGGTTATGCTATCCACAGTGTGGGTTATAGATTCTTAATAGTAAACTCTGGAGTACCCGACATGCATGTTGGTACAATTCTTGAGTCCAGAGATGCTACATTCTTTGAGAATGAATTTCCTATGAAATATACACCTAGCACTTCTAGTAAAGAAACTGTCATGCCCCATGAGCACTTTGCACCGATAGAACACAATGATCAAACGCCTGAGGAAAATCCTGAGGAGGACAACATTGTAGATACTCGCAAGAGTAAGAGACAAAGGGTTGCAAAATCCTTTGGAGATGACTACATTGTATACCTCGTGGATGACACCCCAAGAACCATAGAAGAGGTATATTCATCTCCTGACGCTGACTACTGGAAGGAAGCAGTACGCAGTGAAATGGACTCGATTATGTCTAATGGTACTTGGGAAGTCGTTGAGCGTCCATATGGGTGCAAGCCCGTAGGATGCAAATGGGTTTTCAAGAAAAAGCTTAGGCCTGATGGTACAATCGAAAAGTACAAGGCAAGGCTTGTGGCCAAGGGTTATACCTAAAAGGAAGGCGAGGACTTCTTCGACACATACTCACCAGTTGCTCGCTTGACCACGATTCGAGTACTACTTGCTCTGGCAGCCTCTCATGGTCTTCTCGTCCATCAGATGGACGTTAAGACAGCTTTCCTAAACGGAGAGCTGGAGGAGGAGATCTATATGGATCAACCAGACGGGTATGTACTAGAAGGTCAGGAGGGAATGGTGTGTAAACTATTGAAATCCTTGTATGGCCTCAAGCAAGCACCTAAGCAATGGCATGAGAAGTTTGACACCACGCTTACATCTGCAGGCTTTGTTGTGAACGAAGCTGACAAATGTGTATACTATCGCTATGGTGGGGGAGAAGGGGTGATCTTGTGCTTATATGTCGATGACATACTGATCTTTGGGACCAGCCTTAATCTGATTGAGGAGGTCAAAGACTATCTGTCCAAGAGTTTTGAAATGAAGGATTTGGGAGAGGCTGATGTTATTCTTAACATCAAACTACAAAGAGGAGATGAGGGTGGGATTACACTTGTGCAATCCCACTATGTGGACAAGGTTTTGAGTCGCTTTGGATATAGTGACTGCAAGCCAGCTCCTATTCCTTATGATCCCAGCGTGCTATTAAGGAAAAACCGAAGAATAGCAAGGGATCAGCTGAGATACTCTCAAATCATTGGTTCATTGATGTACTTGGCTAGCGCAACGAGGCCTGACATCTCATTTGCTGTAAGCAAGCTGAGCCGGTTTGTCTCAAATCCGGGAGATGATCATTGGCAGGCTCTGGAAAGAGTAATGCGCTATCTAAAGGGTACTATGAGCTATGGAATTCACTATACCGGGTATCCAAAAGTACTAGAAGGGTATAGTGACTCAAACTGGATATCTGATGCTGATGAGATAAAAGCCACAAGTGGATATGTGTTCACACTTGGAGGTGGCGCTGTTTCCTGGAAGTCTTGCAAGCAGACCATCTTAACGAGGTCAACAATGGAAGCAGAACTTACAACACTAGATAATGCGACAGTTGAGGCCGAGTGGCTTCGTGAACTCCTGATGGATTTGCCGGTGGTTGAAAAACCAGTGCCAGCTATCCTAATGAACTGCGATAATTAAACAGTGATTATTAAAGTGAACAGTTCAAAGGACAACATGAAGTCATCTAGACACATCAAGAGAAGACTGAAATCTGTCAGAAAGCAGAAAAACTCCGGAGTGATAGCATTGGACTATGTCCAAACGGCTAGAAATCTGGCAGATCAGTTTACCAAGGGGCTACCACGTAATGTGATAGACAGTGCATCGAGGGAAATGGGCTTGATACCCACCTAAGGTTGCATAATAGTGGAAACCTGTCGATTATGATCGGAGATTCCGTGAATTTGGATGGTGAAACAAACTATTGTGTGACTGAGAGAAGAGACCCTTGAAAAGGGCTCATTTTCATGATGTGCTTCTCTTCTTTCCTGCATGGTAGGATGGCTTATGTCTTAATGTGATCCGAGTGGCTTTTCCAAGCAGAGATGTTGACCTGCAGAACATCTTAGAAGGAACACACCTATATGAGTTCGACTGCTAGTCACAGTCTATGAGATTTGGGTGATCTCTAGATACTCATGAAAGGCCTGGAGTATGACTTATAAGCTCTAACCCGAGGGAATACTAATGGTTGCCTAGTATCAGTTATGGAATTGAGTGAAACCTAACTGCACAAGACTGACAATTCAAGGCATAGTCCATTGTTCAGTTGTGGTCAGGTGTAGCTCCTTTTCTAGGTGAAAGTTCAACTTAACAGTCTTCACCGAAACACTGGTATATAAAAGCTGCTATGGAATAGAGAGCATTCTCATGAGCCTTGAAATTTGGTGGGGATTGTTAGATTTAATTGGGTAATTAATCCATTTAAATCAATTAAATCAAATAAATTCCAAGGCTCATTATGCTAGGAATTCATGTGAATTCATTCTTCTATGGGATATCAATGGGATGAAGAGTTTTGAGAATTAATCCATTTGATTAAGGAATTGGTAACTTATATCAATTAGTCCTAATTGATGGATGGTTGATGGTTTTGTAGTGGAGGATGGTTCATGGCTAGTTGATGACAATTAGTTGCTCTATTCCTCTTCCTATTCCATTGGTAACTTACATCAATTACTCTTAATTGATTGTTGGTTGATGGTTGTGTAGTGGAGGATGGTTCATGGCTAGTTGATGACAATTAGTTGCTCCATTCCTCTTCCTATTCCATGACTCTTACTCTTCATCTTCCATTCCTCTTATAAAATGAGAATGGATTTGATCTCCCGCGAGAAGAAGAAGACACACTTTCATCCATTTTAAAAAGCTGTTGCTGCTACGGTAATCCCATCCTGACGAGTGTGTGCACACGCGTTGGGAGAGTAGGCCTCCGAAACCACGCGTTGCTGCGACGTTTGCACAGACGGGCGGGCGATCAGGTTTTTGGGGAGCGCAAGGCGCGACTACTCACTGTTCGTCAACATCTACTTCATCTTCACCAACATGTCGAACACTGGAGACAAGGAGAAGGAGACTCCCGTCAACACCAACGGAGGCAATACTGCCTCAAACTCCAGCGGAGGACCATTCTTGGGGTATAACCTTATTACATTATTTCAATTAGAAGTTTTACTGTTAATGTTCATCGCAATGTCAACATTGTGTCATTATGTGATTGTTGATGCTTATTCAACGTTAAGCATGCTCATGTTGATTACATTCACCACTATCACTGGATCAAATCCTATTGTAAATATCATGACTATTATCTTGTTATTTTGGATTAAAATATGCCGAATTATGACCAACTTTCCAACAGTGGATGGATCTTGAATGCATGGATGGTAGAGGCAGATATATATAAATGCGTACTCCGTCCGTCCCAAAATATAAGCATTTTTAGATCCGAACACGGTCTCCAAGATTCTACTTTGACCAACAATATGTGTAGAAGTAAGATATTGTAATTAAAAAGAGTTACATATTATGATAGTATGTTTAACGATAAATCTAGTAACATCAATTTTATATGGTTGATCTTTTTAACTTTTTTGTTATTAATGGTTAAAGTTAAAAATATTTGATTTGTTAGTATGCTAAAAATGCTTATATTTTGGGACGGATGGAGTACTTTCTGGAGAAAACTATGCTGATATGAAAGTTTTCACAGTTCAAATTAATACAGATTGGAGATTTTTCTTTTGGGTGTTAGGTAAATGTTAGAGATACTTTGCAGTGTCAATATGTTCCCTCTTTTATCCTCAGTCCATTGACGAGGCCTTCTTCTGTCATACTTGTCTGACTTGTTGTGAGTGTCTGTTCTAGCAACGTAGAATTCTTGTAAGACAATGGAATTGTTTTACGTCTTGGCTTCTAGCAGCTAAACACCTCTACTTTTACAAGCGGCAGTGCTCATAAGACCCTACGTAGTAAAAATTGATTTTTACTAGCAGGGTCTACCACCACCATAAAAAATCATGGGATAGGAATATATATATCACGCGCAGAGACTAAGTCCAACTCATCGTTTTCCTCTCACTGCATCTTTTCCACTGCCAACTCTACTCTCCCTCCCATCCCACCTCTCCTCCCCCTTCCTCTCCCTTCCGGCCTCTCCCACCACTCCTCCCTCAATCGTGGGTGGCGCGCAATGGAGAAGCTTATGTCGCGGTGGCAGATCCAGCGGCGAATCCGGCAGCGCGGGAAGTCTCGGGTCACGGGCGATAGCGAGGGGTTGGATCCGGCAATGGGCAGTGAAGGACAGGGGCGGTCGTGGTGGAGGAGGTGGATCCGGTGGCGCGGAGGGGCATGGGGATGGATCGAGGGGTGCGCGCGGTGACGGTGACTGTGGATGGGACGGATCCGGTGGTGGGTCTGAGGGTGGGAGGGGCACGAGCAGAGGGCAGCAGCTGTGACGGTGGAGTGGATGGATCCGGCAGCGGGCAATGAAGGAGACGGGCGGACACGGTGGAGGAGATGGATCTGGTGGCAGCTGCCATGACGACGACGACGGCCAGGCCTCCAGAAGGTTCCGGTGGCTCCTACAACCCCCTCCCCTCTCCCAGATCTAATAGGAGGCGGTGGTGCTTGTTCTTCGTCTCTCAATGATGAGGACGATCCAATCTAATCCGGTTACTCTGATTAGTTTGAATGGAGATGGAGATTGATCCATTTGAAAACCTGTGAAAGGAAATATATGACCTTAAATTATGATGATTTGTGGATTTGTTAATTGTGGGTTTGTTAACTACGATGGATTCAAATTGTGGACTTGTAAAATTTTGTGAATGGGGATTTGGCATGTGGATTTTGGGATTCTTGCATCGACGGAGGCGAACGGAGTGGCATCACTCTGTCATTTTTTTAAGTGCTGGTTGGGATTATGGCATGCGGCCAATATATATTATTGTTAATAAACATAAATCAGTTTACTATGAATTTTTAAGTTAGTACTTTGTAATTTGAACTCTGGAAGCTCGTTTTCTTATGAATACAAATAAAAATATATCATTTGATATTTGGCGTATAAAATTTCCAGTATATTAAAAAGATTTAAAAAAATATATTCCAGACAAATAGCCTATGAAAATACTCACATAGAGCTACCTAGATTTTTCATTTTCAACCAAATCATGCTTGAACAGATTAGAAGATACATGTCGTCGATCAATACATATGAGAAGGGACTATGAGAGAGCAAAGAGATATTAGCATTAGGAGCATAAATGCCACAATTTAAACATGATGCTTAGATTATTTACACATTGCAAACAATGGTTCAGGTATAACTATTTTATGATTTGCATAGTTGATATGTTATTTAGCATTTAAATACTAAGGTTGATCATTTAGTTTCTAATTCCTCTTATTACCTTATTTCAGATACTATATTCAATATGGATATAAAATTTGATTAGTAAAACATTTAACCAATAAGATTGAAACATGCGGCCTCGACCAATCTGTGTGGCGTTTGTTATGAAATATTTGGGTGATCTCATCCATCTATATGGATAGAGCAGCAATAAATTCTGGGACACGACGGTTGGTCGTGCCCCACACCTCTTCTCGCTGCACGGCGATTCTAACAACGGACGTGATGGTTCCCAAACCATCGCGTCTTCTGTTGCCGCCTCTCACCCCCCTATATATTGTAACCATTGTTATCAATAAAGGATCGCTCATTCATTCTCTACATTCTTGTGTGCAATTCTCTCTCTTACTCAATCTCTCTCGCTCAATCAATTCTATTCACAACACGTTATCAGCACTTTCGCTCTCGCGAAGGAGATCGCGAAGTGAAAGAAGGAAGAAACATCGCTTTTGATCTAACAGAAAAACGAACAGAAGAATCATCAGAGAAGGTACGATGCCTACCTTTCATTGGATCATCGATGCCGTTCTCGGCCTCCCTCGCCATCAGCGCGCACGCCGGCCTCGCCATCTTCTTCGTCAATCCATGAGGAGGACGCGCCGGGGATCCCGCGGAGGCCGGGCTAGGGTTGGTGGCCGCCGCCACTACCCTCGTCGTGTGCCTGCAACTTCGGTTGTGGCCCCCCCGCCCGTCCCTGTCGCACCTCCTCCTCCGCCTCCGGTTGCCGAAGCACCTCGCCGGATCCTTGTGCAAGGGGTACAGTATTGTGCCTACCATGGATGGACGGCGGTGGTGACAATGCCCGGCGAGCCGTGTGAACTCCCACTGGAGATGGAGTCGCTGCCGGCCCCGTTCGTCGCCACTCCGTCACCACCAACCACTCCTTCCCCACCTCCATCAACATCGCAACCGACGCCTAGCTTTCGACGCTCCCCCACACCCGCGCCACCAGGATTCGGCCATACCGGAACCATGGCGGCGCGCACGGGGGAGCCGCCTCTCTTTACACTGTCTCCAACACGTCGCCACGCTGGAACCGCCGCTGCACGCCGTCCCGGCTTCCGTCATACGTTCATCGCCGTTCCCCATGGCTCCCGGAGCCGCACGATACCAAATGGCGTGGGGGGGAACGGTATTTGGGTCCGGCCAGTCTCCGACTCCGATGAGGAGTCGGGATCGTCGGCCTAAGCCGGCCGGTATGCCGCCGGCCGATGAGGGGGAAGCGGCGGTGGCGGATGGTGGATGGCGGCGGTGGAGGTGGTGGTGGATGGGAGATGGCGGTGGAGGCAAGTGGCGGCGGCGGAGTAGGTGGAGGTGGCGGTGGAATCGGCGGCGCTCCACGACGGGGTTGGCGACGTCGGCTGCGTCGGCGTCGCCCCCACGGCGACGCCCCACGGCGCTCCCATGGCGGCGTCGGTGTCTTCCCTATGGCGACGGCGGCGGCGCCCCCACGGTGGCGCCCCACGGCGCTCCTACGGCAGCGAACTGGCGGCGGTCGGCGGCGGCGAACTGGCGGCGGACGGCGGCGGCAGACGAGGTGGAGGAGGTAGCGCCGTCTCAGCGGTGTCATGTGCGGCGGCGGCGGCTCACACCGTGGGGCGGTTAGGGTAACCCTAACCCCCCCACGCCCCCCTGCGCCTCTTTTTCCCCTTGGGCCTGATGGGCCGGCCGCAGTATAGCGGTGGTGGGCCGAATCCTATTGATTTCGGCCCACCACCCATTTACCCCTTAATTTTAGTTTTTTAATTTTATTTTCAGCAGCAATTACATTTTAGTCCCTATGTTTTATGTAATTAATTTAGTCGAAGCAGTTCATCAGTTGTACAAACAATTATGTAATGGTCACATACACCACTGATGTTATGTGTTTATTAACATAGGTGTTTATTTAAATACCCTGTTTCACTAAATTTATTTGTTGTCTTAATAACATGCCTTTTGCATATTATTTCAAGACACGCTCTACTTTCTCGCTTTATTAATTTACAAAATTCTATAAATTTTGTATTTTGATTTAGCAAATTTTCTTAATTATGTACAACATAATTAATGGAGGATTTAATGCATGTACCACTTCACACTTTGACTTGGAAATTAATCACATGTCGATGGAGTCCTATACTTTGGTCATATCGACCATAACTTAGGCAGCGAGTATCTCGCCCATCATAAAGTGGTCTACATTTTGAGATGATTACCCGATGGAGCCCTAGAAATTGGCCGCACTGGTCATAACTTAGGCAGCGAGCACCTCTCCCATCTCATAGAGGTCTACATCTCATGATGATTACCCACATGTGTTCTTTTCCAAGAATATGTTTTGAGAAATGAAATTATTTGAAATTTGGTTGAACACAAGGTAGTGGAGTCCTAAACATTGGCTGCGGTATATTCACCAGAATATATTTGCCTGGAGACCGTGTTTTAGGCAACAAGTATAACTTGCCCACTATTAAGAGATCTACTCCACTGTTTAATTACTTGGAGATTATCCACATTGTGCCACCTAATTTCGAATTCTAACTCAAAATTGTCAGGTCTATAACCTACATCTTTCGAAACATTACAGAATATGAAGTTTTACATTACGCATTGAGATTACAACCTTAATATCATGTTTTTATTAATTTACCTCTGTAAATTGATAATGTTAACCATGATTGTAGGGACATGGCAACAAAAGAGTTCGACGAACTCGCCCTCGATGGGACTAACTATCCCATCTGGGCTTCTGATATCAAAATCAATTTTGCCTCTCGGGGGATTTTAAATACAATTGAGGAACCCAATGAAGGGGATCCGGCAATTGAGCCCAGGAAGCTCAATACAACCCTTTTTCTTTTGAGACTCTACATTCATAAGGATCTCAAACATGAATACATGTTAGAGACGAGCCCTCTCAACCTTTGGAAAGCTCTAAAAGAGCATTATGATCAGCAAAAGGAACTCATTTGGCCTAAGGCTAATTATGAGTGGGTTCATTTACGCCTACAGGACTTTAAAACTGTGGCAGAATACAACCATGCTGTTCATAACATTTGTTCCAGGTTGAAGTTTTGTGAACAAGAGCCAACGGAGGCAGAAAAGATAGAGAAAACTCTATCAACTATCGCGCTAACAATTTCCA
This sequence comes from Oryza sativa Japonica Group, assembly GCF_034140825.1. Lineage (NCBI taxonomy): Eukaryota > Viridiplantae > Streptophyta > Magnoliopsida > Poales > Poaceae > Oryza > Oryza sativa. The sequence continues at coordinate 15,940,894 of NC_089046.1, forward strand.
GAAACATTCTCTGCTTATACATACATTGACTCAAGCATAAAGACACCATGAGCTTTCTTTAAAGAATGCCCAACAGCGCCCACCGCGCTCTGCTCCACTGCCTGAGGTGCACTTCAATGTACAGAATAATGCTGAGAATAAGAAGGGATTCAAGGGAAATTCTTCGAATAATCCTAAGAATCTGACTGGAAAGCGCAAACCAACAACAACAGGCTCAAATTCAAGGGTCGAAAGAAAGGAAAAGGGAAGGGTAAGGCACCACAACCTCATAGCAATGGCAACAAGCATTGCAACTGGTGTGGATCTGACACTCATGTCGCTAAAGACTGCCGCATCCCGAAACATCTTGTTCTCTTGTACCAAAAATCCCTCAAGGACAAAAAATCTTCTGAGAACTTAAGATTTGAAGCCCACTTCAATCTTACACATGAAGAGCGCCCTGAGGTTGCAAGTTCTCACCAGGCTCCTGCTGAACCAGAGAGCAACCTCAATGTTCTCCTAGAAGATATCGCTCCACTCTCTGCGATGGACGATATGTTCATCGAATACTGCTCAACGGACCCACTTGGAGATTTGCAATGATCTCGGTGCGTCCCACTTGGAGATGAAGATGCCCTTATCTCAGTGTGCTTGAAACAGTATATTGATATCCTATAAGTTTGCCAAATAATATTGGTTGTAATAAGTAGATAAGTACGAACTCCCTTGTATTGTAAGGTTGTATGGCTTGCTAGTCATTAGAGTATGTACTATTAAAATATGTAAACGTCATACTATGTATTTGATGTTTTAATTATTGTATGTATGTATATATATTGGATAAAGAATTCTTAATCATGCAATTCTTCTTTCATTATAGTTGTCTAAGGATATCGCTCCGATTGGAGAGGAATTATGTCTTGTGGATAGTGATACCACAAACTCTATACTTAGGGTGATCAAATACTTTCAAACTCTCAAAAAGAGAGAAGGCAAAGTTTTGACTATTGCTGGGCGCGATACTGTGATAGTTGGCTCAGGAAGAGCAATTATTACACTCCCAATGGGTACACAAATTACAATCGAGGATGCTTTATTGTATCCTGATTCAACCCGTACCCTACTAAGTTATAGAGATCCGTCAAAATGGGTTTCACATTGAAACCCATATAGATAATCGAGAAGAATTTCTTCTCTTAACCAAACAAAACGGATATGGCAAACGCATTTGCGAGAAAATTCCATCTTTCACATCGGGATTGTACTATACATACATTAAGCCCATTGCACATGTTGCGTACAAAGTAATTTTTCAAAATGTTGATGCATTCCACACTTGGCATGATCGACTTGGGCACCCTAGTATCGGGATGATGAGAAAAATTATTGGCAACTCTATTAGTCATCATTTGATTACTGATAAATTTCCCAAATCCTCTGATTTCGTATGCACTGCATGTGCCACTGGGAAACTGATTTTGAGACCATCTTATCTCAAAATCAGAGCCGAACCACTTAAATTCCTTGAACGCATTCAAGGAGATATCTGTGGCCCTATTGTGCCAAGATTTGGACCGTTCAGGTACTTTATGGTTTTGATTGACGCATCTACTAGATGGTCTCATGTGTGTCTTCTATCGACACGAAACCATGTCTTTGCCAAATTGATGTCACAAATTATAAGGCTGAAGGCAAATTACCCTGAACATAGGATTCAATCAATCCGTATGGACAACGCTGCCGAATTTACATCTCATGCTTTCGATGATTATTGTATGGCATTGGGAATTCAGGTTCAGCACTCTGTTTCATATGTCCACACACAAAATGGTTTGGCTGAATCATTGATCAAAAGAATTAAGCTTATTGCTCGACCATTATTGATGAATTGCAAATTACCTTCGTCGTGTTGGGGTCATGCAGTTCTGCACGCTGCTGACCTTGTCCAACTACGACCAACTGCATATCATGAAACCTCCCGAATGCAGTTAGTACGTGGAAATCCTCCAAGTATTTTCCATTTGCATAAGTTCGGATACGCTGTATACATACCGATCTCACAACCACAGCATACCGCTATGGGCCCACACAGAAAAGTGGGGATCTATGTGGGATTCAAATCTCCGTCGATCATAAAGTATTTAGAACCCTTAACAGGTGATCTATTTACTGCCCGGTTCGCTGACTCTATCTTTGATGAGGAACATTTCCTGGCATTAGGGGGAGAATTCAAGTACCAGAAAGAATGCCAGGAAATTGATTGGGATGCCCAGGGTATTCCAGCCTCAGACCCACGTCCTACTGAAGCTGAATTTCAAGTTCAGAAAATTATACATTTGCAAAGACTTGCAAATAACCTGCCAGATACATTTACCAATTATAAAGGTGTGACTAAATCTTTCATTCCTGCTCAGAATGCGCCAGAAATAGTGGAGGTACCAAATAAAACCACTCAACTTCCACTCACTAAAAAGAGAGGAAGAAGTATGGCCACTCAGCGAGAAACAATTGCTAATAAGCAAAGAAAGACGGTAAATGCAAACCAACCTTTAGTTGGTACACACCAAATTGATACTATATGTCAAGCAGATCGTGATAGTCTACAACCTAGCTCGGTGGTGCACAATGCTGAGACTAGGAATTCGGAAGACCATAGACACATTGTTTCGGGACATCACAATGAGTCTATAAGGGTTGATGAAATTGCCATCAATTACTCTGAAACTAGAGAATCTTTTGATAGAAGAGCTACAATTGTCGACACTAATTTTTCTGAACAAATTGCTGAGTGCCTCCAAGTTGATCCAGAACCTAGGTCTATAAAAGAGTGCCAAAAGCGCTCTGACTGGAACAAATGGAAGGATGCAATTGATGCAGAATTAGCCTCGCTTTATAAAAGAGATGTATTCTCGGCTGTAATGCCTACTCCTCGTGGTATCTTTCCTGTGGGATACAAATGGGTTTTCGTCCGGAAACGGAACGAAAACAACGAGGTGGTGAGATATAAAGCAAGGCTTGTATCACAAGGTTTTACGCAAAAACCTTGCGTTGATTTCAACGAAACTTACTCTCCAGTTATGAGTGGTATAACGTTCCGATATTTAATATCATCGGCAGTACAAAATTGTCTATTTATGCAGTTGATGGACGTAGTGACAGCATATCTTTATGAGTCACTTGATTCTGATATTTACATGAAGGTTCCTGATGGAATCGACATCCCGAATCAGAAGGTAAATCGTAACATGTATTGTGTTAAGTTGTAGAAGTCACTTTATCATAACAATCGGGCAGGATGTGGTACAACCGATTAAGTGAATTCCTTTCGCTAAAGAGATACACTAAAAATGATGATTGCCCGTGCGTCTTTATCAAAAAGTCCCCCACAGGATTTTGTATTATCTCGGTATATGTCGATGATCTCAACATCATTGGGAATACACAAGATATTAATGAAGCACGTCATCATTTAAAGACGGAATTTGAGATGAAGGATTTGGGTCAAACCAAATTTTACTTAGGTCTACAACTTGAGCATTTACCTTCTGGAATCCTTGTGCACCAAAGTGCATATACCCAGAAAATTTTGGAGAAATTTAATATGGACAAGTCATATTCTTCCAAAACCCCTATGGTGGCTCGATCTCTAGATGTGGAGAAAGATCCATTTAGACCAAAGGAAGATGGAGAGGATGTACTTGGTCCTGATTTTCCATATCTTAGTGTTATTGGCGCACTTATGTACCATGCAAATAGTATGAGGCCAGATATTGCTTTCTCGGTAAATCTATTAGCAAGATACAGCGCTGCTCCTACCAATCGCCATTGGACTGGAGTTAAGAATGTCTTTCGATATATTAATGGCACAAGAGATCTTGGACTTTTCTTTAAAAAGAACCAGGATTCGACTTTAATTGGGTATACTAATGCTGGCTATCTATCTGATCCCCACAATGCCAGGTCACAAACAGGATTCGTATTTTTACAGGGTGGAACTGCTATTTCATGGAAGTCTTCTAAACAGACTCTGGTAGCCACTTCCACAAATCATTCTGAAATAATTGCATTATATGAGGCATCACATGAATGTGTATGGCTTCACAGAATGGTTAACCACATATTAACATCTTGTTGTATTGGTTCATTGGAATCACCTACCATTATCTATGAAGATAATGCCGCTTGTATTGTTCAGATGGAAACTGGTTATATTAAGAGCAACATCACTAAGCATATTGCTCCTAAATTATTTTATCCTCATGAGCTTCAGCAACATGGAGACATAAACATCTTGCAAACTAAGTCATGTGATAATCTTGCTGATTTATTCACAAAATCTCTACCATACTCCACATTCTTTAAATGTGTCGAAGGAATTGGTATGAGACGACTTAAAAATATCTTCCTCTGGAAAATAACCTATTTTCGTCATATTATACTCTTTTTCCTTTGTATCAGTTTTACCCTTTAGGTTTTCTCATCCAAAGTTTTTAACGAGATAATATCAACATAAGCTTATATGTCCTATCATTTGGCTTTTCCCCACTGGGGTTTTTACTAAATGATAACTGTAGACATTATACTATTTTGGATCAAACTATGAGCTTTACTCATAGATCTAAATAGTCAATAATATATATCACGGTTCTCTCCTTATTTTTCCCACTGGGTTTTCGAGGAGTTTTATGTGATGTATTTAACATAATTATTTCTAAGATTATCTTTACAGATATCTAGAACACTAATAAGCAATGATCAAAGCTGGATTCGATCAAGGGGGAGTGTTATGAAATATTTGGGTGATCTCATCTATCTATATGGATAGAGCAGCAATAAATTCTGGGACACGACGGTTGGTCGTGCCCCACACCTCTTCTTGCTACACGGCGATTCTAACAACGGACGTGATGGTTCCCAAACCATCGCGTCTTCTGTTGCCGCCTCTCTCCCCCCTATATATTGTAACCATTGTTATCAATAAAGGATCGCTCATTCATTCTCTACATTCTTGTGTGCAATTCTCTCTCTCACACAATCTCTCTCGCTCAATCAATTCTATTCACAACAGCGTTGATCTTTAAGTTGCTGTGGAATGAAAATTCCCATAGCATAGCAATTATTAACAATTTTTTTTGACTAATTTTGTTTTATATGTTTGTTCTCTGTTGCTTAACTAACATCAATTAATTTCTCTTTAATTAGAACCAGTGATAAGCAGGATAAAGTACATGCTAGATCTGCGACGAAAGGAATAGTAGAATTTTATAAAATATTGTGCAAGAAAAAATAAATATCTGGGTGGATATTGTATTCTTCTAAATTTTAAAACAAAGTGTACATATAAATTTTTTTAAAAAATATCCAACACATCTATCTATCTATCTATTATCTATCTATTATATACTAAAAGTCCATTAAATTTCCTACAAATACTCCTAAGCCGCCACGTGGCGTTCCTACAAACACTCTTAGTTTGCCACGTGGCGTTTTAATAAATCTTAGAAATTTTAATAAAAAAGAAAAACATCTAACCATCGGTTTTCATTTAATCTGGTGGGCCCATTATTTTTAACCATTAGATCTTTATTTAAGAAAAATACCAAATCAATCTATCTAAAAAATACCACGTTACCCGGCCGTACGTTTCCCCATAGAACCTGTAGGTAAGTCCATTAAACTTCCTACAAACACTCCTAAACCGCCACGTGGCGTTCCTACAAACACTCCTAGCACGCCACGTGGCGTTTTAATAAATCTTAGAAATTCTAATAAAAAAGAAAAACATCTGACCATCGGTTTTCATTTAATCTGGTGAACCCATTATTTTTAACCATTAGATCTTTATTTAAGGAAAATACCAAATCAATCTATCTAAAAAAATACCACGTTACCTGGCCGTACGTGTCCGCATAGAACCTGTAGGTCCGTACGTCCCAATGTACGTACATATCCCCTATATGTCTTTTTCCTTTTTCCTTCTTGTATACTTAGATTAGAAGAAAATCTAAAAAAAATCCATGTTAACCATATTTTTTATGTTCTAAAAGTACATGTTATTTCATGTTTTATTCTAAATAACGCATCTCATCGAATCTTCCATAATAATAATAATAATAATAAATTAAAATTATGGATTATATGATTGTATATCACTGGAGTGCATAGTTAAATTGGACATATATTTTAAAAAAACAATTTAAATTGTGAGTAGCACTCTAAAAGTTTACTCACTCCATACCGTGTAGTACTGATATATCCAAATGATGTTATTAAATTTATCATGAATGCATTTTCATATATTATATGTTTCTTTGTTCATATGTTTTTTTTGGAAAATTAACAATCATATATATATATATATATATATATATATATTTACAGCATGTGGATGTCATTTTATCTTTTAGGAATTATTTGGGCTACCTCATTGGATGAGCATATCTAGGACACACAAAATAAAGCATATCATCAGCGTAAGATTAATTAAGTATTATATATATTACATAACCCGTGCTTATATAAGAAAAAATATATAAAAAGGTAGAATCTAGCTATTTATTTATACAAAACCCGTGGATATATTATTTCAACCATTATATATATATATAATCCCTCACTACGTACGTACACAAGAGATATTATAAAGGAAAAAAAAAGAAGGGTGTGTATACGATCAGCTGCATCAAGTAGTTTTCTCTTTCTTTCTTTCTTTGCAGCTATGAGATTTTCCTCAAATTGTGCATATGAGTAGCAACCACTCCTGACGAGATTGTCGAAGAATCCACGTCGCCACAGCACCACTTCACGCCATCTCACCAATTTTCTTGAAAGTATTTTTTTTACTAATTATATAAAAGGCATTCACGAGCGCATATATAAATGTATGCACATCCATTATATAAATACACATACGCACACCTACACTAAGAGAAAAAATATTTGTCTCCAAAAAAGAGGAACAAGTATGTGCTTAGTATTTGCCAGAAAAAAACATATACACATTCAATGAAAGTGTCTTATGGAACCACATTATATCTTCTTTTAATTATGTCATTCTCATCTATATAATGTTAATAATTAGCACAAATAATTTTGAGAATATAGATTATTCTATCATATAATACCCATGAACATGCATAGGTGAATCAAATGTATAATAAAAGAAAAAACAAAACAAAAAAAATGAACTCATATGTTTACCAAGGATGGTGATAAATGAGTTTATATATAACCGGGACAATTCGTACCGTCGTTGTAGTTTAAGGGTGTAATTCAGACGTTTTCCTTTAAAAAGTCATTTCCACATAAGGATTTATAAGAAAATTTTAATCATCACTAAATAAGTAAGGTGCCTGCACATGTGCTATAAACGCTCTCAAGTCGTCACGTGACACTCCTTTAAATGCTCATATGCCACCACGTGGCATTTTAATAAATTTAAGAAAATCACAAAAAATCTGAGAATAAACAAAACATCCATCCATCGATTTTCACTAATATGCAGTGGACCCATTGTTTTCTATCATTAGATTTATTTATCCAAATAGATAAGGATAAAAACAAAAAAAAGGCCCCCATATCTCAAACCTCTCCCGTACTTACTCCGACCAGTATGTACCTCCCCAGTCCCACCAATTTTCCTTCTCTCCTATTTTCTCCTATTTTCCTCAATTTGTTAGATGGAAAAAATATTTTATAACCCATTATTTTCTATCATTAGATTTGTTTATCAAATAGAAAAGGAGAAGAAAACAAGCCCCGCATATCCACCCCTCCCATTCAGTACATACGTGCCTCCCCACCTATTTTCTTTCTCTCCAATTTTTCTCTTTTAGTTAGATGGAAAAAAATGTTTTATGAAAACTAATTTTAAACAACTATATTATCTAAATCATATAGCTACTTTTTAATTGGTGCACACCATTAGATTATTTACTATAAAATTTAAAACTAAAGATCTAAGTTAAGTATATTATTAAAGAAATTCATTACTTTCTGTCATATATATTCTACGGACTAACTATTGTTCACCGATTCATACATTTTGAAGAAAATACCAAGTAGATTTTTAAACCTTCTGATTAATAACATGTACTTCGAGTAGAACAATTTAAAACAATCTAAGTGGTTTAATTAGAAAATACAGCACCCAAAGTATTTTCTAATCGATCTAAAATTAAATGTATTAGGACCCATAATATCTATCTTAAAAAAATAATATCCTAACAACCAAAAATTTATTAAAATATGTATTAATTAAACTCCCTCGTGAGCGTTCATAAGTCACTCTCTATCATGTCCTAAGATAAAAAATACAACTAAATTGATGTATCCATTATTTTTAACTATTAGATCTATTAGATCTATCTCTTGAACATAATCTTAAATCGTCGTGTGCCACGTCCTATAAAGCAAAAGAAAGTATCTTAGAAATTCTTAAAAAAAATGAAGCACCCCATCATCGGCTATCACTTAAATCATTTAGAAAAATTACAAAAATAAAATCTCTTCCACCTCCTCCTCGCCCTCACATGCGCACAACACTGCCCATCCCCTTAATATTGTTTAGATCTTAAACTAAAAGAAAAACAATCAATAATGTTTTATATTTTTAGAAATATATTACAAATATAGACACTCACAACACATGCACACTCACCCCTATGAAGGCATAAATACATAGCCTACCCCTATGAATGGTTTTTTAGAAACACACAACAAACGTAGGTGCTCACAACTTAATGGACGCACACTCACCCCTATTAACTCACAAACACATAGCTTACCCCCATTTGAGTATCTCCAAAAGATTAGACGACATATTTTGAGATTTAAGAAATCACCACGGGCGTCTTGCTGTCGATGGATATGCCACCCACCACTGAAAGAATAATTAGTCGTAAATGCGAGCACCCATGTCAAAGTCTAGGACTTGAACCCAGTGGCAAGTTCCAATACAAGCAACCTAACCAGTTGAGCTACACTCACTTTGCAATAATATTGAATTTTAAACACACATAATTTTTAAGCTATATTTTGGAATAGTCCTATGCCTTTTAAACCGGTGGAACCATTATTTCTTATCGTTGGATCAATCTTATATAAAAAACAAACGTGTATTCATGCTATAGTAATATGAATACTATAACATTTCAAAATTAATACAACACAACTATGTTTTGTAATTATAGTATTCATGTTAGGCTGTGTGGAGGCTCTGACCTACTGTACATGAAATGTTTATAGATGGATCACCTCTCAAAATACATCAGATATATTAGGCTATATAAACCAGACATTTAGTGGAGCTTCATGTCCCACCCAATTCTCCTCGATTAAACCATGATAATATATATGCAATTAAAAAAAGAACAAAAAACCTTACTTTATCTTTTGTTGACATGTTTTCTAAAGAAAATAATTCTACCTACTTTTCAAATGATGGAGAAGATTATAAATAATTAATTGTAGATATTACTAAAATATGATATAAGATAAAGCTCATAGGTTAGAAAATTATAAAAGCAATTAATGCCAACAAAAATAATTTATGGAGAAATCGTAGCAGATGTTCTCTGGTTAATATTTTGCTTTTATAAGTGTCCCCAGCTTAGCGTACGACGCATGCCCGCGCGAATGCGCGGGCTACCTTCCTAGTTTGATTAATATGGTACTCCCTATGTTCCAAATTATATGGCGCCCTCTTTTAAGGAAATTCAATCTCGTCCCAAATTATATGGCGTACTCTTTTTATGGAAATTCAGTCTCAGTAACTTTTGACTAAAAATCATACTAACTATATATATATGATAAATATTATACATGTTATGTCATTTCATATTTTAAAGTACTCTCATATTATGGGTAATTTCATATTTATCTGGAGCATAACATAGAATAAATTAATGGTCAAAATATGTAATTGAAGACTGTAAAAAAATATGTCTTATAATTTGGTACGGATGGAGTAATACTTAAAATAACCACAATATAGTATGTCCCGTTCAGATGGGCAAGTGGTAAACGACATTCCCAATCAGTGACACTCTCTTTCAGTATACTTGCGTACCTACTTGGAAAAAAAAATATAAATGCAGTTGAGCAACTAGTTGATTTCTTGTTTATATATGTTTCACGAATTCTGTTAAACCCTTTCAGCGAAGCATAGATACAGTGACATGCTAATTTCAGCTCCTGTGTGGTCTACGCTAGTAGTGGAAGAGATCGATCGAGGCGGCCACATCCAAAAATTGGTATTCGCAATGCTAAATACTGTAGTTGAAGTGATTATAAAACGAATTTAGCAGAACTATACTGGTGCGCCTTAGCAAATAAACTAGGGCTTCCAATCAATTCGGTAGGAAAACTAGCGATAAAAATACTATACGAGGTGTTGCCTACACACCGATTCTTCATTTCTTCAACAGGCTATTAACTGAACTCCTGGTATCTCTCAATCCAACATATCTCGATCTTAGCCATTATTCTTGTTCATTTTGCCAGAGGACAATTGTGGAATTGCTGTTGCTACAGAGGTGAAGAATTATATCAAATGAACTACTGCTATGCATTTTTTTTAGACAAAAGGTCAGATACCCAGCTTTTGATAGAAAGCCATATCGGCAGAGTTTAGCTGGGGAAACCAAACGGGCAATATCCCAGGACACCAAAAGCTGTAGCACCTCTAACAAACCAGCTAGCACTCTGTCGACTAAAACACCAGTTACTGACAATGAAAGGAACCGCTAAAACCTCTTATCAGCAAAAAGGTTAGAACAACTCAAAAAACAGGTAAAAAAGAAGACACCACTATCCCACTCGTGTTCTTGGCGAATTTAGACTTTAGATCATTAACTTCATTTGTCCCACCATTGCCTCCAGCTTGCTCGATCTCTAATCCTCAGGCTGAAAAAGCATCCTGCACTGCGTTAGAATGGAAACAGTTTGGAAAGGCAGAATTAAGGGGGAGTACCACAGTTTGTTCCTGAAAATCATAGCATTTCTTGTAAGCCACAAGCTCCAACAAACTGCAGCCATCAAACTCAAAGTGATTTTAGTCTCTGTTGAGTTGTTATTATTATTGCATAGCAGAAAGAACTCCTCAAAGTTTTTAGGTATAGCACTCCAGCCTAAACTCTCTCTACATACACCACATCAGTCTGGACATATCACTCTTAAACAAAATATGATTTGTTGATTCTAATTCTCCATGGAGCTGACAACATTCTGAACCTTCCCAACCCCTTACTTACAATTGTTTTCAGCAAATTGGGTTCTATCTCTCAGAGCCAATCATATGAAATGCTTAATTTTCATGGGACATGGACAGCCCCATACCGTCCCCTACGTTGGCACCTCTAAAAGTTAGTGCTCTATACAATGATTTAGTAGTAAACTTCTTATTTGTTGATAGACCACAGCTGCATTTCCATTCCACTCAATGCTTTCAACAACTCCTTTTAGTTCCACCCATTCATCAACCTCAGTAAGTGCAAAAGATCTCCTGAAAGATAAGCACTCATGCCCATCCATTTTAACTTGTTGTACCATCACCTCTTTGTAAAATCAAAGATGTTTTTAATTATTATTCTGTGATGAACAATCGGGCATTGGAGATTATTGGTTTTGTTATTTGGAATTTATTCACGAAGTGGTTTTGGAGATGATTGGATTTACAGGTGAATCGCAGGTTCATTATTTTATGTGACCGGTCAAACCGGGCTCTGGTAGCCGGTCGGACCGGAGGTATATGCTCGGTCAGACCGGCGCAGCCCGCGGTCTGACCGGCCGACACTGTGTCGGTTTCGGTTTCGGGTTGTTTATTTGGATATCCGAGTTTATTCCATGATTATGACTTCTAGATGGATACTATACGTATGTAATACTATTGTTTGCTGCTAATGAGTCAAGTTGGAGATAGCTTGGTCTCGGAATATGGTTTCTTTGTTTATTCCATGTGTAGGTGACTCGATGTCTCGGGAGAGTATGTGCGGTAATGGACCGGGAGTCGGCTTGGAGATAAGACGACGTCCGTGGTGGTCAGAGATCATGCGGGATACTTAGGCTAGAGTTGATGCACGTGGTTGATGGAATTTCCATATGGCATACGATGGAGTTATTGTGTGCGTATGGGATGTGGAGTCGAATTTGGAAGGAGTCCAAATTTGGTACGTTTGGTTATGTAAAGTTTCTTTCTTGTGCTAGCGGGTTTCCTAAGGTGTTTAGGACTCCTAGTATGAGTTTGGTTCGTGGCTTTAGGCTGCCTACCTCATGTATAAATAGAGGGGGAGCGTGAGGCTTCCCGGTATCGTTTTAGAGAGCAATTGAGTTGAGTTTTGAGTTAGGGTTTCGAGTTTAGTCGAAATTTTTGTAAGGAGTGCTGTTAGTGCACTTTGTAAACACAGAGAGAAGTAATAAAGTGGTCATCCACTTTAAGAGTTCTTCGATTTGTGTTTTCACCAGGTTTTAGCGGTCAGACCAGCGGCGCACCGGCGGTCAGACCGGTGGCATCGCGGCGGTCAGACCGGCGGGTACACGGCGGTCAGACCGACGGCGACAGGAGTCGGCGGCAGGCGTTCTCGGCGGTTCGACCGATCGATCTACATCGGTCAGACCGACGTTCATCAGGCGGTCAGACCGGCGCAACTACTTCGGTCAGACCGTGATCCATCGATTTCGAGGGTAACTTTTATTTCCGCTAAAAGTTTTTGGTTTTTGGGTATACGAACCATTCACCCCCCCTCTGGTTGGCTTAGTTCTTGTGATTCGATCCTACAAGTGGTATCAGAGCCTAGTTTTCTTCTTTGGATTTTTATCGATCTTAAGTTTTTGCCATGGCTACTCCCGCTAGGTTTTCAACTAAGGCTCATATTTTCGATGGAACTTATTTTCCTCATTGGTGTAGTAAGATGCAATCTTACATTATGGCTGAAGTTTCTCATCCTTATGTGATTCTTGAAGCCATTAATACTGATGCTTTAAAAACTGAATTTGAAAATAATTGCAAAGCTCGTAATATGCTTTTGAGTGGGATTTCTCGTTCTGATTATGATTGTGTTGCACATCTTGAAACTGCTCATGAGATTTGGAATGCTTTGAAGAATTTTCATCAAGGAACAAATAACATTAAAGAGCTTCGTCGAGATCTTTTTAAAAAAGAATACATTAAATTTGAGATGAAACCTGGAGAAGCTTTGGATGACTATCTTTCTAGGTTTAATAAAATTTTGAGTGATCTTAGATCTTTGGTTGCTAACAGAATTGCTCGAGCTATGAATAATGCCAGGAACTGGAAAAGAGGTGGTCCAAATCGTTGCTTTGAATGTGGTTCAATTGATCATCTTCGTTCGCATTGTCCTAAGCTTGGGAGAGGCAAAAGAGAAGACAAAGATGGTGAGAAGACCAACAACAACAAGCCCAACAACTACAAGTCGAAGGGTTCTAACCAAGGGAGGAAGATGGAGAATCTTAGGAAGGCTTTTCAGCAAGTTTGCGCCGCCTTCGAGCCACTAAGTGATGTAGATGGTGAAAGTGGAGATGATGGTAAGGGAAAGAACGTCTCCGATGTTTGCTTCATGGCTCGTGGTGAATCTGACACAGACTATGAAGATAATGAGGTGAGTACTTTTGAGGAAGCTATTAATATTTTGAGTGCTAAAAATAAAAAGTGTGAGAAGATGTATAAAAAACAGGAATTTATCATTGAATCTCTTAAATCTGAAATTGATAGGTTAAAATCTCTTATTCCTAATGATGATGATTGTGAAAATTGTGAGGTTTTAATGAATGAGATTTCAAAAATTAGAGATGTTAATGCTGCACATGATTTGAAAAATAGATCTTCTCTTGCTTGTAGTTTTGCTTTGCACACACGCACTTTGGATGAGTTGTTTTAAACTAAAAAGTTGTTGCAAAAATATCAAATTGCTTTTCATGCTAGTTTGATATTTTAGATTGCTTAACATGTAATTTGAATAAGATGAAACTAAAAGATGCTTTAGGTCGTGTTGAGTACATGGAAGATATTGTGAAAAACAATGAAGTGCTTTCTTGCCCCAAATGTCGTAAAGGCGAATGTGTCATGGTAGATTGTGAAAATTGTGCTAATTTGGAAAAAGAGGTTTCTTATTTGAAAAATTCTTTGCTAAGATTTTCTGATGGTAAAAAGAACCTCAACATGATTTTGGATCAATCAAAGGTTAGCACACATAACCGTGGTTTAGGTTTTGATGCTTATGCTCATAATTCTAGACATCCTCCTGTTGTGTTAGGTGTTGGTGTTAGAAGTGGTGAGATTTTGATTAAACATGATACTAATAAAACTGTGTTTAAATCTGCTGGTATCATATCTACCATGAATGCATCTTCTTCAAAATCCAATGTTGTGCATGCAAAACCTCCTGTTTCTGCTTGTGTTGCTAAATCTTCTTGCTCTAACAATATGTCTAAACAACATGAAAAATATACTTGTTCTTTTTGTGGCAAAGATGGACATATTGTTGATTTTTGTTTCAGATTAGCTCATAAACAGAAAAAGGAGAGAGAGATTGTTTTTGCAAAATCAAAGTAGCAAAAATCTGGCTTTCCCTCGAGGAAACCGGTCAAACCACAGTGGGTCCTGCGGTCAGACCGGAGACCGGTCAGACCGGCTGAACAGCCTCGGTCAGACCGGGCACCGGTCAGACCGGCGGTGCAGAGGCGGTCAGACCGGCCCCCGGTCAGACCGGCCACTGTACCTCGGTCAGACCGGCCTCGGAGGAATTTTTCTGAAAATTCTAAAATTGATTTTGCACGTGGATATATGCCTATTGGATCTTCTGGTCATGTGTCTCAGTACTGGATTCCTAAATTTTTATTATCATCTAACCCCAGTACTGAGGCTTCGACTTCTGCTTGTGTGTAGGCTTTGGTGGCAAGGAAGGAGAACGTGTGGATCGTTGATTCCGGTTGTTCGCGGCACATGACCGGTAATAAAAATTGGTTCTCCTCCCTAAAGAAGGCATCTAAGACTGAATCGATTATTTTTGGTGATGCTGCTACAAGTGCCGTTCTCGCTACAGGTATGGTTAAGGTAAATGATAAATTTGAATTGAAGAATGTAGCTTTGGTTGAGGATTTAAAGTACAATTTGCTTTCAGTTTCACAAATAGTTGATGAAAATTTTGAGGTTCACTTTAAGAAAACTGGAAGTTTTTGATTCTTGTGGTGATTCTGTGTTGAATATTTCTCGCTATGGAAGAGTGTTTAAAGCTGATTTTGAAAATCCTGTTTCACCTGTGATAACATGTTTGGTTGCTAAGTTTGATAAAGATGTGATGTTTTGGCATCGTAGACTTGGACATGTTAGTTTTGATCATCTCACTAGGTTAAGTGGTTTGGATCTTGTTCGTGGTTTGCCTAAACTTAAGAAAGATCATGATTTGGTTTGTACACGATGCCGTCATGCTAAGATGGTTTCTACTTCACATGCTCCTATTGTTTCTGTGATGACGGATGCACCGGGACAGTTATTACATATGGACACCGTTGGTCCAGCTAGAGTGCAATCTGTTGGAGGAAAGTGGTATGTATTGGTTATTGTTGATGATTTTTCTCGATATTCTTGGGTTTTCTTTATGGCAACTAAGGACGAAGCTTTTCAACACTTCCGTGGTTTGTTTCTTCGATTGGAGCTTGAGTTTCAAGGTTCTTTGAAAAGAATTCGAAGTGATAATGGTAGAGAGTTTAAAAATGCTTCATTTGAACAATTTTGCAATGAAAGAGGTCTTGAACATGAATTTTCTTCTCCTCGTGTTCCTCAACAAAACGGTGTTGTTGAAAGGAAGAATCGTGTTTTGGTTGAGATGGCTAGAACAATGTTGGATGAATACAAAACTCCTAGAAAATTTTGGGCTGAGGCTATTAACACTGCATGTTATATTTCAAATCGAGTTTTCTTGTGATCTAAACTTGGAAAAACTTCTTATGAACTTCGATTTGGTCATCAACCCAAAGTTTCACATTTGCGTGTTTTTAGTTGCAAGTGCTTTGTCTTGAAATCTGGAAATTTGGATAAGTTTGAGGCACGCTCTACCGATAGATTGTTTCTTGGTTACCCCGCACACACTCGTGGCTATCGTGTACTTATTTTAGGGACTAACAAAATTGTTGAGACTTGTGAAGTTTCTTTCGATGAGGCTAGTCTAGGTACTAGACCCGATATTGCAGGTACACTGTCACAGGTTCAGGGGGAGGATGGTCGTATTTTTGAAGACGAGAGCGACTACGACGACGACGAGGTCGGCTCGGCTGGTCAGACCGGGCGCCAAGCCGGTCAGACCGCCGGCACACCTCCGGTCAGACCGGCGCATGACGTGCGGTTAGACCAGCCAGGGTCGTCAGGTTCGGGTACTGTTGATGCTGATCGAGATGGTCCTCCGGAAATTACTACTTCGACCAGTACTGATACAGAACATGGATCAACTTCAGAAGTCGCTGCTCCTTTGCACATTCAACGACGACATCCGCCGGAACAAATTATTGGTAATATAGGTGAGCGGACTACAAGGTCTAAGGTAACGACTCATGATGTTTGTACGAATTCTGCATTTGTTGCTTCTTTTGAACCCAAAGATGAGTCACATGCATTAACTGATGAATCGTGGATTAACGCTATGCATGAAGAACTTGAAAATTTTAAGAGAAACAAAGTTTGGACTTTAGTTGAACCACCTTCTGGACATAATATTATTGGAACCAAGTGGGTTTTCAAAAATAAAAAAAATGAGGATGGTTTAATTGTGAGAAATAAAGTTAGACTTGTTGCTCAGGGTTTTACTCAAGTTGAGGGTTTGGATTTTGATGAAACTTTTGCTCCTATTGCTAGAATTGAGGCAATTAGACTTTTATTGGCTTTTGCTGCTTCAAAAGGTTTTAAATTGTATCAAATGGATGTGAAAAGTGCTTTTCTAAATGGTTTTATATAGGAGGAAGTTTATGTCAAACAACCACCAAGTTTTGAAAATCTTGATTTTCCCAACCATGTTTTTAAATTGTCTAAAGCTTTGTATGGTTTGAAACAAGCTCCTAGGCATGGTGTGATAGGCTTAAGAACTTTTTGCTTGCGAAAGGTTTTACAATGGGAAAGGTTGATAAAACGCTTTTTGTTCTTAAGCATGGTGATAATCAACTGTTCGTTCAGATATATGTGGATGATATCATCTTTGGTTGTTCGACTCACGCTTTGGTTGTAGATTTTGCTGAGACCATGCGCAGGGAATTTGAGATGAGCATGATGGGTGAGTTATCGTACTTTTTGGGATTGCAAATTAAGCAAACACCTCAAGGTACTTTTGTGCATCAAACGAAGTATACGAAGGATCTGTTGAGACGGTTCAAGATGGAGAATTGCAAGCCAATTTCAACACCAATTTCAAGATGGTGAAGCTGTTGATCAAAAAGAGTATAGAAGTATGATTGGATCTTTATTGTATCTAACTGCTTCTAGGCCAGACATACAGTTTGCTGTGTGTTTGTGTGCACGCTTTCAAGCTTCTCCTCGTGTTTCACATCGTCAAGCGGTCAAGCGAATAATGAGGTATTTGAATCATACACTTGAGTTTGGAATTTGGTATTCTACTTCATCTTCTATATGCTTAAGTGGATATTCCGATGCTGATTTTGGGGGTTGTAGAATTGATAGAAAAAGTACTAGTGGAGCATATCATTTTCTTGGTATATCATTAATTGCATGGTCTTCTAGGAAACAATCTAGTGTTGCTCAATCAACTGCTGAATCTGAATATGTTGTTGCTGCTAGTTGTTGTTCACAGATTCTTTGGTTTTTATCTACTTTGAAAGATTATGGTCTTACTTTTGAAAAAATACCTCTCTTTTGTGATAATACTAGTGCTATTAATATTGCTAAGAATCCTGTTCAACACTCACGCACAAAGCACATTGATATTTGTTTTCACTTTTTGAGGGATCATGTTGAGAAAGGAGAATTTGAGTTGCAGTTTTTAGACACAAAGTTGCAAATTGCTGATATTTTCACTAAACCTTTGGATTCTAATCGCTTTGCTTTTCTTCGTGGTGAATTGGGCATAATTCATCCTTTTGGCATGATTTGAGGGGGAGTTTGTACCTCATGGTTTTATCAAGCAATAATATGACAATGAGAAAAATTAATAAATGAGAGCTTTGTTTATGCATATGGTTTTTTTTGTGCATGCTAGCAATACTTTGAAGGTTTATTTATCTCTAGCATAGCTTGTATGTATTCTAGTCTTTCCATGAGATTTAGATTTTGCTTGTAAGGGAGATGATGCATGACACTTAAATTCTATACTTGAATTAAGAAAATATGCAATGTTGATACTAGCATATGGTTTGATCTATAAATGCTCTATATATATGCTTTATTGACTTGTTATTTCTCAAATAGCATTCATTGCTCATTGTGAAAAAGAGAATAAAAAATATAAAAAAATGAATACCGAATCCTTGGAAACAGTCTTGATGACAAGGACGTATTCGATGTGAGCAAAATAATGGGTGCCGAATCCTTGGAAACAGTCTTGACGACAGAGACGTACCCGGAATAAAAGAGAAAATTATGAGCAAAAAGGCTCAAGAAAAAGAAAAACTTCAAAAATTTCTCTTGGTTATTTTGTGCTAAAGTTTATTTGAGAAAGAGTGATAAATGCAATAGGTATATGTGTTTAGTGTTTATTCTTCAAGCTATGTGCTTGTTAAGATGTTGCATTATAAATCGTATGAAATCATGAATTTTGATTGTTGATTCAAGCTTAATTGTAAAATCTTTGGTTCATGGTTATACTTTAATGCATGTTTGTTATGTTCTAGATGGGTTCATCTTCTTTTTATTGCAACACATGACATGAAATGCTATATGTATACTAAGCTCTTGAACATTAATGAACATAATTCCTATGCTTGATGAAATCATTGTCAAAAGGGGGAGAAGTAAGGTGAAAATGTTTGGATTGAGAGTTGTTGAGAAGAGCATGATTTTTGGTTCAATTGAGAATTTCTTTCTTTTAAAAAGGGGGAGAAGTTTTCTTTTGGATTTTTGAGCACGATGTGTACATTTGTACGAAGTGTGCTTTTTACCACTTTTGTTTTTATTTTTCCAAACACCAAAACATTTTTATGAATTTGCCAATGTGTTCATCAAGGGGAAGATAATAGAATCAAAGGTGTTTTTGATTATCATTCTGTGATGAACAATCGGGCATTGGAGATTATTGGTTTTATAATTTGGAATTTATTCACGAAGTGGTTTTGGAGATGATTGGATTTACAGGTGAATCGCAGGTTCATTATTTTATGTGACCGGTCAGACCGGGCTCTGGTAGCCGGTCGGACCGGAGGTATATGCGCGGTCTGACCGGCCGACACGGTGTCGGTTTCGGTTTCGGGTTGTTTATTTGGATATCCGAGTTTATTCCATGATTATGACTTCTAGATGGATACTATACGTATGTAATACTATTG
Source organism: Oryza sativa Japonica Group (assembly GCF_034140825.1). NCBI lineage: Eukaryota > Viridiplantae > Streptophyta > Magnoliopsida > Poales > Poaceae > Oryza > Oryza sativa. The sequence continues at coordinate 15,960,370 of NC_089046.1, forward strand.
TTTGTTGCTAATGAGTCAAGTTGGAGATAGCTTGGTCTCGGAATATGGTTTCTTTGTTTATTCCATGTGTAGGTGACTCGATGTCTCGGGAGAGTATTTGCGGTGATGGACCGGGAGTCGACTTGGAGATAAGACGACGTCCGTGGTGGTCAAAGATCATGCGGGATACTTAGGCTAGAGTTCATGCACGTGGTTGATGGAATTTCCATATGGCATACGATGGAGTTATTGTGTGCGTATGGGATGCGAAGTCGAATTTGGAAGGAGTCCAAATTTCGTACGTTTGGTTATGTAAAGTTTCTTTCTTGTACTAGCGGGTTTCCTAAGGTGTTTAGGACTCCTAGTATGAGTTTGGTTCGTGGCTTTAGACTGCCTACCTCATGTATAAATAGAGAGGGAGCGTGAGGCTTCCCGGTATCGCTTTAGTGAGCAATTGAGCTGAGTTTTGAGTTGGGGTTTCGAGTTTAGTCGAAATTTTTGTAAGGAGTGCTGTTGGTGCACTTTGTAAACACAGAGAGAAGTAATAAAGTCGTCATCCACTTTAAGAGTTCTTCGATTTGTGTTTTCACCGGGTTTCGGCGGTCTAACCGGCGGCGCTCCGGCGGTCAGACCGGCGGCATCGCGGCGGTCAGACCGGCGGGTACACGGAGGTCAGACCGACGGCGACAGGAGTCGGCGGCAGGCGTTCTTGCCGGTTCGACCGATCGATCTACATCGGTCAGACCGACGTTCATCAGGCGGTCAGACCGGCGCAACTACTTTGGTCAGACCGTGATTCATCGATTTCGAGGGTAACTTTTATTTCTGCTAAAAGTTTTTTGTTTTTGGGTATACCAACCATTCACCCCCCGCTGATTGGCTTAGTTCTTATGATTCGATCCTACACTCTTGTTGATTACATATCTCATAAATAGCTAGGAATAATACTTTAGAATGGAGGTTAATATGTGAACCATCTCCTAGTGGCCATTCAGATCCAAAACTCATCCATTTCCCAATATTGAGCAACCCTCTTTAGAATTGAGAAACATTCCCTCCTGTATACTGGAGCACCCCACCCCGATGAAGCTATTTCTTTTTTTTTTAAGATAATGATGAAGCTATTTCTTCCATAGCAACTCTATACACAAGCTCTTGACCTCTGATTCTATTATCATCAACCATTTTGCCAGTAGAGCTATATTCGTCTTTCTTGTCACTGTGAAATCCAGACTCCAAAATCTTTTGGAAAAGCCATATCCTCCCATTTGGTAATATGTTATTTCCATTGAGTTTGCCCAGTACTATCAACCTCTTTTTTTTTTTGAAACTTCTGATGAACCCCCTTAGGTAGGTATTAAAAGCCCATGGCATAAAGAGAATTGAAGAAAGACAAGCATTTATCCAGGCACCTCTCGAAGCATGTGACAAGTACTTACCACCTCCCCAAGTACCAAACCTTTTCTCTGGAATGATGGATAGCCCTAATATTTAGGCTGTGTTCAGGAGGAGGGGTTGGGAACCCTCCTCTCCAGCACGCAAAACAAAACACCTATTATTGTATGATTAATTAAGTGTTTGTTATTTTTTTTCAAAAATAGATTAATATGATTTTTTAAGCAACTTTTATATATAATTTTTTTTTGCAAAAAACGCACTGTTTAGCAGTTTGAAAAAGCGTGTGCGTGGAAAACGAGGGAGGGAGGTTGGTAAGGGAGGTAACGAACAGAGCCTATTGGGGAACTCACCCATTGGGCAGTTCAGCATTTGAGGAATTCTAATATGTCCGTACGACTACTTCCCCTACACCGACGATCACTGGAGTGGTTCGAGGGATTTCGTCCTCTACTCCACTCCGGCTGACAACATGGCTGAGGGGACAAGGAAAACCGCATCGATGGCTTCAAACAACGGTCTGTAACCCTAAGAATTGTGCATTAGGGTGATCATGTTTAGGCTACGCTCTCATGTTAGTAGATCACATAATCTACATTTTATTGGATAACTAAACCATAAAACCAACTAGTTGTCCTCGTAATGAAAATGTAACCAAGCATGTCCAGGGAAGAATGTACTATTAGTTGTTCCAGCATTTTTCCTGGTTAAATACGGCATAATAGCTACTTCAAAGTTGCAGTCGATCGAAATTATACACAACAAAAACACAATGTGATTTGAGCACCTTCTAAATAACTATGGTAAATGTTAACTTTTGTTCAATGGATCAAACGTTGAGAATTTTCTTCCTTGCCCTCAAGTACACTCTAGAGATGGCAGGGAGAGAGCATCAAGCTACAATGAGAAGCTGCAGCTAGCACTCGACCTTCGTCGTCAGCAGAATGCAACAGTTGAAAGAGATAACCATGTGGTGGTCAACCCAGGCAACCCCGCCTAGCTGCTGGGTGAGGTGATGTTTCACGGGGTGCAAAAGAAAAATAAAAATATACTCTTTTTTTTTTCTCATCCGTTTGGTATGAATATACATGTTTAAAAAAACAGTAATGTATATTCATGTGCACTACTCACTGTGCAAACTAGTAACAAACGAGTTTGTGCATTCATCGTGTTATATTCATGTGTAAACTGTACTGATGGAGGCGGGCAGCGAAATGCAAATAGCGAAGGCCAAGACAATCTGATCCGCACAGTCTAGATCGAACAATACATGACGAGGGTTCTATGTTTCCGCTGGAACATGGGGTTTCAGCTAAACTTCCTTGTTTTGCATGTACCACAGTGATGCATGTTCTATGTGTTTCCAGTGCTGAACAATGATGAGCACAGCAATAACATTGTTTGCATCCTGAGAAATAGAGAGGCCACCCAGGTTAGCATTTTAATCATTTACGTGCACATTTTATACGCCAGAAAGTGAAATTCCTGATGCCTCTGAAGCCAGCTAGCTCTGTACGTCCTTGCATAGTGTCATTTGTGGCAAAGGAGTGGAGTCAGAGTGAAGCATGCAAGCCAACTTATATCATCCATGGTGTGGTTTGGTTAGATGATTGTTAGCTGCGTAGCTACGGTAGAATTGGGAGGCGTCGAGAGTTCACAGGTTAGAGACACTGGCTGCTGCAAGTTCTTGCCCCTCTTCTTTATAACTCTCCAGGATCAATCGTATCATATTTTCAGGCAGCAGTCAACTATTTTGACCAAGCTCTCTTTAGCTCATCTATCTGACGCCTCTACAGCTTTATGTGATCTATGCTTTGAATACCAGCAGGGGAAAGCAAAATGAAGGGGCCATACGAGCTGTGACACCAAGAGATATATTTTTTTTTTGTTTGACAACTGAAACAAATGAAAGAGTATAATCATAGGTGCTAGGAGGTTCATATGTTTCATTTTGCTCCCAAATCTATCTTAGTGTACTGACCGTCTTGGAGACTAGCAACTCCTCAACTGAGCAACAGAGTAAGCTATCCACGATTCTGTGTTTTATCGATTAGGACTTAACATCTCACATGGAAAGTTCTTTCAATATTTTCTGTGATGTCACCTAGTTTTCTCTTCTGATCTACTAAACCTGACCTGAAACGTTAAACGGAGCATCATATTAACAGTGCATGCATGTGTATCTGACCTCATTCTGGACAGAAAAATCTATCACGTTTACCGGAGAAAAATTTGAAGCCGACAGAACGAGAACTAGAGCAAGTGACTTGCTGACTGATTGAACTCTTGTTGAATCCTGGGAACTAGTTATCACATTGTTGATTTCATCACATCTTCCCTGATTGATCACCGATCACTAGCAAGTTAGTTACGTTAGATGGATGCACAATGATCTGTTAGGCAGTCCACTAAAAAGGTTGAACCTGAATATATCACCATGTTTTTCTAAGAGAAATAGATGCTCCATCCAGTGAACTATAATACTTCGTTTTATATTATAAGACTCTCTATCTTAATGAATATAGATGTATGTCTAGATTTATTTAACATATACTCCCTCCGTCCCTAAATATTTAATGCCGTTGATTTTTTTTAAATATATTTTACCGTTCGTCTTATTCAGAAAATTTAAATAATTATTAATTCTTTTCCTATCATTTGATTCATTGTTAAATATACTACTACTACTCAAGTTTTAAAATAATATTCACAAACGTTTTTGAATAAGATGAACGGTCAAACATGTTTTAAAAAGTCAACGGTGTTAAATATTTAGGGAGAGACGGGGTATATAAATGTTGACAATGATAGAAAGTTTTATACTATGAAACGGAGAGAGTAGGTAGCTTACTTACTGTATTAAATGATCGCATCAAATCAACTGCTATTTAGAGTGATAGACCCAATGCTACAATGCCAAGACAGAAACGAACAGAGTTCCATAGAGACAAATTAAGGAAACGCTGGATAGCGTAGGTGTGACTGTGTATGCATGGTTGTTGGCCTGGGAAGCATCAGGAGCTCTGATGGATGTCACCTTCCCTCCAAACCAATCCAGAGATCACGGACAGGTTGCCATGTCGCTATCATCTCGCTCTCCTGTATGGCTGGAAAGATTGTTGAGGCAGACGATCGAATCGTGATGACTGTTCAATCTTGTTCTGTGTACCAAACTGAAACTTGAGTGACTTCGGGAAATTGAGAAAGGATATTGAAATAAATGGTAATTTCATCTGTCATTTACCGGCCTCCAGTATACATGCTTTGGTTGAAACACTTTAACTTAGCTATACTGATTGGTGATGATGGCGCAGAGTGTCTACAAAACAAGCTCAATAATAAAGTTGGAGGACTTTTGGTGCAGAAATTGCTCGTATTTCGTATTAATTTAAGTGACTTAGATCAGCCGGTAGCAATCTGGGGTGAGTGTTGGATGATATATACTTCCTACATATATTGAGGGAATTGATTGTGTAGACAGCAAGCAGCGTCCTTGTTTAGGTCTGACATGATGATATGGACCTTTATCAGTTACATTGTGATATCATGGACAACATGTTTCAAAAAGCAAACTCAATTCAGTGAAGTTAATTAGTCAACCTTTTGTTTCATTATATCTTTTTCTAAAAAGAGTTCTTGGTATTTGCTACTTTTCACTCTCTTTTTGTGGGGAGTTGTGTCTCATATTTATTGCTAGTAATATTGTGAGGTTGTCCAAACCTGTGGTGACTTCGTCAATCTACAGGATTTGCGTATCTAGTCTTCGAAGATGCTCATAGGGGTAGGGTTTACGTGCGTGCGTTCATAGGGGTGAGTGAACGTGTGTTCTGAGTGTCTGCGTTGTATTGTGTAATTTAAAAAAAAAGATGGTTTCATATCTCAATTACATGCTTCTGAAATCATTATTCCGGCCTTCACAATGCGTTACAGATCATAACTAGTCGCAAAAGCCTGCAGTTATGCCATTGTGGTTTTCAAAGGATTTCCCAGAATCCTGTCACTTGATCAGCACAAGAATGTTTTGTCCAAAACCAACTGAGATCTAATGCAGTTGCCCGGCCTTGTGACAGCACACTATTTCACATCCTTCTGTTTTGTGACTGAATGGCTCAAGAGGTCTGCTACAGTATTATCAAAGCAGTACTTTTCTGCTACCATGCATACATCTGTGAAAATTAAGCCCGAGTTCCTGATCATGTGATGCTCCTTTGACAGGCTAATTAGCCATAATAACAAATGCACAAGATCTGTGCGCCTCCACAACATGATGACAAGTCCAGAACAATGGACTGAAATATGGAGATGTTTCCATACAAACACTACTGGAGAAACCATCTTTGTTAGGTTAACCAAAAACCATAATAGTCCCCGTTTGAATTGAAACCGGGACTAAAGATAATTTTTTGTCCCGGTTTAAAACTCTATCGGCCCTATATGATCTTTAGTCTCGATTCGTTTTCTGTCCGAGGCTGCCAGGGGGTTGGGAATTTTTAGTGACCAATCGGGAATAAAATTTGATCATTAGTCCCGATTGGTGTTATCAACCGGGACTAAAAATCCATATACAGTATATAATCCCTAAGACATCCTCCCACACTCCTCATCTTCCTATTCCTCTTCTTCCTTATCCGTTTGTTTATAACCGAAACTTATCCTCTCCTTCTTCGAGAGCAGAAAAGCAGAGCAAGAGCGAGCGAGTTCCTATCGGGTGCCGGGAGGGCAGGCGGCCAGGCGGGGGTGGGGGTGGCCTGCGCGGCGGTTGGCGACAGTGTGGCGGCGTGGAGGGCGGTGGCCGGCGGAGGGCGGTGTGGCCACGCGGAGGCCTGCGCAGCGGCTGGCGGTTGACGGCGGCATGGCCGAGGCCTGCGCGGCGGCGCCTGCAGCTCTGCCGGAGAGGAGGCGGGAGGAGGCAGTGGCATGGATTTATGATGATTTTTTTTAGAATTAGTGATTATGTATCTGAGATGTATTTGATTTGTGTGATGTAAATATGTGATGTATTTGTGATGATTTTTTTTAGAATTTGTAATGTATTTGGAGATGATCGATTTGAGGATTTGGAGATATCCTTTTATTTTGTGATCTATGATGATCGATTTGGGTTTTCATGATTTGGGGATGATTTGGGGATGGAGTGAAATCAATATTTAATGTTAAAAACAATGAAAAAAAACGAGACTAAAGATAGGTATCTAGAATGGATTTTTAATCCCGATTATTTCATCCAGTACTAAAAATGGACATCTTTAATCCCGGATTCGTGGTCCCGGTTGCATAACTAATGCCCCTTTCTCCAGCAGTGAGAAGTCATTTCAAAATCCAAACTGTTGATATCAATTAGTAACAGAGTTGATGCTTGGGTCAAGGGTGGTCACAATTGTTGATATGAATCACAAGAATTTTTGGGGCCGGGGAGGGGCATTTGTTTTCTTAGCAGAATCACCTAGATGCCTCCACACGCAAATTTTTTCTTATTTTACTCTGAAGATTAAATTGTACCTCAGTATGCTGGTCCCGCGTGGCTCAAAGTTGCATGACGATATTTCCGCATAGATAACATCATACTTCCTCCGTTTTATAATGTAAGTCATTCTAGCATTGCCCATTCATATAGATGTTAATGAATCTCATATATGTGTGTCTAGATTCATTAACATCTATATGAATATGGATAATACTAGAAAGTCTTACATTATGAAACTGAGGGAGTATGCCACAACATACCAAGTAGAGGAATCTGGAGCAAAAATAAGACCCCTCTTCCACGTAAGCACGTTAGCAGCTGGCAAGCAACTCTAGGTACTCGCAGCAAGGGCCAAGCTTACAGTTAATTAGTTTGGAGATTTTGGATTGAGTTTCACAACGCCGAGGACTCTTAAAAATTGAAATCTTTCCATACCCACAACGAAGAAAAAAAAAACCATTGATACTCTATCTGCACATTGATGATACTATCAGACTACAGTTAGGTCCTGTTCGGATGAACACACAACTAATAAAGGACATTGCTGATCAGTGACACTCTTATTCAATACCTATACACGTACTGTGAAAATATACAAATGGCACCGTGGAATCAAATGCGTTTGAGCAACTAGTTGGTTTCTTATCTATGTTGCATTGAATTATGTTGAACTCTTGTAGCGAAGCATACATCCAGTGGAAAAAAAAAGGATATTAGCTATTTCCTGCACAATAATTCATGTCTGCTCTATTCACTGAACTCCTGGTGTTTCTCAATCCTCCAACATATCTGCTAGCATTTCCACGCTACAATTAATTTATTTACAGATGTGCGAAGGTCAGGATATATGAAGGGATGATGTATGTTAGATGGAGAAGAGAACTTCTAGTTATGATATATCCAATCGCAAAATGAACATTAATTGTCCCTGCAGTAGGAACAAGAAGTGGTTGTGACTGGGACCTCAATTGTGGCAGAAAATATCGTTTGGAGAACGTCTGTAAAAATTAGTGCAAGGCAAGTTGTAATTTTGCTTACGTGTCTATGTGCAAATAAGTGAGTCAGTGCGGATTATTTAATTCCAGTTATTCTTTATTTTTTTTGTCGTTGTATAGCGGTTAGCACTAGGGCATCCCCTTGAGTTTAGCTCACGATACAATTACAGGTTCCAAAGCACATACTAGACTCGAACTAGATGAGATACATGACTTGTTTTTGTAGCCTGACAGCTAAGGAGGAATTTTGACGTACGTGGAACCAAAACCATATGAAATTAGTAGACTCTATAAGATTTTCATCAAGTACTCAAGGGCTTCAAGATTCCTTCTGAATCAGTGGCTAGGTTCGCTAGAACTTGATTCTTAAAAGAGGCACAAATCCAAATCTAAAACATTTATAACTTCATCTTTTGTCTTCTATGGACCAAAAGTGACGTGGTAATATAGGAGTAGACTTGGAGATGATCTTGGTTTAGTTCTATTAATCAACTTCTTTGATCATCCATGCAGTTCTTGCGCTCGGTCTTTTTTCACGTACCCAAGCAAATACCTCTGCAAACGGAAACACACTAAACTCGTAGTGCAATAATTTTTGTTCATATATATAACACGTAAATCTCACATGGAAAGTGTGCACCTTTCTATGCGAAAGGCAGCTAATAGATGTCTGAGCCAGTAATGTCCTCATCAGTGTACTAATAGATGTTTCATAATTTTGTTTATTTCAGTTGTTTTTGTTGTAATGTGTACAAGAAAGTTAATCAATCTCATGGCAAATATTTTTAGTTATACATGGACCATACTAATAGAAATTTCAACATTTATTTTACCACAATGCACTACTACAGAATGGCCTTTTGGTGTTGGTTGCCAACCCCACATTGGTGCCGGATTTGGCAAGCGACACTTGGCAAGCGGCACCTTTGAGTCCTCTCAAAGGTGCTAGCTTCAAGAACCGGCACCTTTGAGGCTCACGATGAAAAAAAAAAGAGCTGACTCGATGAATCAAGCTGATGCTTGGATTCATCAAGTCGATGCTTCAAGCTTGGAAGAAAAAATCAAGGAACATCCATCACATTTCACTAAAAAAACGAATCAAGAATATTCATCACATTACAAGGAACGTTTGCATTTGACTAGAACATGAACTCCTGCATTTTTCCCTTTCCCCCAAAATCCAAGAAGACCCAACACAAAATCAAAGAAAAATATCACCCCGACGCCACGGTTCTCGCCATCCTTCTTGCCGATGTGGTAGTCCCGATCTTGGTGCCGTCGGATCTGGTCCCCACCACCCACCACTCGGCGGCGGTGGCTAGCAATGGCCACGGCGGTGGCACCGGCATCAGAGACGATGGTGAGGTCACAGGCCACCGGATCCGGTGAGCCCCGACCTCAAGTAGGTCGGATCGAGCAGCCCCCGACCTCTAGGTGGCCAGATCTGGCGCCATGCGGCTTGGAGGCATCGAGGAGGATGGAGGGGCACGGCCGCCGTTGTCGCCTCCACCCGGCCACCGCCCTTGCCGGTATCGTCGCCGAGGTTCACCACCCCCCCTTCGGCCAGATCTGGTGGAGGGGAGGGCGCGGCCCCCTTCGCCGGGCCGCCGCTGCCACCGCTACTGCCGCTTCGCTTGGCGAGAGAGAGAGAGATAGGATAAGGACAACCCGTGGTAATGGATAAGGCCGCTCGATCGGCTCGGTATAGGTGCCAGTTTTTTAAAAACCAACACCTATTATAAATTATAGGTGCTGGTTTGTTTTAAAAAACCGACACCTATAATATATAGGTGCCGGGTTTTTTTTTAAAACCGGCACCTATAATTGCTTTAAGGTGCCGGTTTTTTGTGATTTCAACCCGTGGAAGTGGGAAAAGACCATGTGTAGGTTTTAGCACTTCCAGCACCTATAGCGCCGACAGCTATTTGATGTTTTGTAGTAGTGATGGCAAGGTGCCGATACAAGCCCTATTCTTTGTTGTTTAAAATTCATCTACATGCATAATATCGTATTCAAACTCATTTTTATGTGTAGCGGATGCAGGTATAGGATGCAAAACTAGGGCAGAATTTAGGTTTAGGATTCCCGGAATATATTGTTGTCATTATCATATTGTTAAACTATGCACTAGTGGCATCCGTTGAAATACATATAGAAAAGAAGATACTGCAGAGGAAGGAAAACATAAGTACTTCGACTGATCCATATGAGTCGACTATTACAAGGTGTACAAACTCCTCTATGACCAATACACATGTACGTTTTGCAAGTACCACGGTCATCTTCTACATGTTTCCAGTGCTGAACAAAAGAGGAGCACAGCTACAGCAATGCTTTGGCCATGAGTAATAGAGAGGCTACCAAGGTTTGCATTTTAATTATTTACATGCACGATTAATATGCCACAAAGCAGAGTTCATGATGTCTCTCAAGCCTATCTCAGTACCTCGATGCATATCGGCATTTGTGGCATAAGAGCGGAATCAGAGTGAAGCACACAAACCAACTTATATTGTTCATGGTGCGAGTTTGGAAGGATCACGTACGGCCTATGAGGTCCATGGTGCAATCTGATGTGAGTGTTGGATTATAGTAGTACTTACTATATATAAATTGAGGGAATTGAACATCTACACACCTGTCAGCGTCCATGTAATGGCCATGTTTAAGATGCATTATTGAAAAAAAGGGCACCATCCAACTTTACTTATGACATGGACCTTTGGGAATTATATTCTTGATACGATGGACATTATTTTTCATTTTATATTTTGTTGATAAATAAATTACTAGTATATTGATTTGCCCGTTCCCGACACATTCTTTTTTATGGACTGGTTTCCGTTAGCACGTTTTTCGAACTATAAAACAACATGTTTTGGAAGATGCTTACGATCGGCATGCCGATTTGTACAGAAAAAATCGGGCGCTCCCCTCTTACTGTCACGTGCATGCAGATAAGTGCTAGATTGTTTATCTTCTTTCCATTATTATTTATTTTAATTGAATCTTTACAAGAAGACATCACATAATTATATTCCGATAAAAGAAAAATATATGTTTCAAACTATTAAAACTCAATGTTTCATCGTGTGCTTTCACTGTGTTTCACAAAATTCATTATACTACTAGCACATACTCTATCTCTCTCTCTCCTCCATGCATGCATGCATGTATTTGGCGAGTTCCAAAATATCCGATCTATGATTCGATCACACCATTGTATTTGTTGTGATTAAATCATTAGAATAAGATATCACATGATTATGTTTTCATGAAAAAAACATATGTTTCAATCTGTTCACTCTTGACGTTTCATACACGATAACGATATGTTTCAACGTGTGTTTTCACTGTGTTCCACACACTTTTAAATGTAGGATCGAATCACAAGAACTAAGCCAACCAGAGGGGGGGTGAATTGTTGGTATACCCAAAAACCGAAAACTTTTAGAAGAAATAAAAGTTACCCTTGAAATCGACGGAAGTCGGTCTGACCGAGATTGATCTGCCAGTCTGACCGAGTAGATGCCGCGGTCTGACCGGTGTTGAATCTCCGGTCTGACCGCCAAGATCGCCTGCCGCGCCTGTCGCCACCACCGATCTGACCGCCGCTTGCCGCCGGTCTGACCGCCGCTTGCTGCCGGTCTGACCGCCGATAGATCACCAGTTAGACCGCCAAAACCCGGTAAACACAAATCGAAGAACTCTTAAAGTGGATGATGACTTTATTGATTCTCTCCGTGTTTACAAAGTGCACCAACAGCACTCCTTACAAAAATTTTGACTAAACTCGAAACCCTAACTCAAAACTCAACTCAATTGCTCTCTAAAGCGATACCGGGAAGCCTCACGCTCCCCCTCTGTTTATACCTGAGGTAGGCAGCCTAAAGCCACGAATCAAACTCATACTAAGAGTCCTAAACACCTTAGGAAACACTCTAGTACAAGAAAGAAACTTTACATAACCAATTGTACCAAATTTGGACTACTTCCAAATTCAACTCTGCATCCCATACGCACACAATACCTCCATCGTATGACATATGGAATCTCCATCAACCACGTGCATCAACTCTAGCCTAAGTATCCCGCATGATCTCTGACCACCACGGACGTCGTCTTATCCCCAAGCCGACTCCCGGTCCATCACCGCAAATACTCTCCCAAGACATCGAGTCACCTATACATGGAACAAACAAAGAAACCATATTCCGAGATCAAGCTATCTCCAACTTGACTCATTAGCAACAAACAACAGTATTACATACGTATAATATCCATCTAGAAGTCATAATCATGAAATAATCACGAATATACAAACAAACAACCCGAAACCGAAACCGACACAGAGTCGGCTGGTCAGACCGCGGGCTGGCCGGTCCGACCGCTCGATCACCGCCGGTCTGACCGGCATACACAGCCCGGTCTGACCGGTCACATAAAATGATAGAATCCTGCGATCACCTGTGAAATCCAATCATCTCCAAAACTACTTCGTGAATAAATTCCAAATAACAAAACCAATAATCTCCAATGCCAATTGTTCATCACAAAATAATAATCAAAAAACACCTTTGATTTTACAATCTCCCCCTAGATGAACACATTGGCAAACTCATAAAAATGTTTTGTTGTTTGGTAAAAAGCACACTTCGTACAAATGTACACATTGTGCTCAAAAATCCAAAAGAAAACTTCTCCCCCTTTTTGAAAGAAAGAAATTCCCAATTGAACCAAAAACATGCTCTTCTCAACAACTCTCCAAAAATTCAATTTGCTTCTCCAAAAAACCAAAAATTTTCACATTACTTCTCCCCCTTTTGACAATGATTTCATCAAGCATAGGAATTATGTTCATTAATGTTCAAGAGCTTAGCATATATATAGCACATCATGTCATGTGTTGCAATAAAAAGAAGATGAACCCATCTATAATATAATAAGCATGCATTAAAGTATAACCATGAACCAAAGATTTTACAATTAAGCTTGAATCAACAATCAAAATTCATGATTTCATACAATTTATAATGCAACATCTTAACAAGCACATAGGTTGAAGAATAAACACTAAATACGTATACCTATTGCATTTATCACTCTTTCTCAAATAACCTTTAGCACAAAATAACCAAGAGAATTTTTTTTCAACCTTTTCTTTTTTTGAGCCTTTTTGCTCATATTTTTCTCTTTTATTCCGGGTACGTCCCTGTCGTCAAGACTGTTTTCAGGGATTCGGCACCCATTATTTTGCTCACATCGAATACGTCCTTGTTATCAAGACTGTTTCCAAGGATTCGGTATTCATTTTTTCATATTTTTTTATTCTCTTTTGCACAATAAGCAATTAAAGCTATTTGTGGAATAACAAGTCAATAAAGCATATATATATAGAGCATTTAAAAATCAAACCATATGCTAGCATCAACATTGCATATTTTCTTAATTCAAGTATTGAATTTAAGTGTCATGCATCATCTCCCTTGAAAGCAAAATCTAAATCTCATGAAAAGACTAGAATGCATACAAGCTATGCTAGAGACAAATAAACCTTCAAAGTATTGCTAGCATGCACAAGAAAATACCATCTGCAAAAACAAAGCTCTCTTTTCTCAATTTTTCTCATTGTCATATTATTGCTTGATAAAACCATGAGGTACAAACTCCCCCTCAAACCATGCCAAAAGGATGAATTATGCCCTATTCACCACGAAGAAAAGCAAAGCGATTAGAATCCAAAGGTTTAGGGAAAATATCAGCAATTTGCAACTTTGTATCCAAAAACTGCAACTGAACATCTCCCTTCTCAACATGATCCCTCAAAAAGTGAAAACGAATATCAATGTGCTTTGCGCGTGAGTGTTGAACAGGATTCTTAGCAATGTTAATAGCACTAGTATTATCACAAAAGAGAGGTGCTTTCTCAAAAGTAAGACCATAATCTTTCAAAGTAGATAAAAGCCAAAGAATCTGTGAACAACAACTAGCAGCAGCAACATATTCAGATTCAGCAGTTAATTGAGCAACACTAGATTGTTTCCTAGAAGACCATGCAATCAATGATGTACCAAGAAAATGACATGTTCCACTAGTACTTTTCCTATCAATTCTACAACCACCAAAATCCGCATCGGAATATCCACTTAAGCATATAGAAGATGAAGTAGAATACCAAATTCCAAACTCAAGTGTATGATTCAAATACCTCATTATTCGCTTGATTGCTTGACGATGTGAAGCACGAGGAGAAGCTTGAAAGCGTGCACACAAACATATAGCAAATTGTATGTCTGGCCTAGAAGCAGTTAGATACAACAAAGATCCAATCATACTTCTATATTCCTTTTGATCAACAGCTTCACCATCTTCATCAGGATCCAACACAGCTATAGAACCAATTGGTGTTGAAATTGGCTTGCAATTCTCCATCTTGAACCGTCTCAAAAGATCCTTCGTGTACTTCGTTTGATGCACAAAAGTACCTTGAGGTGTTTGCTTAATTTGCAATCCCAAAATGTACGATAACTCACCCATAATACTCATCTCAAATTCCCTGCGCATAACCTCAGCAAAATCTACAACCAAAGCATGAGTCGAACAACCAAAGATGATATCGTCCACATATATCTGAACAAAAAGTTGATTATCACCATGCTTAAAAACAAAAAGCGTTTTGTCAACCTTTCCCATTGTAAAACCTTTCGCAAGCAAAAAGTTCTCAAGCCTATCATACCATACCCTAGGAGCTTGTTTCAAACCATACAAAGCTTTAGACAATTTAAAAACATGGTTGAGAAAATCAGCATTTTCAAAACCTCAACCTAGTGGTTGTTTGACATAAACTTCCTCTTGTATAAAACCATTTAGAAAATCACTTTTCACATCCATTTGATACAATTTAAAACCTTTTGAAGCAGCAAAAGCCAACAAAAGTCTAATTGCCTCAATTCTAGCAACAGGAGCAAAAGTTTCATCAAAATCCAAACTCTCAACTTGAGTAAAACCTTGAGCAACAAGTCTAGCTTTATTTCTCACAATCAAACCATCCTCATTTTGTTTGTTTTTGAAAACCCACATGGTTCCAATAATATTATGTCTAGAAGGTGGTTCAACTAAAGTCCAAACATTGTTTCTCTCAAAATTTTCAAGTTCTTCATGCATGGCGTTAATCCACGATTCATCAGTTAATGCATGTGACACATCTTTGGGTTCAAAAGAAGCAAGAAATGCAGAATTTGCACAAACATCATGAGTCGTTACCTTAGACCTTGTAGTCCGCTTACCTATATTACCAATAATTTGTTCCGGCGGATGTCATCGTTGAATGTGCAAAGGAGCAGCGACTTCTGAAGTTGACCCAAGTTTTGTATCAGTACTGGTCGAAGTAGTAATTTGTCACATCCAAAACGACCTTAAAATATACCCTTTAAATTATGCCTAGAATAATTAAAATCCTAGTGAAAGCCTCCAAAAATTAAAATGTGCAAAGTTAAAAGTCAAATAAGGCATGGAGGATTTTTGTATATTTCCTGAAAGCCTAAAATGTGTAAATAAATTTTAGTGGAATTTTCAGAGCACAAATAATAATTATTAAGAAATAAACAAAGCTGAAAAGGTTTTATAAAAAGAAAAACCCTAAAAATCCTCCTTCCCTCTCTCGGGACGAATCCGGCCGATCTCCCTCCCCATCTCTCTCCTCTCCCCGCGGCCCACTCGGCCTCTCCCCGCACGCGCGCCGCTGACGGGCGAGCCCGCCCGCCACCCTCGCTGACAGGTGAGGCCCACCCGTCATCCCCTTCCTCCCGCCGCTCCCGCCGCTCCGCCCGCGCCTAGCGCCGCCGCCGCCGCGAAATCCACCGCGCTCCGCCGCTCCCGTTCAAAATTGAATGGGGGAAATATTCCCCCCGATTCCCTCTCCCTTTCCCCCCATTTTCCCCTATCTCTCTATTTCGGATGGAAACCCCCCCTAATCCCGCCAGCGCCATTAATGGCGGCCGGATCTCCCGCGCCGGTTTTCTTCCCCGCCGGCCGCCCTCTCTCCCTCCCAACCCTATATAAACCCTCCCCGCACCTCCCTCGTCCGTTTCCGCCACTCGCCGCCCTTTCTCCCCGCCGGAATCGAGCTCATGCCGTCGTCCTCTCTCTCCACCGTCGCCGTCGACCTCCGGCCGGCCCTATCCGCTCGCCAGGATCGTCCCCCGCCTCGGTGTCATCTCCTCCGGCTTCGCTGCACCGCTGTCGACCCCGTCCACCACCTCGCCGAGCTCACCGATCGCCGGAACGCCACCGTCCCCGTCAACCCGAGCCGCGCCACCGCCTCCCTCCACTCCGGCCGCCTCCTCCGTCATTTCCGTCGACCCGGGGTGAGCCGTGGACCACCGCCTCTTTCCCCCTTCCCTTCCCCTCTCTTGGCCGCCGCTCCGCCGTGCCTATGGCCGCCGCCGGCGACCATAGGGGCACGGGCGCCGCCTCCCGCCGGCCGCGCCGACGTGGCCGCCTCCGGGCGCGCCGTGTGGCCACCGCGTGAGGCCCGGCCGTCAGCCGCCCATGCCCTCGGGTGCGGCTGACGCGTGGGGCCCACGGCGCCGGCTGGTGAGCCGCGGGTGCTCCCGGTCCACCGTGGACCGAGAGGCTGCCGCGTGGGGCCCACCACTCCAGTGGAACCGGCCCGCGCGCCCCCTCCCCTCGGCTGACGCAATAAACCCTATTTTTAATTAAAATTTAAATGACGAAATTCGCAAATATTCACTTAAAGAGCATATAAACTTCAAATGGCCATAACTTGGTCGTTTGAACTCGGAATTGGACCGTTCAAGTCTCTAATTTTTCCTTCGGAAGTCAAGAACCCATTTTTGTACTTTGTGTCTGCTTGTTATATGGAGTTTGTTAGAGTAAAAGCATTTTTCTTTCCGTTGGTCGTGTAGACGCTGCAGCTCCGGAAGATCCGCTCTACGTGGAGGTTGAAGCCAACGTTTGGGAAAGCGAGCAAGGCAAGTCACATCATCCTTGAACATATTGAATCCCAGTTTATAAAATTATTTTGGTTTAAATTACTGCATTATCGCTTTATTTAAATTCCCGCGTTATCACTATTTTATTTAGCCATGCCTCTTTATCTTTGTTATGACCTTATTATTATTATTGCCATTGTTATTATCACCTTGTTCACCCTAGGACAAATAAAACCCCAACTAGTGAGTACTCTATTCATGGTTCCACTAGTATGAACTTAGGTAGATGCTTCGCGGAATAATTAGGCAACATTAGGTGGTTTTATAACCTTAGACTTGGGAATGCTCATATCATTTGGACACTATGGAACGGTTGGACTATGTGGAAATGGATACACACCTCCCCCTCTATTCAAAACCCTCAAAATGGTTTTAGGCTAGGCTTGAGGTGCATGGTTTTGATAGTAGCACCTCGGCCACCATAAGGACCGGTCTTCGGGCCTCTATTGCAAAGCACTACCGTACTTCTACATGTCTAGTGGGTAAAGCTTAGTTTGTGGCTCAGTCTGGTTATAAACAAAGGTACACGGATGGAGATGGACGAAGTCGGGGCTCGATGGACATCTCTAGGACAAATGAAGGCTACACGAGCTGCGCCCGGTAGTCGAGATGTCATGGCACAGGGCCGGTGTCCTGCTGCTAGGGGCTCAATCCTGCCTAGCTGTCTCGGAGGTTCCGGCCATAGGCGGGGTTGGGTCGGTACTCTTGTTTATGGCTAGGATGGGTTGGGAACTATGTCACGTCTTTCGTCCGTATGCCGTGGTGGTATGTGGCACGTGGTTACACGTGAGGAAGATGTGTCTTGTGGGTAAAGATGTACACCTCTGATCAGAGTATAATCTATTCGAATAGCCGCGCCCTCGGTTATGGGCAAGCCTAGCAATGTACCCAAGTTAGTGTTTTAAATTCTTAAAACCTGCTTAACAATTAAAATGTGGAATGGTTGGCCTGGGTTGGCTTGGGACGAGCTGGGACCTTGGTCTGGTTGCCAGTTCGGTTTGAATCATCATAGGCCTTGGGTTAAGGTAGGTTCGTGTGGGTTCATGGCCTTGTTTAAATAACATTGTGTAGCTCTAGGATCGTGTTTTCAAAATGGCCCTGAGCAACTAAAAGTCTTTTTAATGCTGTTTACTACAAACCTTAACCCCTTTATTATAACTCCCTTGTACTCCTTTGCATTTATTCTGCATTCGTGGGTGTGTCTTGTTGAGTACGGTGGTTGTACTCAATCTTGCTCAATTTTTCCCAAACCCAGAAGAGGAGTTCCTGGAAGATGAAGGCTTTGGTGTCTAGCTCGTGCCTGCCGTCAAGTGCCTGTGGTCGTCGCCCTAGTCTTCCGCTGTTTGCCGTTTATCTTTATGTGTGCTGGGCCTTCGTCGCCCATGTAATAAATTAACTATTTATGCTTCCGCTTGTTAAACTTTGAATTGTATCAACTTTTGGTGTACCTTGCCTCCTGGGACAAGGAATAATACACGCACGTAAGGAATGCCTATTGGGTTAATTCCGGTCGTGACATAATTTCCGGAGGACCATCTGGAACAGCATCAACAGGATCCTCAGCCAACGACCCTGGATGATCTGACCGCACATCCTGCGCCGGTCTGACCGGAGGTGTGCCGGCGGTCTGACCGACCTGGCGCCCGGTCTGACCGGCCGAGCCGACCTCGTCGTCGTCGTTGTCGTTGTCGCTCTCGTCTTCAAAAATACGACCATCCTCCCCCTGAACCTGTGACAGTGTACCTGCAATATCGGGTCTAGTACCTGGACTAGCCTCATCAAAAGAAACTTCACAAGTCTCAACGATTTTGTTAGTCCCCAAAATAAGTACACGATAGCCACGAGTATGTGCGGGGTAACCAAGAAACAATCCATCGGTAGAACATGCCTCAAACTTATCCAAATTTTCAGATTTCAAGACAAAGCACTTGCAACCAAAAACACGCAAATGTGAAACTTTGGGTTGATGTCCAAATCGAAGTTCATAAGTTTTTCCAAGTTTAGATCTCAAGAAAACTCGATATGAAATATAACAAGCAGTGTTAATCGCCTCAGCCCAAAATTTTCTAGGAGTTTTATATTCATCCAACATCATTCTAGCGATCTCAACCAAAACACGATTTTTCCTTTCAACAACACCGTTTTGTTGAGGAATACGAGGAGACGAAAATTCATGTTCAAGACCTCTTTCATTGCAAAATTGTTCAAATGAAGCATTTTTAAACTCTCCACCATTATCACTTCGAATTCTTTTCAAAGAACCAGGAAATTTAAGATCGAATCGAAGAAACAAACCACGAAAGTGTTGAAAAGCTTCGTTCTTAGTTGCCATAAAGAAAACACAAGAATATCAAGAAAAATCATCAACAATAACCAACACATACCACTTTCCTCCAACAGATTGCACTCTAGCTGGACCAACAGTGTCCGTATGTAATAGCTGTCCCGGTGCATCCATCATCACAGAAACAATAGGAGCATGTGAAGTAGCAACCATCTTAACATGACGACACGGTGTACAAACCAAATCAAGATCTTTCTTAAGTTTAGGCAAACCACGAACAAGATCCAAACCACTTAACCAAGTGAGATGATCAAAACCAACATGTCCAAGTCTATAATGCCAAAACATCACATCTTTATCAAATTTAGCAACCAAACATGTTATCACAGGTGAAACAGGATTATCAAAATCAGCTTTAAACACTCTTCCATAGCGAGAAATATTCAACACAGAATCACCACAAGAATCAAAAACTTTACTTCCAGATTTCTTAAAGTGGACCTCAAAATTTTCATCAACAATTTGTGAAACTGAAAGCAAATTGTACTTTAAGTCCTCAACCAAAGCTACATTCTTCAATTCAAATTTTTCATTTACCTTAACCATACCTGTAGCGAGAACGGCACTTGTAGCAGCATCACCAAAGATAATCGATTCAGTCATAGATGCCTTCTTTAGGGAGGAGAACCAATTTTTATCACCGGTCATGTGCCGCCAAAGCTTACACACAAGCAAAAGTCGAAGCCTCAGTACTGGGGTTAGATGATAATAAAAATTTAGGAATCCAGTACTGAGACACACGACTAGAAGATCCAATAGGCATATATCCACGTGCAAAATCAATTTTAGAATTTTCAGAAAAATTCCTCCGAGGCCGGTCTGACCGAGGTACAGTGGCCGGTGGCCGGTCTGACCGCTTCTGTACCGCCGGTCTGACCGGTGCCTGCTCTGACCGACGCTCAGTAGCCAGTATGACCGGTCGCCGGTCTGACCACGGGACCCACTGCGGTCTGACCGGTTTCCTCAAGGGAAAACCCGATTTTTGCAACTTTGATTTTGCAAAAGCAATCTCTCTCTCCTTTTTCTGTTTATGAGCTAATCTGAAATAAAAATCAACAATATGTCCATCTTTTCAACAAAAAGAACAAGTATATTTTTCACGATGATTAGACACATTGGAAGCATTAGAGGATTTAGCAACACAAGCAACAACAGGAGATTTTGCATGCACAACATTGGATTTTGAAGAAGATGCATTCATAGTAGACATGTTACCAACAGATTTAAACTCAGTTTTGTTAGTATCAGGTTTAATCAGAATCTCACCACATCTAGCACCAACGCCTAACACAACAAGAGGATATCTAGAATTATGAGCATAAGGATTAAAACCTAAACCACGATTATGTGTGCTAACCTTTGATTGATCCAAAATCATGTTGAGGTTCTTTTTACCATTAGAAAATCTTAGCAAATAATTTTTCAAATAAGAAACCTCTTTTTCAAAATTAGCACAATTTTCACAATCTACCATGACACCTTTGCTTTTACGACATTTAGGGCAAGAAAGCACTTCATTGTTTTTCACAACATCTTCCATGAACTCAACACGACCTAAAGCATCTTTCAGTTTCATCTTATTCAAATTACATGTTGAGCAATCCAAAACACCATGAGGTTGTTTTAACTTTTTAGCATAAATCATGTTAAACATCAAACTAGCATGAAAAGCAATTTTATATTTTTGTAACAACTTTTTAGTTAAAAACAACTCATCCAAAGTGCGTGTGTGCAAAGCAAAACTACAAGCAAGAAAAGATCTATTTTTCAAATCATGTGCAACATTAACATCTCTAATTTTTGAAAAATCATTCATTAAAACCTCATAATTTGAGCAATCATCATTATTAGGAATAAATTCAGATTTAAGATTTAAGAGATTAAATGATAAATTCCTGTTTTCTATACATCTTCTCACACTTCTTATTTTTTGCACTCAAAATATTAATAGCTTCCTCAAAAGCACTCACCTCATTATCTTCATACTCTGTGTCAGATTCACCACGCGCCATAAAGCAAACATCGGAGATGTTCTTTCCCTTATTATCATCTCCACTTTCACCATCTACATCACTTGTTGAAAAGCCTTCCTGAGATTGTCCAGCTTCCTCCCTTGTGATGAACCCTTCGACTTGTTGTTGTTGGGCTTGTTGTTGTTGGTCTTCTCACCATCTTTGTCTTCTCTTTTGCCTCTCCCAAGCTTAGGACAAAGCGAACGAAGATGATCAATTGAACCACATTCAAAACAACGATTTGGACCACCACTTTTCCTGTTCCTGGCATTATTCATAGCTCGAGCAATTCTATTAGCAACTAAAGCCAAATCCTCCTCCTCGATTTGTTCGAGTTGATTATCAGATGTGGCATTAAAAACAGCAAGAAAAGAAGACTTAGATGAAGAAGCATCAACATCCAAAGAGGAAGAAGAAGAAACCAAAGCACTTGATCTAGAATCAACTTTTTGAGAAAGAACATTCATCTCATGTGTTTTCAATTTTGTATAAAGTGAATCCAAAGTCAAAGTAGACATGTTAACAGATTCCTGAATAGATGTAACTTTTATCTCCCAAATAGACATGTCAAGACCATTCAAAAAGTGGCGAGAAATCTCAGATTGTGGATAATTAGCATCATAAGAAGAATCAACAGATCTAAGATCACTCAAAATTTTATTAAACCGAGAAAGATAATCATCCAAAGTTTCTCCAGGTTTCATCTCAAATTTAATGTATTCCTCTTTGAAAAGATCACGACGAAGTTTTTTAATATTATTTGTTCCTTGATGAAAATTACTCAAAGCAGTCCAAATCTCATGAGCGGTTTGAATATGTGCAACACAATCATAATCCGAACGAGAAATACCACTCAAAAGAATGTTGCGAGCTTTGCAATTTTGTTCAAAAGCAGTTTTTTCAGCAGCAGTATAATAGCTTCAGGAATTACATAAGGATGAGAAACTTTTCTCCAAATATCATAATCTTCAGCCATAATATAAGATTGCATCCTACTACACCAATAAGAAAAATTCATTCTATCGAAAACATGAGGCTTAGTTGAAAACCTAGCGGGAGTAGCCATGGCAAAAACTCTAGATTGATAAAAATCCAAATAAGAAAACAAGGCTCTGATACCACTTGTAAGATCGAATCACAAGAACTAAGCCAACCAGAGGGGGGTGAATGGTTGGTATACCCAAAAACCGAAAACTTTTAGCTGAAATAAAAGTTACCCTCGAAATCGACGGAAGTCGGTCTGACCGAGTGGATGCCGCCGGTCTGACCGGTGTTGAATCTCCAGTCTGACTGCCGAGATCGCCTGCCGCGCCTGTCGCCGCCGCTGGTCTGACCGCCACTTGCCGCCGGTCTGACTGCCGATAGATCACCGGTTAGATCGCCGAAACCCAGTAAACACAAATCGAAGAACTCTTAAAGTGGATGACGACTTTATTGATTCTCTCTGTGTTTACAAAGTGCACCAACAACACTCCTTACAAAAATTTCGACTAAAATCGAAACCCTAACTCAAAACTCAACTCAATTGCTCTCTAAAGCGATAATGGGAAGCCTCACGCTCCCCCCTCTATTTATACCCGAGGTAGGCAACCTAAAGACACGAACCAAACTCATACTAAGAGTCCTAAACACCTTAGGAAACCCTCTAGTACAAGAAAGAAACTTTACATAACCAATTGTATCAAATTTGGACTCCTTCCAAATTCAACTCCGTATCCCATACGCACACAATACCTCCATCGTATGCCATATGGAACCTCCATCAACCACGTGCATCAACTCTAGCCTAAGTATCCCACATGATCTCTGACCACCACGGACATCGTCTTATCCCCAAGCCGACTCCCGGTCCATCACTGCAAATACTCTCCCAAGACATCGAGTCACCTACACATGGAACAAACAAAGAAACCATATTCCGAGACCAAGCTATCTCCAACTTGACTCATTAGCAGCAAACAACAGTATTATATACGTATAGTATCCATCTAGAAGTCATAATCATGAAATAATCACGGATATCCAAATAAACAACCCGAAACCGAAACCGACACAGAGTCAGCCGGTCAGACTGCGGGCTGGCCGGTCCGACCGCTCGATCACCGCCCGGTCTGACCGGTCACATAAAATGATTGAATCCTGCGATCACCTGTGAAATCCAATCATCTCCAAAACCACTTCGTGAATAAATTCCAAATAACAAAACCAATAATCTCCAATGCTAATTGTTCATCACAAAATAATAATCAAAAAACACCTTTGATTTTACATTAAATGTTTCACTGACTGATTTTTTTTCACTATGTATAACTTAATGTTTCACCAGTGGTTAACTGAAATGTTTGACCATCGAATTTTTTTAAAGATAGGATCGGGCATTCGATTGGAAGTTCTCTCCCACTTCGTCAAACATTTTTTTCTAAACTAATTATCCACGATACGATTTGATTACACCATTGTATTCGTCACAATTAAATCTTTATAATAAGATGTTACTTGCTTATATTTTGATAAAATAATTCACACAAAGTTGCAACACTTAAAATAAATTGTTTCATTACTTGGTCAAATTTCAGGGAAGTACAACATTCAAAAATCGTTATTGCCCCCTGATAACCACTCCACTAAAAAGGTTTATATCATG
The DNA here is from genome assembly GCF_034140825.1 of Oryza sativa Japonica Group. NCBI lineage: Eukaryota > Viridiplantae > Streptophyta > Magnoliopsida > Poales > Poaceae > Oryza > Oryza sativa. Next base: position 15,984,217 of record NC_089046.1, read on the forward strand.
TAACGAAACATCAATATAAATCATATGAAACGTATAATAGTTTTACAAATACTTGATATTGTAAAAACATTTTTATATCATGTAATGAAACATTAACTTGTGACTGCTGAAATATCATAAAATATTTGATGAGACATTCGAAGAATACAATGTGCAACATTTTAAAATCAACTAGTGAAACATCCTAAAATACTACCCGAAACAATGCAATATAACCATGTGCAACATATACAAAATATATTTTGACGAAAGAGCTAAATATTTTCTACTTTGGAATATAACCATGTCTGATCTTGTTGTAAAGATTTAATTATAACGAATATAACAGTGAAATTAGATTATAAATTAGAGAAGTAATTTAGGAGAAAAAAAGTTTTAAATGTGCTAAAAATACATAAACAACCTACCTAACCATAGAAGAATCCCATGCATGCTTGTACTCCACTGCCATGTAAGGGGGGGGTCCACGTGAGAGAGAGTAGTCTGACCAATTTATATGCAAAGGAGTGGAGTGCCATGTCCGTTTGTTGAGGAGGGCCTGATTTTTAGCCAGTTATTGGGCGCCCGATCCATAGTCATATCCACTCGTTTTGTGCGAAAACTTTCTATATGAAAGTTGTTTTAAAATATCAAATATATCTATTTTTCAAGTTTATAATAATTAAAACTCAATTAATCACATGTTAATAGCTTTCTTTGTTTTGCGTGCCCTCTTTGCGTGTCATATTTACTGTTCATAACGGAAGGTTGTCCAGACATATGGTTTTTCATATCTAAATTATGTGCTGCTCAGATAATTATTCTTTCATAATAAATCTCAGTTTCTTGTTACAGAATCAAAGACCATCCTAGGCTACCTGTGTTACTAATAATAACAACTAGGTAAAACCCCGCGCGTTGCTGCAGGACTTCAGTATGATAACAATAAGTAAAAATAATGTGTAAGATAGCTTAACAACATAAACTAACATAAGCACTAAAATTAATTAATGTGATATGGCTTAATTAGAGAAGAGAGAAATAACATTAACCAAGTGAGAATGAACTTACATAGGTACATAAGATATTATAAAAAATAATGAAGATATATATTTAAATATTATATGAATTATGTGGGATGATGACTTAACATGCTTTCATTTTAAAAGCTCTAAAATATAATAAATTTTAAATTATAGATAATATAGCATGTTTGCATGATATTAAATGTATTAATTGTTAGTGGATGATGATGTGTCAACTTGTTAGTGGATGATGATGTGGCATTTTTGCATGTTAAGCTTTAGGAGTTAGTGGGTTATAACTTTATAGTAAGATATGATAGGACAGCAGCCTATATTATGCCATTGTGATTTTCGAACAATTTCCTATAATCCAGTGGCAGTTTAGTGCAACGATCGATGATTTCGTCCAAAACCAACTGAGATCTAAAGCAGTTGCTATTGTGCTTGCACATCGCAAATATGGATTGTTTAAGTCCATTCAACACAGAAAGTAGTTAAACATGTTTTCAGCCTTGGCGTAGCACTAGTAAGTATACATGATTTGAGGTTTCGTCCAGAAACATGTTAAAGCCAAATACAAATTCTGACCTAGTCCAGTTGATGGTATTGCAGCATTCTATTACCTGAATTCCTGATTTCTCTCAATCCAGAATACCTCTTAGCCATTGCTCTTACCTATTAGTTTCCCACGTAAGGGACATGAAAATTTGTATCGATAGGCCTAATGCTAGCATATATGAAGGGTGTATGGAGGGCCCATGTTAGTTGGAAAGGTGAGGATTTGCAGCTCTCACATGGCTGCATCCCCTTTGGTTAGTTATTGGAGCTATCATTGTAAGGTTTTGGTAGTTGGCCAATAGGTTGGTTGATTTTTTTGAAAAAAATATGAGACCTTTTTACTTGCTATATTCAAAATTTCGGGTCTATGGGTCCTGGTTAGGAAATTTTAGTTTACTCTAAAATATAGAACCAAAAAAGGTACATAAAAAATCACTGAAAGACCTGCCAGCTGTACTTCTAGTTCATTGTCAGTGTGCAAGTGGGATACTTCTTCCTTGGCCATTTCCTTGTCACCATTGACTAGTCTATTAGAGTATTGACCATTTATAATTTTTAATTTATTATGTCTTGTTGAATGAAAAATGTGAGGTTATACAATGTGTGGAGCTCCTACGCTGTACTGCAGAGGACATGCATCATGTTATGTTTCAAAAAATCTACAAAGTTGTCTCTAAAATAAGAGTGGTCAGAATTTGGACATCACGGTCAGTTTGGTTGGCTACCTGAATGATGTGCCTGAGAAAACTACATGCCTGAGAGGCATCGGCCATCCTATCGAAACTTTGCCTGATGAGGTTAGCCTGAGCAAATGTTATTTGGTTGGTGACCTGAGCCTGAGGAAACTAAATTGAGGTTAGCTGGTTCATAATTACATAGTTAAGGTAGATATTATTTGAATTAAGCGGTATCTCATATCCTAATCTATCGCATATAAGCAAATGTTGTATTTTCAGTTCGTTTGCATCAACCAAGATTAAGAAATAAAATATTCCGACACCTGTCGCATGCATAGCCGTGGGCCCATGACAGAACAAGCTTGATTAGTGCGCTTAATTTGTGTAACTAGCCTGAACCAGGCGCTCGTTTTTGGTGGCCTGAGCCAGGCTAATGAACCTATCAGGTTTTTCAGGTCAGGCAGAAAATGAAACCATCAGGCCACTAACCAAACAACACAGGATATCCCTCAGGGACACATCAGGCCAGGCTCTTTTGGCTCAGGGCTTCAACCAAACAGCCCCGATTCGTGCCTTATACATATGTAAAATTGTAGGAACAAGTCACCAACCCGTTCCTTGCACAGGTTATATCGTGATCGATATTATAATTTTAGCATATAACCTGAATACATTGTTATTGCATTTTCTGAAACTTATTTGCACCCTTTGTTTTAAAGTTATAAGGAAAAAACTAATATTTGGCGTGTCCTCTTGTCCTAGACTCAAATGAGTATTTTCCTTAACTAACTCAAAAATTTTGAACTCATATGTAACAAAGGCCGTACTCTGTTTGGAGTCTCAGTTATATTACTTTTTTATAAGTTAATAATTTTGTAGTGTATAATTCATAACTACTAAGTATCCATTTTGGAGTCCCAGTTTTTGCTTTTCCACTACAATCCCAAAATTCGGAATTAATATGTACCTAGCTGTACATAATTTTGTGCTGCAACTATAGCTTTAGTATGATTTAATAATAATAAAATTTACGATTAATAAATATCAAGTATTATTTTTTTTGGAGTCTCAGTTTTAGCTTTCCAAAATTCGGAATCAATAACAACCGAGATCGAAATTATAGTCTAATTATAATTAGCAAATAATGAGTTGTAATATATTTGGGTTCTGAATCATTCGTTTTAACAATTTAATGTGAAAGAGGAAATTATCAAGCTGTAGGGGGAACATCTCAAAACTTGAAATACAAAGCGACGGATAATGGAGTTGCTAAGTATAGGTTGTATCGTTTCAAATGACGAACAATCTTCTTAGAAACCAATCTCGTTTGAGAAATAGAAACCAATGTTGAATAATCAACAATAAAACATTTTGATTCAGAAAAAAAATGCACCTGTGCGGAGCTGCAAGGGGTTATTTTCTATGGGCAGAAGAATTCGTTTTGAGCTCATCAAGGATGAAAAATAGTTGTTCAGGTATTTTGTAACTAGGGCAAACTATTGTCATTATTATTGTTACATAACTAATATTAAATGGTAGGAGTTACTGGTATTTGTTAGTGCATTTGGGTCCTCCAAATTGAACCGAGCAGTGAGCGTACAAATCCTCATCCCGTCCAATAGACGCCTGACGCCATTGCTCTCTATACCCTGGTCAGATTCTCTGAGTATCCAGGGCTGAACATAAACATAAGCACATTATAGTTTTGTCATGAAATAAAAGAGAAGGTTATGCATGAGACCTGAGTAATAGAGATGCTAGATAGGCTGGCATTTTAATTTTGTACGTGCACAGTGCATGATTATAACTTAAAGGAGAGGGAGTCTGGGGCTATACCCAATTGTATAATTGCTGATGCCTCTAAAGCCTATCTCTGTACATCCTGGGCTATTGCAGGGGAGCCCAAAAGCAATGAACGAAATCATTCTAAAGCAGGCAAGCTCATACAAGCTGCTGGTTTTGTTTGATCAGAAAATTATAGTAAGGTGGCCTGAGCCAGTGAGTGTTGGATGATACAAGGTTACTGTATATATTGAGCAGCAAATCTTATTTTTTTGGAGGACACACTTATTTCATATTTTTCGTCTGGTATGGACCTTTATTGATTATAGTGCAATTAATATGGCTGAAGTTATGTGCGTCAGAGTTCAGAATAAAGCTAGGAGGTTGTGATTCGTATCTGTATCTTCTTTATAGCATCAAAGTTTGAAGTTTTTAGAAGACCCTTTCATTGAAATTCTACTGCTTTGTTACTACCGGTAGTAAAACGTGCCATAAGAGCTGCCACTTAAATCATGTATGCTGGTTTGCCCTCAAATAATTACATTTCTGACACATTTATAGCAGCTGTCACTTACATGTACTGTTATTTATAATCGACGGGTGTGCCAAAAGATATGATTTTATATCTCAACTATATGTTATACACATACAATTCTTCTTTCGAAATAAATCTTTATTTCTTTTTATGCATTTCAGTAACATCTCTGGCTACTTGGTAACCAATCTTGAACTCTCTTGTCTCCAAGTATCACAACACATGAGAATCAGTCAGAATACCCTCAGCACAAGTATGTCGTGTTGAAATCATGTTCATATTGGAATGGACCCTCCCATGCACATGATGACTGCTTGGCTGGTTTGCAGGGGATATCGATGGTGCTTGTCGATGGTTTATACATCAATTTTGCATTTATGTCGTAAAATTTAGTTTGTATATGGCATCTGTGTTAGAAATAATTAATCCTATCATTAGCATGTTTACTTTGGGAGCGTATCCTATGTACACATGCCCTCGCGTGTACATACCGTGTACACCAACTAAAAATTATCACAAAAAATTCTAGGAAAATTCATACATGTACTTTCAATAGTATTACATCTACGTGCAAAGTCGCATCTTCAAATTCATTCTACATAGAGAATAACAAAAAAGATAAAATTCTGACAAAATTGCAATCTTAAAACTGTCAGATTTTTTGTTTTTTTTGTTACGGCTAAAATATAATGAATTTGACGTTAAGATTTTAACCCTAGGTGTAATACAATTGAAAGTATATGTATGATTTTTTCTAGATTTTTTGGTGATATTTTTTAGTTGGTGTGCACCTGTGTACACGTGAGGACCTGTGTGTATAGGATATGTTACCGTTTACTTTAGTCGCATGTAGCAAATAAATGTATAGGTAGCAGGATATGGTACCCGAAGAAGCTTACGCGAGATGCGTACGCGAGTATGGCCGAGGAGCCGTTCGAGACGGCCGGATACGTGAGATGCTACGGGAGCACGTCGTGCGCCATGACTTCACGAAGTGGCCGAGATGACTGGGTCTTTCGTTGGTGGCGTGGAAACGCAGCATGCATCATGGATAGATGTACGTTCTGGTTGTTAGCCTGCATGTAGATCGATGTACATGCAGCCTCTTGCATTGAGGTAGATCGTGGTGTGAGTGGGTCTTGCTGAAGTGCTCGCTTGTGTGTGTATATATATATACTAACAAAATGCCCGTGCGTTACACCGGATAATGATATGGTGACTGAAATTTGATTTGAACTATTTATATGAAGAAAATAATTTGTAATTTAATGAAATATAAAATTTTCTGCAATATTAATTACACAATTTTAAATTATAGCAAAAGTGGTCTTGCGTTGCAACGAAAAGAAAAAACAGATAAAATTGAATTAAAACATATTAAATTCTAATTAAATGAAATATAAATTCTCTGAAATATTTGGGTATTTCTTAAGTAGGTAGGTATATAATTAAATTAATTTATAAGTAAAGGAAGTGTAAGAAATAAAATGTTATGGTTGGATTTAGCTTTTATTAAATTTTCTATATTAATTACACTCATTGAAATTTTCTTGGAATTTACATAGCTTAATTGCTAATTTTGATAATACAAATATCATTTCAGCATTTATTGAAATTAAAATCTAAATAAAAATCATTTTTTCTCTAAGGGCCTTTTTCAGCCCATTTTCTTCTTCAGCCCGCAAGAGATCAAAGTCTACTTAATACCCCCATACTCCTCCTCTCACTTAGTGGACCGCCAGCCCACGTGCGGCCCAAACCCTCGATCAATCTCAGCCGTTCGTTTTGATGGACGGCTCAGATAAGTTTAAAATTGATGAAAACCCTAACCCTAACCCTCACCCTCCCCCCAGCCGAGCCAAGCCGGCCGCCTCCTCCTCCCCCACCCCCGACGCGGCCTCTCCCCTTCCCCCTCTCCCCCTCCCCACCGGCGCCTCTCCCCCTCCCCCCAGCCGGCCGACTCCCCCGCCACCGGCGCCGTCTCTCCCACCACCGGCGTCGTCCCTCCCTTCTCGCCGGCATGGCGCGGCGACGGCGGGGTGAGACGGGGTGTGGCGGCGGCGCTGCCCTTCCCCCACGGCGAGTGGCGACGGCGGCGCCTCCCCCGCACCGAGCAGCGGCAGCGGCGGCGATGCGCCCTCCCCCCAGCGAGCAGTGGCGGCGGCGGCGCCCTCCCACCCCCCCCCCACCCTCTCCACTTCTACCCCTTTCTCTCTGTGTGGCGGCGCCGGGAGGGCCGGCGACGCTCTCCCCTCCGCTAGATCAGGGGGAGGGGATGTGCGGCGGCGGTGGTCCCGGCAGAGCGGGAGGGGTGGCGGCCCGGACGGCGTGGAGGCGGGCGTCGGCTGTCGCCGATTATTTTTTTTTGTAATTTTTTTCTATGGCTATTGCTAACCGAATCAGATTGTTTATGGACGAAAAAGGGACGAAAATTAGATGTGACGACCGGAAAAATACGAATATTTATATTAGTTATAGATGTACTGCATCAGTTAAATTTAGTTTTAACAAGAGAAAAAGAGGCGTGAGCTGTGATAGTTGCGTCGCCAAATATTGCCTCTCCTGTGTTGTCTTGGTCTTTGTGTGTGTCTATCAAAACAGCTCGATCAAGTGTTTGTGATAGAGATTAGCACCAGAGAGAGGGAGTGATTCCCAACAATCTGCATATAACAATGCAAAATTAAGAACACATCGGATGCATCAGAGGTAGAGAAATAACAGTAATAGTAGTTGATGTAATATACTTGTCATAAGAAACCAATTTTCAGATATGGTAGTCAAAACATTTTGTCAAGTAACTTTTCAGTGTGTGCAGATGAAGAATATGCAAAATTTCTTGTGTGTTAGTTAAAGCTCTTTAGCTCTCAGTTGAGTTTCCTCCAATCTCAGCACGTACCTACGATGGGATAGGCACCATGAGACACGCCAAAGCCAAAGAGAAAGTAGAAACTCTGACCTACTCCACACGGTAATAGACCCGTGTACTATTCCCTAAATTCCTGGTATCTCCCAATCCAATATACCATCTCTTGTCGATTAGTTACCCATGGGACACAAAAAACTGTAGAATTGTTTTTCACAAAGTCGCACAACGATTTCCGTTGACAGGGCCTAATATATACTCCCTCCTTCCCCAAATGTTTAACGCCGTTGACTTTTTTAAACATGTTTGACCGTTCGTCTTATTCAAAAACTTTTGTGAAATATGTAAAACTATATATACGTAAAAGTATTTTTAACGATGAATCAAATGATAGGAAAAGAATTAATAATTACTTAAATTTGTTGAATAAGACGAACGATCAAACATATTTAAAAAAGTTAACGGCATCAAACATTTAGGGATGGAGGGAGTATTTGTTTTGCCGTAGGTTCCTGTAGCTGTGAAGGCCACCTATAGGCTAGAGCTTACAATGCTAGCATATATAGAGGCCTAAAATTGTGCGGTTATGTTTATATGTTGATGAGGATACTAGGTCCCCATCTTCCGATATATTGATACTGATAACTCTCGATTTGATGGAAACTTTACACACGATCCGGTTTTTGATCAACACGATCTAAACCCTGCAATCGCAGCATCACATCTCCTCTAATTATCAACTGTGTCAAAATCCGGTTGACCTCGCCGAGAAGGCTAATTACTGCATGCGAATCAAAGAACACAAGCAAGACCGAGGTATATAGCAATTCAATTGCATATGAATAATTAAGCACATGAATTTGGTGTTTCATAAACTGAACAAGCGGCGAAACTGCGATGACAGAAATAATCTAAGCAAAACACGATTCTAAACTATGACGGTTACTGAATAAATAGGATTTAGGACGTCCTAGGGTTGCCCTTGGGCACGCACCTTCTTGGGCTTAGCCACGACACAATTACAAAGCTCAAGACCCAAATCATATTCGGAATGGACAAGGTACGTAACTTGTTTTGCATAGTTCCGTCAGCTTGGTGGGAATTTCGACGCGGGACCAAAACCATCTGGAAGTAGACTATATAAGATTTTCAACAAGTATACTCATGGGCCCCAAAATTCCTTTTGTATTAACGGCTAGGTCCATTTGAAGTTGATGCAGCTAGGAGGCCTGAATCCGAATGGTGTTCTATGGACCAAAAGTGACGTGGTGAGGTAGAAGTGGACTTGGAGAAGGTATGGTTTGTTCCCCAATCATCTTCGTTGATCATCCATGCATTCCTTACGGTCGATCTCTTTTCCTTCACCCAATCAAGTACCTCTGCAAACGAAAACACACGAAATTCATTGTGTAGCAACGTTTGTTTAAATATATAACAAGTAAGTTTAATATAGAACATATGCACCTTTCGTTGATGAATACGTAAAGTGGTCATGGTTATATCCGAGCTAGTTATGTCCTCATCAGATGTGCATCATATTATGTTTAAAAGAATCGACAAAATTATGTATGAAACAAAAGATGTAAATATTTGGATTTCATTACTGATCAATGATACATTTTTGGGCATCACTACTACAAAAATAATTTTATTGGATGAGACCCTCGTTTGGTTGCAAATGGACCATAACTAACCACGTCTGTAAAAATTGACTTCCATTTTCGCACACGGCTCCTTAAAAGACACATTGGAAAAATAGATTTTTGCATACTGGTCTCTTAAAGGCCCACCTGAAAGTCTAATCGTCCTCCTCTTTCCCTCTCAACGTATCAAACAAATTTGACTTATCTCTTTCCCCATCTTTGTCTCCCTTATCTTCTCCTCACTTCCTCTCTTCCTCTCATTCTCACCTCCACTCATCCTCACTTATGGCGATAATGGGGGCGGCGACAACGGCTGCACGATGGCGCATAGGGAGCAGCGGCAGCGGGCTGCAGGCTCGAGAGAGGCCAGGGCTTGCCGGGAGCTGCTCGGCGGGTCGGTAGCGCCAGCGGTCGACGACGATAGGCTCGGGGAGCAGCGTGGCTGCAAGGGGTGGCAAGGCAGTGGTGGGCGTTGCAGCGAGCGGCTAGGCAGACGGTGGCGGCCTAATCTGCCGCCACTGGAAAAATAGATTTTTGCATACTGGTCTCTTAAAGGCCCACCTGAAAGTCTACTCGTCCTCCTCTTTCCCTCTCAACGTATCAAACAAATTTGACTTATCTCTTCTCCATCTTTGTCTCCCTTATCTTCTCCTCACTTCCTCTCTTCCTCTCATTCTCACCTCCACTCATCCTCACTTATGGCGATAATGGGGGTGGCGACAATGGCTGCGCGATGGCGCATAGGGAGCAGCGGCAGCGGGCTGCAGGCTCGAGAGAGGCCAGGGCTTGCCGGGAGCTGCTTGGCGGGTCGGTAGCGCCAGCGGTCGACGACGATAGGCTCGGGGAGCAGCGTGGCTGCAAGGGGTGGCAAGGCAGTGGTGGGCGTTGCAGCGAGCGGCTAGGCAGACGGTGGCGGCCTAATCTGCCGCCACTGGGCCCTTAATGGCCGGATCCGCGGGCACCGGCCCCGTGATGGCCGGCGGTGGACGGCGGCAACCAGATCCGCCTCCGTCGGCCCCGCGGCAGCCGATTCCACCGCCACCGAGCTCGCGACGAGCTGATCCGTGGGCATCGGCCCCACGATGGCTCGATCCGCCGGCACCGACGGCTAGGAGTCCAATGTTTTTTTTATATTTTTTTGGATTTCCATTATATGTGCAGACGACATAAGCACCGAGTGTGCTACCCGTATGTAAAAATCGGATTTTCGCAAACTATTTGGGACAAACTGGCCGTCCTTCCGTACGCGAAAATATGTTTTGGGGCCTTCTGTAAAAAATCATTTTTTTTACTAGTGTATGGAAGAAGCAGCATCATAGGGCATATTATCATATATTTATACTTTAGAGTAATTATTTAGACCCCATGTCAAATCTTTTTAGTTTTGCAGTGTCCACACCGCGATGATAACGTTTGTGCTGCACTGTACGTGTAGTGCTGCTAACATTTTTCCATGAGCAGAAGATTTTGTTTTGTGTTTGAGGATGAAACAAAGTTGTTCAGGTGTTTATACTAAGGACGAGCTATTGCCATTTTTTTTACATAAGTAATATTAAATGGCAGGTAATTAAATGTATTTGTTAATGCATTAGGCTGAACTAAGACAAGTTCAAAGTACATCGAAGGAAGTGAAACCCTCTAAATTGAACCGAGCTAGCACTCAGGAGATCCACTACTGTAGACGCCGAACATCATCTGGTCCAATCGACGCCTGAGGCCATTGTTCAGGGAATCAGGGCTGAGCACAAACATGAGCACGGTGTAGTTCTGGACATGATATAAAGGAGAAGGTTATGAGCCTGATATGTTATCTATGTTGGCTTTTGAATTATGTGCATGCACAGTGATTTATAACGTAATGGAATAGTCCGGGAGTATACTGCATAGTAGAATTGCAGATGCCTCTAAAGCCTATCTCTGTACAGCTTCTTGGCAATTGCAGGGAAACTCGTTAGGAATGAACGAAATCAGACTGAGGCAAGCAAGCTCATGCATGATGCTGGCATGAGTAATAGGTAGTAGGGCGCAGCTTAGGGAGCTTGGTTAAGGGGATGAGAAAACAGAGAAAGGTAGATGAGATTGATAGATTGAATCCGCTTGATATTTATTCAGGTAGCCCGCGCATTCGCGCGGGCATGCATATTATTTTGTTTCAGAAATAGTTCTAACAAAATAAGTTGAAATTAAAGTAAGGTATTTTTCATTTTTAATTGAATTTTCATTGTTTACTTTTTCCTTAAGAAGTCTCGAGAAAGTTTTCATCGCTCGTAAGTTTATTTTTTTTACCATCCTGCTAGCCCTCTTTTTAATTAATCAAATATACATATCTTATATAGCGCTTCTTTTTAATATGTGAGGCCCTACGGTATTGTAAGAAAAAGACCTAGTCAACATGAATCTTAAAATAATAATTTATTAGGAAAAAAATATAACTTTTAATCATATTATTATAAAAAGGCTACTTATTTTGTATTGTCACCTTAGCGGCTTATACATGCAAATTGTGGAGAAACACATGGAGCTACTTTAATGTTTAATATGAAAGGAAAAAAATTGAAAGAATAAATATCATTATGACGTAAAATGAGCTATATTTTTCTATAACGAAAAGAGTAGATTTATTCAATACTATCTTACTGGTTAAGCGCTCCACTAAAATAGTTTTATGTGTAAAAGTTTCAATACTATATTGCGGTTTAAGCACTCCACTAAAATAGTTCTATGTAAAAGGATTGTAAAAAATATTTTCAAAGATGACCCATGAGTCTGAGTCAAGAGGCTCACCACATAGGAGGCTGCACATTTGAGCCACATGTGAAAAGATGCTCGCAAAAATTATTTGTGCAGTTGTGATTAAAATAATTATACATGTGTGAAAATAATGGTACTTATGCCTATATTATTGTTAACCAACAATTGATAGATCCTGATAGTTCTTTTTGGTATCTAGTAAAATTGGCTAGATATTTTACAACTTATTATTGTATCCAATTGCTAAGATGCACCTGCTAATTTTTTTCTATATGCTGCATTTTTAATGGGTGCCTTGGTGCATGTGACACTATATATATTCCAAATAAAGATGTCTAGTGTAGTTCAAACTGATTTCGGACTGTGGGAAACAACTCATTGTTTCGTGCAGAGTGTGTGAGACCTCACATAGCCTACGAATATAATTTTATAAATAAACATAACTCCGCAGGCGTGATTATTATTGTAGTGTGGACTTTTCATGAGTGTCATCATGATTTAAATATTTTTACTCCAAACAATTACTCTTTGTAACTTTTTTTAGCTAACGTGCATTAGGCATTTAGCATTACACATATGTGTAAAGTGTTACACTTGAATTCATTATATTTAAGTCATAACAAAAATTCTGATGGTCTTAAGAGTATAAATGTCTTTTTCTTGCTCTAATATGTGTGTGTGTATGTGTGTTAGTTGGTTTACACGGTGTGTTCACGCAGGTTGTGCATAATCTTCAATGTGAAGCCTGCAATACCTACCCTATTTTATTTTCTTTGTTTGAAAGAATTAGGAATTTAAACTATCGTGGTAGTTTATCATGTCCATTGCTAGAAGATGGCCTACAAGCATTTGTAGAGGTATACTGAAAATAAAAGTTTTATTCATGATGACGTGGATAAATCTCAAACTTTTATTTTCATATCATGTGATAATTTTTAGAGTTGCAGTATATGTGGTTTATACTACATATTTTTCCTCCTAATTAAACCTCTGTTTATATGCATCACGCTGCCATCAGTCCCGGCAGTGCACACGTAAAATCGGATTACTTGAACTTGCTGGAAAACAAATTCACCCCAAGTTGTTTGTTGCTTATATATGGTATTATATGTCTATGGCATGTTTTAGGAGTATGCTCCAGCTTATATCAATCATTGGTTTGTTCTAGGCAATGAACAATTTAGCACAGTAGAATATGAATGGGACAAATCCATCTTCATAAAGTTGAAGATGTGTTGTACACAATATAAAGTTGTAGCTCATTAGAGAAACTTGACACGGTGATGGTGATCTCCTGCAACCGCCGCAAGTCCATCGTAGATTTTTTTTTCTTTTTCTTTTAGTTTTGAGGCTCTGGTTAATCATTTCAATCTAATCTAACGGTTGAGGTCCTGGCTGCTCTCTTTCGATAAGATAAATCCAATAGTCTAAAATAACGGATCATCAATTCAAGTGAAAATCAAGGATGAGATGTTTTTCCTTTTATCATAATTTATATAAATTTTTAATTTATTAGAGCATCGTATGATGTCTTAGGAGTGTATATAGGATGCCATGTGATGGTTTAGAAGTGTTTGTAAAAAGTTTAATAGACGTTTATATAAATTTGTATGTTTGTGCAACTATATTATCTCCCCTCTACTAAATTTACAACAATAACGAAAAATGTACAAGTGTGTTTGTAGAACATTTTTCACTGTGGATATAACGTTATCACATTAAACTTGTTTATGTAATTAACGAAATAATTTGTCATGACATTACATAGGGGCGCAGAGTGAGATTCGAATGATTTTTTTTTAAAAAAGATATATCTAACAACCTAAAACCGATTTAAGTAGAAAATCAAAGGTCGAATATTTTTTTTGGATTTTCTCTAATTTAAGAGTGCCAGGTAGTTATTATTTAGAAATATTTGTATGATGTTTCGTGCACTATAAAGAGAGTACAGAGCAAGAGCTTGCTCCATCTAGAAGGTTGAAGTCTATCTATGGATATTTTTAGGCCCATAAAGAAAAATAATAATAATTTTAGTTATCATGGAAATAAAAAAAGAAAGGAACGAAGGAAGGGTAGGTTAGGTATATGCGTGAGAACACAGCACAAAGGTATGGACAGAGGTAGATTCTTCTTAAGATAGATCTCACGATTTAAAATAATGGGTTCATTGATTTAAATGAAAATCGACGGTCGAATTTCTTTGTTTTATTACAGTGCCACATGACGACTCGAAAGTGTTTATAGGGTGCCACATGGCGGCTTAGGAGTAGAAAGTTTAATGGTCTATAATTATGATCATCAAGGTATCTATAAGCAATACATATGTACATACATAAATATTGCTAAGATAAATGTAACAGTAGAAAATAATTGGTCGACCATATTTAAGTGGAAATCGATGGTTTTTTGTTTTTTTCTTCATAATTTATATGATTTTCTCTAATTTATTGGAGTGTGACTTGGTGGCTTGGGAGCTTATTATTTAGTTGTCGGTTTTAGTTGTCGGTTATTAAAATACAAAGGAAGTAATTATTAAGACTATAGTTCCACATAACTTTTTTAATTAAAATGTAGGTAATATGGATGTTATATTTTTTATAATTAAGATACGTCATATACTTTATAAAATTTTAAATAGTGAACAACTAAAGAAAATAAAAAGGTAAGGATTGATCGCTTCTTTTCCAACCGTGGGTGCAAACGTGCATACATAATTTCTTTTTTTTATTTTTTTCCAATGAGTAGTTTTTTTATTTGGTTTCCTTTAGCAAATAGTCTGTAGGTAGTTTCCTTAGGCACGTTTGTACGCACGTGCAGGGACGCTTGGGTTGTGGGTCCATGGGGATATGAGAGGGAGATGGAAAAAACAAATCTAATATAGTAATTAAAAATAGTGGGTCCAGTTGTTTATTAAGTGACACGTGGTGTTTTAGGAGTATTTGTAAGACTCCCACGTGGCTGTTTAGGAGCGTTTGTAGGAAGTTTTATGGATTTTTAGTATTTAATAGATAGATAGATAGATAGATAGATAGATTTTTAAGATTTTTATAATGTGACAGGCCGTGACTTAATTGCGCTATATAGGACGTTTAATGGATAATGTTTTAAGACAACTTAATACATATTATCAATTTTTGAATGTTGCATTGCTGTTTGGTTGTAGATCTATATTCAATTGACATATTTCATTTTTTTATATAATAAAATATGAGTAATATAGATCTTGATTTTCTCATTTAACTGTAAATAAAATAACAGTTCAAATAAATTAAATAAGTGTAATATAAAGCTTAATTTATTTAGCCATCTAATTATAAAACGACAGTCCAAATAGTCCAAATAGTTATGATTATGATTAATTTGCTACCTAACTTATTGTTTTTCCATTAAATTCTTAGTTACAAAATAGAAGAGAATACATGATACGGAAGGAGTGGAGAGAAGAGCGTTCATACGTACATGATATAGTATATATAGATCTATATGCGCACGTACAGTTTGTTTTCCTAAAATAAATTAGTTGGCTTACCTATTTAAGTTATCTATATATCTAATGGCTTAAAATAACAGGTTCACGATTTAAGTCAAAATCAAGGGTCGATATTTAGAGTGCCACATGGCATAGAGTGTTTGTAGGATGTCCACGTGGCAGCTTGAGAGCGTTTGAATAGATAGATGTTGCATATATATATATATATAGGCTTACATAGTAAACAGAATGGCTAAATTAAAGGAATAACAACTAATGCAACAAACTCAAGACTAATCCTAAATTCTATATTCAATCCGGGTACTGTAGGTGCTGCCACTGTTGTCGCGCGCTTCTATTCCCGCGTGTTCCCCCTTCCTCTGATTCCAATGATACACAGTTTTGACCCAAGCATATATCCAATCCTCCGGAAGCAGCTTGTCTTCGAGTTGGAACGCCGGGTACCGACGGCGGAACTCCACGTTGTTCTCCCAAGTTGCATCCGCCGCAGGTTTTCCATCACACTAAATCAGCAGTTCCCGAGCACCTAGGGCCACACGACCACGGATATGCTTTGGCCGGCACCAGTAACACAAGACCATCGGTGATTGCTAGCAAGGCCATAGTGGACGCCAGTGGTGCACCATGGAACGACTTTGACACAACAACGATGAACACGCTGTGAATGCGTGCGCCGGCTGGAGCTGAAGACGACATGCTACATCGCTGATGTCAGGCAATACTTTGTAGGGTCCGTTGAAACGTGGTGATAGCTTGCCGCGGCTGAACCCTGGTACAGAAGGCAAACCCACACACAATCGCCCACGCTGAAGACCATGTCGCGATGACTGTCGTTACAGTATAGCTTTGAGTAGTCCCGAGCTTGGAGGAGACGTTCCTGGATTTCCGCAAGAAAGATATTTCGTTCTGCCAAGCTGCGTTATCATAGCAACATAGGGTGGGTGGTGGCCATCCATAGACGACTTGGAATGGGTTGGACCGGAGTGAGGACCTATATGCAGAATTGAAGCAAATCTCCTCCCATGGAAACCAACGAAGCCAATGATGTGGGCGGTCGCCTATCAAACACCAGAGATACACCCCGATGACGTGGTTAGCTGCCTCCAATTGGCCGCCGCTCTGGGGGTGAAAGGCTGAGCTGAGATTCAGCTTTACCCTTGCCAAGTGAAAGAGCTCTGGCCAGAACATGCTCCTGGTCACCGGATCGTGGGCAACGACGATTGAATTGGGGATGTAATGTAGCCTGACCACCTCGATAAAGAACGCCTGCGCCACCGATATCATTGTGTATGGGTAGCCCAACGGAATGAAGTGGACGTATTTCGACAGTAGATTGACGATGGTGAGGATGACTGATTTGCCGCGGACAGACGGTAATCCCTTGACAAAGTCCATCGTGATATCGTCCTATACCTGAGTCGGGACGACCGACAGGTTTGAGGTGCTCAGTCTTATTGTGTTGGCAAGAGTATGATGAATGTGAGCGCCATGCTTATATTTAAGACAACACACACTTTGCTAATATGGTAGCATTTTTAGTATTTGAAACATTCTTAAAAAATACAAGTGATCAATGTTTGAAAATGAATATTGTCTCGTACGAGAAATTTGAAAACGGAAGGAGTCTTCTATTTCTTTGTGTTGCATTGTAGGAGTAATTATTCAAAACCCATGTCAAAACTTTTTAGTTTTGTATTGGCTGCAATGATAATGCTTATTTTGCATTGGCTGCAATGAAAATAGCTTTTTGTTTTAGATTGAGGATGTGTAAAAGTACTTGCATGATTTACAATTATTTCGAGTTATTGTCATTATTATTTTTTTTAACCAACATGAAATGAAAAAAGAATATAATTATATTTGTCAATACTGTTCATCGAACTGAAGATAAGTATAATGTACTGTGGAGAAACAACGCAGAGAGACCCTCTAAATCCTGCTGAGAAGGGACTGTACTTCCATTGCTGTAGGCAGAAGAACTCATTTAGCCTTTTCAACTCCTGAGGCCATTGTTTTCTGTACCCCAGTTATACCCTCCATTTCTTCAGGGCTGAACAAAAAGATAAGCATAGAGTAGTTTTGGTTATGATACACCAGAAAAAATAGGATACATACACAGACATTCTGAAGTCATCTGCAATAGACATGCTAACTTGGCTGGCATTTTAATTATGCACATGGACGATGATTATGACTTAAATGAAGGGCCAGGGCCAATACCGCATAGTAGAATTGCTGATGGCTCTAAAGCCTATCTCAGTACCTCATTGGGCAATTGCGCCTGAACCCATAATCCACCAAGGAAACCAGACTGGTGCAGAGGCCAACTCTTGCATGGTGCTGGTTTTGTTAGATCACAGTAGGTGTTGGTAACTTGGTATTAATATGATGTGGGTAAGGAAGTGTTGGATGATATCTGGTTCCTCTATATATTGAGAATGTCACAGTGCAATAGTGCTGAAAAATATGAGCATCAGATTTCAGAGTAAAGTGATGAAGTTCTTATTATTTATATATTTTTTTAGAATCAATGTTTGAGAGGAAAAAAAATCAATCCTCTGAAATTCTACTACTCTATTTCCGCCATTGTATAACGTATCATAAAGAAAAACGCGCGCCCTGATTGGCTTGTTCCTAAATAATTACATTGCGGGCACCTTATTTTTAGCAGCTGTGACTTAAATACATGTATTGTTAGCCATAATACATGTTATCTGTTCCATAGATCACTGGTGGAGAAACCCTTTGTAGTCCCGGTTCGTAACC
Organism: Oryza sativa Japonica Group; assembly: GCF_034140825.1. NCBI lineage: Eukaryota > Viridiplantae > Streptophyta > Magnoliopsida > Poales > Poaceae > Oryza > Oryza sativa. The sequence goes on from NC_089046.1 coordinate 16,002,286, forward strand.
CCCCTTTAGTCCCGGTTTCCAAACCGGGAGTACCAATCCGGGACTAAAGATCGCTATCTTTAGTCCCGGGTGAAATAACCGGGAGTAAAGATCGATCTTTAGTCCCGGTTGGTAACACCAACCGGGACTAAAGATGGCTCAGCCACGTGGCCGGCTGAGCCATCTTTAGTCCCGGTTGGTGTTACCAACCGGGACTAAAGATCGAGCTGACCTTTTTTTTTTTTTGCATGGCCCTGTTGCTGCATGGTTTATATATATGTTTCAATACATATATATGCATACATATATATATATATGTATATATATATATATTATATTATATTATATGTATATACATGCATAATATATATGTATTTATACATATATATGTTATGCAAATGCATATGTATATAGATATATATATATGACCAAAATATATTTACATTATAGAAAATGTGTACACATGCATATAGAAACATATGTAGTCATGTATTAATTACAATCTATTATATGTCCTAGCTAGCTATGATTTCGACGTAGTAGTAGTCGCTGCTAGCTCAGAAGCTAAGGACCGGTGAATTGTGTTTCCGTCGTAGTAGAATTCACCCTTGGGATCAAGGATTTCTTCGTTGATGAATCCCATGAGTTGTTCTTCAACCGCCGCGATAAATTCCTTGTGTGTGGTCAGGTTATCCCTCATGCGAATAAACTATATGAATGTATGAAATTGATTAGTAATTAAACAAGAAATCGCTACGTAATAAAATTTTGAATTTATTTGTACGTACATCGAGCTCTCTTGTGGTGATGATTTGGTCTGCAAGGCAGTGGCAATACTCGCACACGTAATAGCCGCACAAGTTAGTTCCCTGCTTTTGCTTTGCGCACTACAAATAAATGACAAACAACGAGAGATCTAATTAATATACACTTGTATGTATTTGAATCGGAGAAATATAAATGTAGAGCATGTGTACTCACAGGAAATTTGAACTTCCGCCTAAGTCTTTCTCTCCATTTGCCGCGGACCAAATGACGGAACCGATACCAAGCCCTACATGGAGTTTAAAGCTATGATTCGTAGTAGCAATTAACATAACAATATTTTCTTAATTAACAGAGGAACTTATGACGGTACCTGTCTATAAGTTCGAAAACCTTGTCAAACGTAGACTCTTTTTTATCCATTGAGTCATATACGTTGACGGTGCAGGCCTCCAGGTCGAAGAGTAAAAGCACCCAGTGGAATCTGCAATGTGCGTGGGATGCATTACATATGAAACACTTAGCAAGTTCGTACGGGAATGAAATTTGGTATGTAGGAAGATAGTAAAATTAAACTAACTCTGTGTTGTATGGCAACAGTATGAACGTCTTGTAATGCTGCGCCTTCAAGAGATGGACGAGATTGTCCTCTGTTTCTTGTGGATATTGGTCGAGCATTGCGACGTTTACTTTCCGAGGGTCGATGAATCCAGTATCGAAAACCCTCCGCCGTCGGGCCCTTTGAATCTCCATTCTACAACGATAAAAGGGAGTATATTATTTTCTATAGTCTACTTATATACAAGGACCTAATTAATTAAAGGAGACATATAGTAAGAAATCTAACTGAACGATATACTTACAAAATCCAGCAACTCATAATAGAGACGTCGAGGGCGTCCAGCTGGTATAGTTCGTAGATTCCCCTGAAATTGATCCAGAGAATGTCATCTCCTTGCAAGAAGTCCGTGTCCCTGATCCTCGCTCCGATCATCTCTCTACCGGTGGCGCTCATCTCCATGTACAGCTGACGGAACTTGTACATTTGTGTGGGTAGGGACTGCAGTAGCTCAGGCTTGACAAGCGGTTTACCGAGTTCGTACATGTATTTCACTTCCGCCTTTTCGATTGGTGCGACTCCTAGCAATTGATACGTAGTTAGACCGGTGTCAGTAATAAATTGTTCTATCGTCATTTCTTTACCGGTCACCAATGGCTCGATCTCCTGGTTTGGTTGCTCTCCAAGTTGAGGGACTGGTTTGGACTTTCCAGAAGATGCTTTCTTTAGCGTTCGCTCATAGTCCGATAGCTTGATGGCCTCCTTGGCAGATGCAGACATACCCCTGAAGAAGTTCCTGACACTGGGGTCTATAGGAATCTTCTTTTCTGGACTTCGAGGCTTGAATTGTCTCTTGACTTCTGATGCAACGTAAGCGTCAAGCTCCTCTTGCATGCAATCGTACCCTGGGTCCTTGTTCTTGGCGGCGTCAACTTTCGCCTTCTTCGTTGCCCTTGTGTGGGCAGGCGGTGGAGCTGGGGGGGCCCTTGACTTTGAAGGTGCCGGAAGAGGAGCTTGCGGGGGAGTAGGTGTAGGAGCACGAGGAGGAGTCGGTGCAGGATCCTGAGGAGGAGTCGATGCTGGAGCCTGAGGTGGAGACGGTGCTGGTGGAGCATGAGGAGGAGACGGTGCAGGATCCTGAGGAGGAGATGGCGGAGCCGGAGGAGATGGTGCACAAGACGCCGCTTGTCGCCCAGGGAGGATGATGTACCGCCTGCGCCATAGAATAATGGCATGGCATGTGTCTCGTAGATGCGTCTCACCGTCTCCTCCAGGGTAATCCAGCTCGAGGTCCTCGTACGCGCCTTCGACCAACTCAACTTCGACCTTCGAGTATCCTGCTGGAATCGGCCTGCAGTGGTAAGTACCTGAAGGGTCCGTTGGGATGGCCATGCCCGACGCCACCTTCATGTTGTGAGAGATTATTTATTAGTAATCAACATATATAAGCAGCAACTAGCGGAATTGCTAAATCTTACCTTTATTGATAAGTTCTTGAAAGGAATATGCAGCTCACATGGTGTCCGCTGAGTGATGTCATCAACGGGACAGGTCGATTCGTCCTGTGTTTGCATGGCGTCCATGCTCTGTGATCCTACCTGCCCCGTTGAGGCGCAGCTGTCACGCCCGGAATTTCTATCCAAAATTCCAAACGCTTACATGTGTGTGAACCCTCGTCCAGGAATCAGCCGAGGCACACAATAACAAATTGATAATAGAGTACAATTATTACTCTAATTAATAAGCGAATAAAATGTCATTATAGAGGTAGATAGTTCCTCTCAATCAATAAAGATCTAAGCAGCGGAAAATAAAATAAACGGCGCAGACGGCTGCACTCCACAGGCAGCTAGACCAAGGCTACACCTAATCCTCCACACCATCAGCATCATTGTAGAACTCTTCCTCTGATGAATGATTGCAAGGTGAGTATATGACATACTCAGCAAGCCACGCAGCAAATATGCAAGTGCACAGGATAACAAAGGATGGCATAGTAGGGTTCCCTTTTGCAAAAGCAGCATTTAACAAACATTTGAGAATTTAATAAAACAGTTAAGTAATAATTAAACAATATTAAATCAACGCTATACAACATACCCTGTTGTATAGGCCCAACCATTCTGAACAACCATCCCGGCTGCACAGTTCTATCTCCAAACTAGGAATGTACCATTCCAAACCAGGAGCTAATCAAATTATTACCAGTTATAGCATCATTTACTATGGTGAGAAGTGTGAGACTAATCACGAAAGACATTGTTAGACCCGCCCATAACCGCGGGCACGGCTATTCGAATAGTTTTACTCTGATCAGAGGTGTACCACTGTACCCACAAGACACAACCCCACATCATGTCACCATGTGCCTCAATACCACCACGGTACCTCGGAAAGGAGTTGTGACAATACCCCTTGCACAACACAATCCACCGCAGCGCACCTTTCCTGGATCATAATCACCCCCTTATAAACAAGGCATGAACTCCCTAGCGACCCCCGTGGGCTTATCTCCGCCACTTCTCAGTCTGGTGCCCCGCAATGAACCATGCTATACAAAAGATAAAGCCGTTGCCCACGCTGGCTTGTGGTTGGCACGGTTAATGTTTCACAACCGAAACTCGTGAACCGGTCCTTAATTGTCATGAGCACGACCATCAAAACCATGTGCTCACAACCCACCATTATCAGGTTTTAGTTGGCACATTAATTAATTAACCAATCACGATTGACCATCGTGAACTATCATTAAGCCATCATTAAATAATAGTGAATCATAAGTTATCCCAAAAGTGAGCTAATGTTTCTAAGCAGGGCTAAGCAATTATGTCTAATATCTAGTTGAACCAATATAAATAAAGCTCAACTAGTCAAATTATAATAACCCAAGGTATCAAGGAATAAAGTAATCAAGAACAAAAGGGCTATAGCAAACAATAGGTTAATTCCACCCAATGACATTCGAAAATAGATGCAATAGTTGAATAGAAACAATAGCTTTAAATAGGATCAACATGCTCAAAGGGTTGTTTGGGATCTGTGTGACTTGCCTTGCTGGCCTTGGAACTCCTCAAACTCTTCTCCGACGAAAACGGACTCTCCGGAAACGACGGAATCTAAGCAGAAAAGAGCAAAATCACCAAAACAGCACATAAACAAGCATGAACAGTACATGTGGATATTTTTAACATGTAGATCTCAATTTTAGAAAAATTTAGAGACTTGAACCAACTAAATCCGAGATAAGATGAATTAGTTATGAATTTTTGAAGATTAAATCGGATTAAAACACTTATATTGATTTTAATTGAATTATGACGCAATAATGAATTATTTTTGAAAAGGAAAAAGGGGTTTATTGCGTCAGCAGCTAGGGTTTCGGTGGACCGGGCGCACGGGCGACGGTTCACGCGAACGGACGGCCGAGATCGATCCATCCAAAACGGACGGCCGAGATCGATCGGTCTACGACCGGCTCACGGGAGAGGGCGACGATGACGTCAGCGATGACGTCACCACCGGCGGCAGCGGCTCGGCGGCTCGGGCTTGCATGCTCGCCGGCGAACGACGGCACGGCGGCGCGAACGGAAGGCACCAACGGGTAGAGCGCGACGCGGCGAACTCACCGGTGACCAAAAGAGCGGCGGAAGATCAACGGACGGCGACGGCGACGAGGAGGAAGCGGCGGCAAACTTCGGGTCGACAGCGGCGACGGCGTTCCGGCGGTCTTCGGTCGCGGCGAAGGAGCAGACGAGAATGGCGGCGACTTGGCGATCACGACGGTGGCCTTCCCGAGCGATGACGACGACCGAGACGGCGGCGGCGCACGGCTGGAGCGACGGCGGCGACAGCGGCGCTAGGTTGCACGGCGCTAGAGCTCTTCCGGCGACGAGAGGCGAAGGCGAGAGTAGCGGCGGGTAGAGGAGACACCGGGGAACCTTTTAAAGGGGCTCGGAGGCGACGGCGAAGGCCCACGGCGGCTGGCGACGAGAAGGAAGGTTTAGGGTTCGGAGGAGAGAGACGAATCCGATTCGAACTCGATTCCAACGATTTCCAAAACGAATTAGCCGATGTTTCCAAAAGAGAAAAGGTAGAGGAGATCCCGGAAATTGTTTCCCCTCTATCAATTCGCCCAGAAACGGAAAGGATCGATCGAATTTGGAAGGGAACGGCGGCGGCGCGAAACTAGGGTTTCGGGCGGCGGCGGCCGGAGGTTGACGACGACCCTGACAGGTGGGGCCCACCTGTCAGCGGGAGAGAGAGAGGAGAGCGGCGGCTCGGACTGGGCCGGTTGGGCCGAGTAGAGAGAGAAGGGTTTTGGGCCGACTTTCGGCCCAAAGCCAAAAGAGACTTTTTAAAACCTTTTTCAATTTAAATTATTCATGAAATGCAATTCCATTTATTAAAAATACTTCCTTAGCTCAAATAAATCCCAGAAAAATCTAGGAATTATAGAATTAAGCAAAGTATTTATTGAAATTTTATCTGGCCCCATTTTATATTGGAATTTATTAATTAAAAATTAGCTCTTCTCTTCTAGGCTTTTAAAATCATTTCTAAAAATTCCAATTAAACCACAATTTATATATTTTGAATTTTTAGGGTGTGACAAACCTACCCCCCTTAAACAGAATCTCGTCCTCGAGATTCGGAAGAACTAGCGAACAGATACGGATGAGCTGACTTCAATTCATCTTCTCGTTCCCAAGTTGATTCTTCTTCCGAGTGATTACTCCACTGGACTTTGCAAAAACGGATGACTCGATTCCTGGTTCTTCTCTCATCTATTTCCAAGATACGGATTGGTTTCTCAACATAGGTCAGATCCTCTTGGACTTCTATCTGTTCCAGATTAGCTTCTTCGGTAGGTACCCTTAAACACTTTTTCAATTGCGACACATGGAACACATTATGGACTCCTGCCAAAGATTGAGGTAACTCTAACTGATAAGCAACCTCTCCTCTTCTACTCACGATCTTATAAGGTCCCACAAAACGCGGTGCCAATTTTCCTTTGGTGAGAAAACGATGAACCCCTCGAAGAGGCGTGACACGAAGATACACATAATCTCCTTCTTCAAAACTCAAATCTCTGCGGCGATTGTCGGCATAACTCTTATGACGAGACTGAGCCACTCGCAATCTTTCTTGAATGATCTTTACCTTTTCTTCCGCTTCCCTTAGGATATCCGTCCCGAAAACCTGACATTCTCCCGTTTGATCCCACAAAAGCGGAGTGCGGCACTTCCGACCATACAGTGCTTCGTACGGAGCCATCTGAAGACTAGCTTGATAACTGTTGTTGTACGAAAATTCTGCATAAGGTAGATTCTTATCCCAACTTCCACCGAAGTCTAAAGCACAAGCTCTCAACATGTCTTCTAAAATCTGATTCACTCTTTCGGTTTGTCCGTCTGTCTGCGGATGATAAGCAGTACTAAAGTTCAGCTTAGAACCCATCTCTTCCTAAAGTTTCTTCCAAAAATTTGAAGTAAACTGACTGCCTCGATCAGACACTATTTTCTTAGGGACGCCATGCAAACACACGATCCTTACCATATACAATTCTGCCAATCGACTTCCGGAATAGGTTGTCTTTACTGGAATGAAATGAGCCACTTTGGTAAGTCTGTCGACTATCACCCACATAGAGTCATGGCCCGATGACGTTCTGGGTAAACCAGTGATAAAATCCATACCGATTTCTTCCCACTTCCATTCAGGAATCTTCAAAGGCTGCAACAAACCGGCGGGTTTCTGATGTTCTGCCTTGACTCGCTGACAAACATCACATACTGCTACGTATTCTGCGATTTCACGCTTCATACTTGCCCACCAAAACCTTTCCTTGAGATCCTGGTACATCTTGGTACTACCAGGGTGAATGGAGTATAAGGTATCATGAGCTTCTTTCAGAATTGCATCTTTTAAATCTTTGTTGTCGGGGACACAGATTCTCTCACCCAACCATACAGTTCCTTGCTCATCTTCCAAGAAACCAGTAGCTTTTCCTCTTCTCATATTCTTCTTGATTTCTTGAATATCAGGATCATTAATTTGGGCTTCTCTAACTTGATCAATTAGAGTGGGCTTCGCTTCTAAGGCTGCAACGAAACCTCTACTGACAATTCCCAAATTCAATCTTTCAAATTCCTTGCATAATTCCAGTGGCAACTGTCGTCCTTCCGTAGCATTGCAATAGCCTTTCCTGCTAAGAGCATCTGCTACAACATTAGCCTTTCCCGGGTGATAATGAATTCCCATGTCATAATCCTTAATTAATTCCAACCATCTCCGTTGTCTCATGTTCAGATCCGGCTGAGTAAAGATATACTTTAAACTCTTGTGATCGGTATATACCTCTGTACGAGTACCGAAAAGATAATGACGCCAAATTTTCAACGCATGAACTACTGCAGCTAACTCAAGATCATGAGTAGGGTAGTTCTTTTCATGCGGACGTAACTGACGAGATGCATAGGCAACCACCTTCCCATCTTGCATCAGAACACAACCTAACCCAAGTTTAGATGCATCGCAATACACTTGGAAACCCTTCTTTGGATCAGGTAAAATCAAAATAGGAGCTGATATCAAACGATTCTTCAACTCTTGAAAACTCTGCTCACATTCTTCCGACCACTTGTACTTCACATCTTTCTGAAGCAGTCGTGTCATGGGCTTAGCAATCTTGGAAAAATTCTCTATAAACCTCCGATAATATCCTGCGAGGCCTAGGAAACTGCGAATCTCTAAAACTGTCTTTGGTTGTTTCCAGTTGGTTACGGATTCCACATTACTAGGATCGACGGCAACTCCTCCGGCTGAGATGACGTGACCAAGGAACTTCACTTCAGACAACCAAAATTCACACTTACTAAACTTAGCATACAGTTGATGTTCTCGTAGCTTCTCTAGTGCAAGGCGAAGATGTTCCTCATGCTCTTCTTTGGTTCGGGAGTAGATAAGAATGTCATCAATAAAGACCACCACGAACTTGTCTAGGTATTCCATAAACACCTTATTCATCAAGTTCATGAAGAAAGCAGGGGCATTGGTAAGTCCAAAAGACATAACAGTACATTCGAACAACCCATACCTAGTGGTAAAAGTTGTCTTAGGTATATCTTCCTCTTTGATTCTCAACTGGTGATACCCTGATCGAAGATCTATCTTGGAGAAAACGGTAGCACCTTTAAGCTGATCAAACAAATCATCAATTCTGGGTAGTGGATACTTATTCTTTATAGTCACATCGTTTAGTGCACGATAGTCCACACACATCCTCTGGGTATGATCTTTCTTTTCCACAAAAATAACCGGAGCTCCCCATGGAGATGAACTCGGTCTGATGTATCCTTTCTGAAGCAAATCATCTACTTGCCTCTTGACTTCTGCCAACTCATTGGCTGCCATTCTATAAGGTCTCTTATGGATCGGAGTTGTTCCTGGTACCAAATCTATTCTGAACTCTATATCCCTTTTAGGCGGCATACCAGGCAAATCATCAGGGAACACATCGGGATACTTCCGGACTATAGGAATCTCTTCCAAAGTTATTTGGTTCAGTCTTGACCTTAAAGACTCAGAAGACAATGCATGAACAGTCACAACTCGACCATCATTGCTGGTGAGAGTTACTTTTCTGTTGGCACAGTCTATCACACCTTTATGTCTGGCTAACCAGTCCATCCCTAGGATGACATCAAGGTCTTTGGATTCTAACAGGATAAGATTGGCCAGAAATGATACTCCTTTAATTTCTATTCTGACAGAGGGGCTACGTTGCAAAGAGAGTGCTTGATTACTTGGGGTACTAACCATCAAAGGACGTCTAAGATCTTCTACTTCCATCCCATGATTTCCCGCAAAACTCATAGATATGAATGAATGTGTAGCACCAGAATCGAAAAGCACTGTTGCAGGAACTAAGTTAACAAGAAACGTACCCAAAATCACATCTGGAGCATCTTGAGCTTCTGCAGCAGCAACATGATTGACACGGGCCTTTGATGCTGGTACGGTAGAGTTGCTCTGGGCAGGGACAACCTTCACACGTCGGGGCTTCGGACACTTGTCAGCATAATGTCCTGGGTCTCCACAGTTGAAACACACCACGGGCTTGCTGCCTTGCTCCCTCTTGGCAGGTTGTTGCTGTGCTGGAGCTGCAACAGGACGTGGAGCTTGATTGCGGATGTTGTTGCCAGCATTGTTGTTGAAGAACTGACGCTGCGGACGAACAACCGACGAAGAACCTCCCTGTGGCATGGACTGGGGTTCTAAAGTAAGACGCGGCTTCTGATTATTCCCCTGTTGTGTCTTGAATTGAGCAATCCGGCGTTTCTTCTGCTCCATGCGGTTGTATTTGTCCTCCTGACGAATAGCCTTATCCACTAACTTCTGGAGATCAGAATAATCTCCAGTCATGAGTGGGTAAGAAAGCTCATCATTAAGTCCTTCCAAGAACTTCTCCTGACGCTCTTCATCATTGCGCACATCTTCCGGAGCATAACGAGCCAGACGATTGAACTCGTGCAGATACTCCGTAACAGAGTGAGATCCCTGGGTGAGCGACCTGAATTCCTTCTTCTTGAGAGACACCACTCCCGATGGTATATGCGTCTTCCGAAAAGCAGCGGTGAATTCAAGCCAAGTGATAGGTTCAGCAGTAGTCCTATTCAGGCGGAAGTGATCCCACCATTCAGAGGCAGGGCCATGCAACTGGTGTGATGCAAATGAGACCTTCTCCTGATCAGTGCAATGAAGCAAATCCAACTTCTTCTCTATGGCATGCAACCAATCACCAGCTTCAACAGTATTAGTGGTACTAGAGAAAATAGGCGGCCTCACACGAAGAAATTCTGCTAACTTGTTATGGGGAGGTGCATGGTTATTTCCTTGGTTCTGCTGGTTCTGGAGTTGCTGCATCATCATGTTCATAAGCTGAGTCTGTTGAGACAGAACTTGAGCAAGAGTTGGGTTCCCTTCATTGTTATTGTTATTGGGGCCATTCCCGTTGCTGCGAGTGTTCACCATCTGGCATGGACAGGGCACAAGAAGAGAAACCGGGGGAAACTACTTAGGACAGAGAATTACTTTAACTTTTATTGATCTTAACTGAGTTTCATTATTACAAACTGAAGACCCTCACACCACTAAACTCACCAACTTCCTAACACTCAAAAAAAGCACCTAACACTTAAAAGCAAACAAACACATGCACTTACATCCCACCACTGATGTAAATCACATGCGAGACACACACAACCAAACTTAAAACAAGCAAGCTAACACAACGATCTAAGACAACGGCTAGACAAGTCACTCTAGTTCTTCCGAGCATCGGAGGTCGATTGAAGGCTCGTTCGGCTCATTTTCATCATCTTGAGTTGCTACCCACTCAATCTTGGAATGATTGCGCTTGGATTCTTCTTCTTCATCATCACTTATGATGATGACCGGAGGATCTGCTGGGGCAACTTCTTTCTCCACCACACGAACATTTGGCGCCAATTGATAGCGAGGGACAAATAGAGCTCTCTTCCTTGCGGTAAGACGAATCCTGGCCTTCTGCGGCGATGCTTCTCCCTTTAATGCGGCTAGTTCCTTCTCCAAACGATCCACCTTGTCCTTTAACTTGCAAATCTTACCACGATTCTGATCTTCACGATCTTGAGCTGCTAACACAGTCTCTGCACGAGTTTCATCCACAGCCCACAGCATTTCAACCAAATGCCTTGTGGTAGCATCATTCTCGATTCCTTCAGTCTCAAGGTAACTGCCACGGTCACTTCCCTGTGGTTGGCGAGGATGATAGCGATACTCAGTGTCGGCCAACTGATCACTGTAGCGATCACGGAGCTCTCCTATGGCGATTCTTGCCACCTCCTGACATGCATGGATGTAGTTTCTTCCTCCAGCTTCGAACATCACTGAGGGGATATCTTCACTATTACTGTTCAAGGTGACTTTGACTCGGCACTTCTCTTCGTGACGATCATGAGGAATCTGGGCATAAAAAGGGGCAGTCCCAAATCCAATGACAAAGGACATCGTACGCAACTCCTGGACAAATCCCTCAACACCAAACAAGTACTCAGGCTTGTAGCGCGGCATCTAAAGACAAGTGAAAGGAGGGAGTTAAGACATTTATCCAATTGATAGCACAAGTTTTTGGATTAATTTGAATAAAGTTAGAAATTCAAAGTAAAAGGTAAGTAAATAAAGTAAACCAAACTTGCAAGATAAGTTGAAACAGTTGGAACCAAGGTCACAAGTTTTGTGCTTTTGAATAACAGGTTCCAAAAGAAATAAAAGAAAGTTATAAAATCAACATGCTAAATTTATTTTATTGCAGCAAGATTAAATAAAACAACATTGTAAAACTTTTGCTGGTAATGAGCCATTAGTACAGTAATAGATGTACAGTACTAATAACACTGGAATAAATTTTGAATGAGAACCATTAAAAGAGATTATGAAGTGCATGTGCCATTAGTTTGGTTTAATTAAAAGAGAAAGGGAGGAGAACAGTTCTACTTTTCCAATATTTTTAGAGGGCTTCTATGGGTAACCATCTGGCATAACCTAGGGTCAAGGGGGCTCTGATACCAACTTGTCACGCCCGGAATTTCTATCCAAAATTCCAAACGCTTACATGTGTGTGAACCCTCGTCCAGGAATCAGCCGAGGCACACAATAACAAATTAATAATAGAGTACAATTATTACCCTAATTAATAAGCGAATAAAATGTCATTACAGAGGTAGATAGTTCCTCTCAATCAATAAAGATCTAGGCAGCCGAAAATAAAATAAACGGCGCAGACGGCTCCACTCCACAGGCAGCTTGACCAAGGCTACACCTAATCCTCCACACCATCAGCATCATTGTAGAACTCTTCCTCTGATGAATAATTGCAAGGTGAGTATATGACATACTCAGCAAGCCACACAGAAAATATGCAAGTGCACAGGATAACAAAGGATGGCATAGTAGGGTTCCCTTTTGCAAAAGCAGCATTTAACAAACATTTGAGAATTTAATAAAACAGTTAAGTAATAATTAAACAATATTAAATCAACGCTATACAACATACCCTGTTGTATAGGCCCAACCATTATGAACAACCATCCCGGCTGCACAGTTCTATCTCCAAACCAGGAATGTACCATTCCAAACCAGGAGCTAATCAAATTATTACCAGTTATAGCATCATTTACTATGGTGAGAAGTGTGAGACTAATCACGAAAGACATTGTTAGACCCGCCCATAACCGCGGGCACGGCTATTCGAATAGTTTTACTCTGATCAGAGGTGTACCACTGTACCCACAAGACACAACCCCACATCATGTCACCATGTGCCTCAATACCACCACGGTACCTCGGAAAGGAGTTGTGACAATACCCCTTGCACAACACAATCCACCGCAGCGCACCTTTCCTGGATCATAATCACCCCCTTATAAACAAGGCATGGACTCCCCAGCGACCCCAGTGGGCTTATCTCTGCCACTTCTCAGTCTGGTGCCCCGCAATGAACCATGCTATACAAAAGATAAAGCCGTTGCCCACACTGGCTTGTGGTTGGCACGGTTAATGTTTCACAACCGAAACTCGTGAACCGGTCCTTAATTGTCATGAGCACGACCATCAAAACCATGTGCTCACAACCCACCATTATCAGGTTTTAGTTGGCACATTAATTAATTAACCAATCACGATTGACCATCGTGAACTATCATTAAGCCATCATTAAATAATAGTGAATCATAAGTTATCCCAAAAGTGAGCTAATGTTTCTAAGCAGGGCTAAGCAATTATGTCTAATATCTAGTTGAACCAATATAAATAAAGCTCAACTAGTCAAATTATAATAACCCAAGGTATCAAGGAATAAAGTAATCAAGAACAAAAGGGCTATAGCAAACAATAGGTTAATTCCACCCAATGACATTCGAAAATAGATGCAATAGTTGAATAGAAACAATAGCTTTAAATAGGATCAACATGCTCAAAGGGTTGTTTGGGATCTGTGTGACTTGCCTTGCTGGCCTTGGAACTCCTCAAACTCTTCTCCGACGAAAACGACTCTCCGGAAACGACGGAATCTAAGCAGAAAAGAGCAAAATCACCAAAACAGCACATAAACAAGCATGAACAGTACATGTGGATATTTTTAACATGTAGATCTCAATTTTAGAAAAATTTAGAGACTTGAACCAACTAAATCCGAGCTAAGATGAATTAGTTATGAATTTTTGAAGATTAAATCGGATTAAAACACTTATATTGATTTTAATTGAATTATGACGCAATAATGAATTATTTTTGAAAAGGAAAAAGGGGTTTATTGCGTCAGCGCCTAGGGTTTCGGTCGACCGGGCGCACGGGCGACGGTTCACGCGAACGGACGGCCGAGATCGATCCATCCAAAACGGACGGCCGAGATCGATCGGTCTACGACCGGCTCACGGGAGAGGGCGACGATGACGTCAGCGATGACGTCACCACCGGCGGCGGCGGCTCGGCGGCTCGGGCTTGCATGCTCGCCGGCGAAAGACGGCACGGCGGCGCGAACGGAAGGCACCAACGGGTAGAGCGCGACGCGGCGAACTCACCGGTGACCAAAAGAGCGGCGGAAGATCAACGGACGGCGACGGCGACGAGGAGGAAGCGGCGGCAAACTTCGGGTCGACGGCGGCGACGGTGTTCCGGCGGTCTTCGGCGGCGGCGAAGGAGCGGACGAGAACGGCGGTGACTTGGCGATCACGACGGTGGCCTTCCCGAGCGATGACGACGACCGAGACGGCGGCGGCGCACGGCTGGAGCGACGGCGGCGACGGCGGCGCTAGGTTGCACGGCGCTAGAGCTCTTCCGGCGACGAGAGGCGAAGGCGAGAGTGGCGGCGGGTAGAGGAGACACCGGGGAACCTTTTAAAGGGTCTCGGAGGCGACGGCGAAGGCCCACGGCGGCTGGCGACGAGAAGGAAGGTTTAGGGTTCGGAGGAGAGGGACGAATCCGATTCGAACTCGATTCCAACGATTTCCAAAACGAATTAGCCGATGTTTCCAAAAGAGAAAAGGTAGAGGAGATCCCGGAGATTGTTTCCCCTCTATCAATTCGGCCGGAAACGGAAAGGATCGATTGAATTTGGAAGGGAACGGCGGCGGCGCGAAACTAGGGTTTCGGGCGGCGGCGGCCGGAGGTTGACGACGACCCTGACAGGTGGAGCCCACCTGTCAGCGGGAGAGAGAGAGGAGAGCGGCGGCTCGGACTGGGCCGGCTGGGCCGAGGAGAGAGAGAAGGGTTTTGGGCCGACTTTCGGCCCAAAGCCAAAAGAGACTTTTTAAAACCTTTTTCAATTTAAATTATTCATGAAATGCAATTCCATTTATTAAAAATACTTCCTTAGCTCAAATAAATCCCAGAAAAATCTAGGAATTATAGAATTAAGCAAAGTATTTATTGAAATTTTATCTGGCCCCATTTTATATTGGAATTTATTAATTAAAAATTAGCTCTTCTCTTCTAGGCTTTTAAAATCATTTCTAAAAATTCCAATTAAACCACAATTTATATATTTTGAATTTTTAGGGTGTGACAGCAGCTGCTACGGTTTCCTGACGGGCTCACCATTGCAGGAGGAATGGTCGGCTGGGGATCATGGGACCGATGTGCGGCCATGCGTTCATCAACCTTCCTTGCCACCTCGTCTTGCATGTTGAGTTCGTAGCTCGATACCCGGAACTCTAGGTCTGCAATCTTCGCCTCGGTATCTCTCTTGCTCCTCATCCGACTCCTGTACGTGTGGATGTCCTCCTTGAAACCAATCTTCCAAGGAATCACCCCTTTCCCTCGTGTTCGTCCTGGATGCTCTGGAGTCTGCAGGGCGAGTGTCAGCTCGTCCCTATCTCTGTCTGGTCGGAACGTGCTCTGAGAGGAGGCTTCCACTGCATCTGTTAGTCGTCGCGCAACCTCTCGTATCTGATCGCCGAAGACCAGTGAGCCATCAGCTGGGTTGAGCGTTCCACCGTGAGCATAGTACCAGAACTTCGATCGTTCCGGCCAATTGGCTGTTGCCGGTTCGATACCCCTCTCAATCAAGGTAGCCTCCATCTGCTCCCACTTCGGCATCGCGACGCTATAGCCTCCTGACCCCAAGTGGTGATGGTACTTCTTCTTGGCGGCATTTTCTTTGTTTCTTTCCATCATCGCCTGCCCTTGTTCACTTGTCTTATATGCAACGAACTCGTCCCAGTGATCCCTTAGCTTTGGGAATGTGTCGAAGTTCGGTGTCTGCCCCTTCAGTATATACTTCTGGTACAGATCTCCCTTGAAGCTCTGAAACTGTTCTGCCATTTTCTTCAGAATCCACCTTTTCACTTTGTCCTCTGTACCCGCAGGAAGGGTGAATGTCTCGAGCATTGTGGTCCACAGCATCTCTTTCTCCGAATCTGGGACAAAGCTCTCATGATCTCCGCGTGCCCTTGTTCTTCGCCAGTACACCGTACTGACAGGCATGTTATCCCGCACAACCCAACCGCTGTGACGTACATAGTTCTTGGCGGCTTCGGCCGGGGCACTAGGACGTCCATCTTCTTCCACTTCCGTTATGATGTGCCGACCCTCAAGCTTCTTCGCTGCACCTCGTTGCCCGCGTGCCCTCTTCTGTCCAACGGAGGGTTGACTACCACTAGCCTCCTCCTCCTGGTTCCCCTCCACATCCCTTTCCACGTGCCCCTGCTGGTTCCCCTCCGCATCCCACTCCATGTTCCCTTCCTCGTTCAAGTACTGGTTTGGATCCTCGTTCCCCTCTTCTTCATTCCAGTACTGGCTGCTTCCCTCCGCGATTGTATCGTACAATATCTGTTCCTCATCGCGGTCAGCCATCTGTTGATACAAGAAACATCTGCTAAGTCACGAGACATTTATGTTTTAACAATCTAAGTCATGTATGCTAAGTATAAATGTCGTACATTAGAACCCTACACAACCTTACGTGCTAAGTCTAATTACAAATCGTGATATAAGCTAAGTCTAGGTGACGTATATTATACAACCCTAGCTAGTAAATAATTATATACTAAGTCTAATTACAAATAAAATAATCTTATATTAAAACTCAAATAATATTACATGCTAAGACTAAAATAGTCATGTATATGCTAAGTGTTTCGTGCGTATATGCTAAGTCTAATTAAGACTACAATAGTCAATTGCTACTTGTCGCACCAATTCCGTAGTCAATAATTACATACTAAGTCTAATTACAAATAAAGTAATCTTATATTAAAACTCAAATAATATTACATGCTAAGACTAAAATAGTTATGTATGCTAAGTGTTTCGTGCGTATATGCTATGTCTAATTAAGACTACAATAGTCAATAATGTCATACTAAGTCTAATTTGCAATAAAATAATCTTATATTAAAACTCAAATAATATTAGAACACTACACAATCTTATATGATAAGTCTAATTACAGGTCTAATAATCTTAATTAATTGCATTACAAATATAACAATCATTTATATTATTACGTCACTTGCCTGCTCCAATTCCTTCTAGGGCTAGCTCTTCCACTCAGGCTTGACGGACGACTCCGACAACACGTCTTTTCTGCAAGATACAAAAAGATGTATTAGGATAAATGCGAAGTAACATATATATATATATATATATATATATATATATATATTGCATTTCATGTTAACGTTCGTCCTCGTTCGTTCGCTCGTTCACGTTCCCTAGCTCGTTCACGTTCGTTCGCTCGTTCTCATTCACGTTCGTTCGCTTGTTCTCATTCACGTTCGTTCCCTCGTTCTCGCTTGTCTTCGTTCGATCGTACTCGTTCTCGCTCTCGTTCGTTCGATCGTTCTCGTTCACGTTCTCGCGGCAACGTACGTTGACGTGTTCGTTCTCGCTCTCGTTCGTTCGATCGTTCTCGTTCTCGTTCGTTAACGGCGGTGTGGCGGCATCGGGGCGGCGGTTGGCGCGGCGGCGTGGCGACGGCGGCGGCGGCGTGGCGTTGGCATGCGGCGGCGGCGTTGCGCGGCGGCGAAGGCGGCGGCGTGGCGCGTCGTCGTCGTGGCGCGTCGTCGTCGTGGCGCGGCGTCTCGTGGCGGGCGGCGCGACGGAGAGAGATCGAGATCGGAGAGATCGAGATGCATGAAGGGAGATCTGGCGGCGGCGGCTCTCACCCCAGAGATGCGGCGGCAGCGGAGGAGGCGGAGGCGGCGGCGAGGACGATGAGCTCGAGACGACGGCGAGATACGGCGGCGTCGGCGCGGGGATTTGCCCTAGGCAGTGGCGGCGAATTAGAGAGGCCGAGAGAGATCGATCGGCCGAAAACGTCTAAGTGTTGGTGAAGAAGACGAGGGCGCACCGGGAATATATATACCCCCGGATCTTTACTCCCGGTTGCTGAGAACAACCGGGACTAAAGATATCTTTAGTCCCGGTTGTTGAGAACATCCGGGAGTAAAGAAAAGATCTTTACTCCCGGTTGTTGAGAACAACCGGGACTAAATCTTTAGTCCCGGTTGTTGAGAACAACCGGGACTAAAATTGTTCTCAACAACAGGGACTTAAGATATCTGTAGTCCCGGTTGTTCTCAACAACCGGGAGTAAATATCTTTTCCCGCTATTTCGAAATTCTTTTTAAACCCGGTTAGGGTTAAGAACCGGGACTAAAGATTATAGCACTACATATGATTTTCGCTTACATATGTGTTTATAAAATAGAAGTTAATGCATTAACATTATTTAAAGTACAAAGATTAATGACAATTACTTCGAAAAATTATTTTTGCCTGTAATAAATTAAGTGGATAAATCGTAATAAGCAAATATAATTAATAAAAATTCCAATAATCATATATACTTAGCATATATATGAATGATATTATTATATTGGTAAAAACTCTAATTAAGATATGTATGTACATACTGCATGATTTAAAATTAATAAAAATTGTAATCATCATATGTACTTAGCGTAGGAATTATATTAAATTAAATGCTAAAAACTCTAATTAACATATGTAAATGCACATGCATGATTTAAACCTTTTAAAAATTCGAATAGTCATATATAAGTAGCATATGAAAGATAGTAAATTAAATTGTGAAAAACTCTAATATATGAATGATAGTTTTAAAAATATATTAAATTTAATACTTTTAAAAATTCTCCAGTCAATTATAATTAGCATATGAATGATAGTAAATTAAATGTTAAAAACTCTAATTAACATATGAAATTGCCACTTGCGTGATTTAAAACTTTTAAAAATCCTCTAGTCAATTATAATTAGCATATGAATGCTAGTAAATTTAATGTTAAAAACTCTAATTAACATACATATGAAATTGCCACCTGTGTGATTTAAAACTTTTAAAAATTGTAAGTATCACATATAACTAGCATATACATGATTTAAACTTGTTGAAACCTCTAATAATCGTGCGTAATTAACATATGCCATACATCAATTGATTTATATGGATAATCAATACATCCAAAATAGTTTACATCGTGTACACAATAATTACGGCACGTACTTTCTCCTCACTATTGTTCCCTCCTTGTGATCGCTGCGTGAGTAAGGGGTGTCTTCATTTGATAGGAGGATGCTAGGGTCAATCGTCACCGTGAAAGGGGGTTGCCCATCCAACTGATCGTAATCCTCGTCAGTCTTGTCCTCAACTCCGACGATTTTTCTTTTGCCTGGGAGAACTACTTGACGCTTAGGCTCATCAGGCCCTCTGCCCTTCTTTCCTTTGCTAGACATGTCCTTCACGAAAAAGACTTGCGTTACATCATTGGCAAGGACAAAAGGTTCGTCCGAGTATCCAACCTTGTTAAGGTCAACAGTTGTCATCCCACTGTCATCAATCATTACGCCTCCACCAGTCAACCTAACCCATTGGCACCGGAACAGAGGAACCTTGAGAGGACCATAGTCAAGTTCCCATATGTCCTCGATGGCACCGTAATACGTGGCAGTTGTTCCATCGTGTCCCATGGCATCGACACGAACAGCGCTGTTTTGGTTCGTGCTCTTCATGTCTTGGGCTCTCGTGTAGAATGTGTACCCATTGATCTCATATCCCTGGAATGTCGCGATCGACCCAGACGGTCCCCTCGCCAGGAAGGCAAGTTGTTGGTTGATCGACTCGTTACCCATGAGATGTTGTCGTAGCCACGCGGGGAAAGTATCAATGTGATGCCGTGTAATCTATGCATCGGACTTACTGATGTTCCTGGCGCGAACTAGAGCCAAGTGCTCCTCGATGTAAGGAGCTACCAATGAAGAGTGTTGCAGAACAGTGAAATGGGCTTTACGGAATAAATTGTTGTCTACCGTCGTTATTGCTTTCCTTCCGAGAGTTCCCTTTCCCCGTAGTCTCCCTTCATGGCGTGATTCAGGTACCCCGATTGGGCGAAGGTCTTCGATAAATTCTACGCAAAATTCGATGATCTCCTCTGTTCCATAACCCTTGGCGATGCTTGCCTGTGGACGAGCACGGTTACGAACATACTTCTTCAGAACGCCCATGTACCTCTCGAAAGGAAACATGTTGTGTAGGTACATAGGCCCGAGAATACGGATCTCTTTCACAAGGTGACAAAGCAGATGCGTCATTATATTGAAAAATGAAGGTGGAAATATCAACTCAAAACTAACGAGACATTGCACCACTTCATTCTGAAGGGCTTCTAATCTATCCGGATCGATGACCTTCTGCGAAATTGCGTTCATGAATACACATAGCTTTGTTATTGTTGCCCGGACATTGTCTGGAAGGATACCCCTTATTACAACTGGTAGCAGTTGTGTCATCAACACGTGACAGTCATGAGACTTTAGGTTTGTGAACTTCTTCTCCTTCGTGCTTATTATTCGCTTGATATTCGTGGAGTATCCAGACGGTACCTTTATGCTCTCCAAGCATTCAAACATACTTTCCTTCTCTGCCTTGCTAAGAGTGTAGCTGGCTGGACTCAAGTAATGGCTTCCTTTCTCCTTTGGTTCCGGGTGAAGGTCGCCGCGTTGTTCCATATGCTTCAGATCATTACGTGCTTCCAGTGTATCTTTCGACTTTCCGTATACACCTAGGAAGCCAAGAAGGTTTACGCAAAGGTTCTTAGTGAGGTGCATCACGTCGATTGCGTGGCGTACGTCCAAGAATTCCCAATATGGTAACTCCCAAAATATAGAGTTCTTTTTCCACATCGCCGCGTGACCATCTTCGCTCTCTATATGCTGGCTTCCAGGCCCCTTTCCGAACACTACTTTAAGATCTTTAACCATAGCAAACACTGTTTTCCCGCTGCGATGTTTAGGCTTCGTACGGTGGTCGGCCTTATGTTCGAAGTGCTTGCCTTTCTTCCGTACCGGGTGGTTTGCTGCAAGGAATCGACGATGACCCATGTATACAACCTTCCTACAGTGCTTAAGATACGTACTTTCTGTTTCATCCATACAGTGAGTGCAAGCCTTGTACCCCTTGTTGGACTGTCCGGATAGGTTGCTAAGTGCAGGCCAATCGTTGATGGTTACGAACAGCAGCGCTCGTAGGTTAAACTCCTCCTGTTTGTCCTCGTCCCACACGGGGACACCTTCCTTCTTCCACAACTATTTAAGATCTTCGACCAGTGGTCTTAGGTACACGTCGATGTCGTTACCAGGTTGCTTGGGGCCTTGAATAATAATCGGCATCATTATGTACTTCCTCTTCATGCATAGCCAGGGGGAGGTTGTAGATACACATCGTAACGGGCCAAGTGCTATGGCCGCTGCTCATCTCTCCAAAAGGATTCATGCCATCCGTACTCAAACCAAACCGTATGTTTCGTGCGTCCTTTCCAAATTCTTTAAATTTTCTGTCGATGTTTCGCCACTGCGAACCATCGGCGGGGTGTCTCAGCATCCCGTCCTGTTGACGCTCTTCAGCGTGCCATCGCAACATTCTAGCATTCCCCTTGTTCCTGAACAAACGCCTTAGCCGTGGTATTATAGGGAAATACCACATCACCTTAGCAGGAATTCTCTTCTTTGTTAGCTGCCCGTCAACTTCTCCTGGATCGTCCCGTCTAATCTTGTATCGTAGTGCTTTGCAAACAGGGCATGCTTCTAGGTTCTCATACTCCTCACCGTGATATAGGATACAATCGTTCGGACATGCGTGAATCTTATGAACTTCCAGTCCTAACGGGCAGACTATCTTCTTAGCCTCGTACGTTGTCTCGGGCAATTTGTTTCCCCCCGGAAGAATGTTCTTGACGAGTTTCAATAAATCGCCAAATGCCTTGTCACTAACACCATTTTTTGCCTTCCATTGCAACAACTCCAGAGTGGTATCCAACTTTTTGTGCCCCTGCTCGCAACCTGGGTACAACGAAGTTCTGTGGTCCTCCAACATCTTGTCCAATTTATGGGCCTCCTTTTCACTTTCGCAGTCTTCCCTGGCGTCCTGCAACATCTGACCAAGATCATCCGCAACGTCGTTACCATCAGCAGCTATTTCCTCCTCGCCCGTTTGATTTCCTTCAAATCCAACATACTGAGCAAAGTCCGGAATATTGTCGTCTTCCACTTCATCTTCTTCCATTTCAACACCTTGCTCTCCGTGGGATGTCCAACAATTATAGCTTGGCATGAACCCCGACTCAAACAAGTGGAAATGAATAGTCCTGGATGCAGAATACTCCTTCTGATTCTTACATTTATTGCATGGACAACAAATAAAACCCCTTTGCCTGTTAGCTTCGGCCACTCTCAAAAAATAGTGCATGCCGTCAATAAACTCTTTGGACCGCCGGTCAGCGTACATCCATTGCCGATCCATCTACATGAGTCAAAAAAACCGCACACAAATAATTATTCTTACAATAATGACAGTCATACAATAATTATAAGATATCTTTATTCATACAAAAATCATAAAATATTACACCAAATAATTCTTAAAAACTATTTGTAAAGTTTTAAACTAATTTTAATGTGTTTTACTTCTTTTAATTTTTATTTTAGTTTGTTTTCTATTATTTAATATTAACTTTCACTAGAGTTTTCCTTCTCAACTATTTTATAAAACCTTGTTTAGCAAATGAACTAAATTTCTATATATTCTTTCTTCCCCACACACATTTTCTCTCTCATCAACTTACAACTAAATTTTGGAGACAAAAAAAGTGTGCAAAACATAGGTGCAAATGTAGTATGACAAAAAAAAAACATTGGAGGATGAAGTTGCAAACCTTTTAGGCACCTCCGATTTGTATGTAATCACCAAAATAAATTCAATAGAAATTTTGGCATGACCTCCCCTCTTTTTTGAAGAAATTTTGAAGCTTGCTCGGGCAGCTGGAGGAGGAAGAAGACATATATATAGGGGTGGGACTTTAGTCCCGGTTGGTAGCACCAACCGGGGCTAAAGATCACCGGGATCATTAGTCCCGGTTGGTATTACCAACCGGGACTAAAGTTAAGATCTTTAGTCTCGGTTAGTAGCACCAACCGGGGCTAAAGATCACCGGGATCTTTAGTCCCGGTTGGTATTACCAACCGGGACTAAAGTTAAGATCTTTAGTCCCGGTTGGTGCTACCAACCGGGACTAAAGATCCCGGGGGGGCCTGACAGGTCCTGACAGCATTCGAACCGGGACTAAAGATGATCTTTAGTCCCGGTTGGTAACACAAACCGGGACTAAAGATCAAATATGCCCGTTACCATTTTGAACCGGGACTAAAGATCATCTTTAGCCCCGGTTTTTATTGCATCCGGGACTATTGTGGAAATCGGCCGACCGACGAAAGATGGTTTCTCCACCAGTGTTTGTCAGAATTTTATCTTTTTTGTTATTCTCTATGTAGAATGAATTTGAAGATGCGACTTTGCACGTAGATGTAATACTATTGAAAGTACATGTATGAATTTTCCTAGAATTTTTTGTGATAATTTTTAGTTGGTGTACACGGTATGTACACGCGAGGGCATGTGTACATAGGATACGCTCCCAAAGTAAACATGCTAATGATAGGATTAATTATTTCTAACACAGATGCCATATACAAACTAAATTTTACGACATAAATGCAAAATTGATGTATAAACCATCGACAAGCACCATCGATATCCCCTGCAAACCAGCCAAGCAGTCATCATGTGCATGGGAGGGTCCATTCCAATATGAACATGATTTCAACACGACATACTTGTGCTGAGGGTATTCTGACTGATTCTCATGTGTTGTGATACTTGGAGACAAGAGAGTTCAAGATTGGTTACCAAGTAGCCAGAGATGTTACTGAAATGCATAAAAAGAAATAAAGATTTATTTCGAAAGAAGAATTGTATGTGTATAACATATAGTTGAGATATAAAATCATATCTTTTGGCACACCCGTCGATTATAAATAACAGTACATGTAAGTGACAGCTGCTATAAATGTGTCAGAAATGTAATTATTTGAGGGCAAACCAGCATACATGATTTAAGTGGCAGCTCTTATGGCACGTTTTACTACCGGTAGTAACAAAGCAGTAGAATTTCAATGAAAGGGTCTTCTAAAAACTTCAAACTTTGATGCTATAAAGAAGATACAGATACGAATCACAACCTCCTAGCTTTATTCTGAACTCTGACGCACATAACTTCAGCCATATTAATTGCACTATAATCAATAAAGGTCCATACCAGACGAAAAATATGAAATAAGTGTGTCCTCCAAAAAAATAAGATTTGCTGCTCAATATATACAGTAACCTTGTATCATCCAACACTCACTGGCTCAGGCCACCTTACTATAATTTTCTGATCAAACAAAACCAGCAGCTTGTATGAGCTTGCCTGCTTTAGAATGATTTCGTTCATTGCTTTTGGGCTCCCCTGCAATAGCCCAGGATGTACAGAGATAGGCTTTAGAGGCATCAGCAATTATACAATTGGGTATAGCCCCAGACTCCCTCTCCTTTAAGTTATAATCATGCACTGTGCACGTACAAAATTAAAATGCCAGCCTATCTAGCATCTCTATTACTCAGGTCTCATGCATAACCTTCTCTTTTATTTCATGACAAAACTATAATGTGCTTATGTTTATGTTCAGCCCTGGATACTCAGAGAATCTGACCAGGGTATAGAGAGCAATGGCGTCAGGCGTCTATTGGACGGGATGAGGATTTGTACGCTCACTGCTCGGTTCAATTTGGAGGACCCAAATGCACTAACAAATACCAGTAACTCCTACCATTTAATATTAGTTATGTAACAATAATAATGACAATAGTTTGCCCTAGTTACAAAATACCTGAACAACTATTTTTCATCCTTGATGAGCTCAAAACGAATTCTTCTGCCCATAGAAAATAACCCCTTGCAGCTCCGCACAGGTGCATTTTTTTTCTGAATCAAAATGTTTTATTGTTGATTATTCAACATTGGTTTCTATTTCTCAAACGAGATTGGTTTCTAAGAAGATTGTTCGTCATTTGAAACGATACAACCTATACTTAGCAACTCCATTATCCGTCGCTTTGTATTTCAAGTTTTGAGATGTTCCCCCTACAGCTTGATAATTTCCTCTTTCACATTAAATTGTTAAAACGAATGATTCAGAACCCAAATATATTACAACTCATTATTTGCTAATTATAATTAGACTATAATTTCGATCTCGGTTGTTATTGATTCCGAATTTTGGAAAGCTAAAACTGAGACTCCAAAAAAAATAATACTTGATATTTATTAATCGTAAATTTTATTATTATTAAATCATACTAAAGCTATAGTTGCAGCACAAAATTATGTACAGCTAGGTACATATTAATTCCGAATTTTGGGATTGTAGTGGAAAAGCAAAAACTGGGACTCCAAAATGGATACTTAGTAGTTATGAATTATACACTACAAAATTATTAACTTATAAAAAAGTAATATAACTGAGACTCCAAACAGAGTACGGCCTTTGTTACATATGAGTTCAAAATTTTTGAGTTAGTTAAGGAAAATACTCATTTGAGTCTAGGACAAGAGGACACGCCAAATATTAGTTTTTTCCTTATAACTTTAAAACAAAGGGTGCAAATAAGTTTCAGAAAATGCAATAACAATGTATTCAGGTTATATGCTAAAATTATAATATCGATCACGATATAACCTGTGCAAGGAACGGGTTGGTGACTTGTTCCTACAATTTTACATATGTATAAGGCACGAATCGGGGCTGTTTGGTTGAAGCCCTGAGCCAAAAGAGCCTGGCCTGATGTGTCCCTGAGGGATATCCTGTGTTGTTTGGTTAGTGGCCTGATGGTTTCATTTTCTGCCTGACCTGAAAAACCTGATAGGTTCATTAGCCTGGCTCAGGCCACCAAAAACGAGCGCCTGGTTCAGGCTAGTTACACAAATTAAGCGCACTAATCAAGCTTGTTCTGTCATGGGCCCACGGCTATGCATGCGACAGGTGTCGGAATATTTTATTTCTTAATCTTGGTTGATGCAAACGAACTGAAAATACAACATTTGCTTATATGCGATAGATTAGGATATGAGATACCGCTTAATTCAAATAATATCTACCTTAACTATGTAATTATGAACCAGCTAACCTCAATTTAGTTTCCTCAGGCTCAGGTCACCAACCAAATAACATTTGCTCAGGCTAACCTCATCAGGCAAAGTTTCGATAGGATGGCCGATGCCTCTCAGGCATGTAGTTTTCTCAGGCACATCATTCAGGTAGCCAACCAAACTGACCGTGATGTCCAAATTCTGACCACTCTTATTTTAGAGACAACTTTGTAGATTTTTTGAAACATAACATGATGCATGTCCTCTGCAGTACAGCGTAGGAGCTCCACACATTGTATAACCTCACATTTTTCATTCAACAAGACATAATAAATTAAAAATTATAAATGGTCAATACTCTAATAGACTAGTCAATGGTGACAAGGAAATGGCCAAGGAAGAAGTATCCCACTTGCACACTGACAATGAACTAGAAGTACAGCTGGCAGGTCTTTCAGTGATTTTTTATGTACCTTTTTTGGTTCTATATTTTAGAGTAAACTAAAATTTCCTAACCAGGACCCATAGACCCGAAATTTTGAATATAGCAAGTAAAAAGGTCTCATATTTTTTTCAAAAAAATCAACCAACCTATTGGCCAACTACCAAAACCTTACAATGATAGCTCCAATAACTAACCAAAGGGGATGCAGCCATGTGAGAGCTGCAAATCCTCACCTTTCCAACTAACATGGGCCCTCCATACACCCTTCATATATGCTAGCATTAGGCCTATCGATACAAATTTTCATGTCCCTTACGTGGGAAACTAATAGGTAAGAGCAATGGCTAAGAGGTATTCTGGATTGAGAGAAATCAGGAATTCAGGTAATAGAATGCTGCAATACCATCAACTGGACTAGGTCAGAATTTGTATTTGGCTTTAACATGTTTCTGGACGAAACCTCAAATCATGTATACTTACTAGTGCTACGCCAAGGCTGAAAACATGTTTAACTACTTTCTGTGTTGAATGGACTTAAACAATCCATATTTGCGATGTGCAAGCACAATAGCAACTGCTTTAGATCTCAGTTGGTTTTGGACGAAATCATCGATCGTTGCACTAAACTGCCACTGGATTATAGGAAATTGTTCGAAAATCACAATGGCATAATATAGGCTGCTGTCCTATCATATCTTACTATAAAGTTATAACCCACTAACTCCTAAAGCTTAACATGCAAAAATGCCACATCATCATCCACTAACAAGTTGACACATCATCATCCACTAACAATTAATACATTTAATATCATGCAAACATGCTATATTATCTATAATTTAAAATTTATTATATTTTAGAGCTTTTAAAATGAAAGCATGTTAAGTCATCATCCCACATAATTCATATAATATTTAAATATATATCTTCATTATTTTTTATAATATCTTATGTACCTATGTAAGTTCATTCTCACTTGGTTAATGTTATTTCTCTCTTCTCTAATTAAGCCATATCACATTAATTAATTTTAGTGCTTATGTTAGTTTATGTTGTTAAGCTATCTTACACATTATTTTTACTTATTGTTATCATACTGAAGTCCTGCAGCAACGCGCGGGGTTTTACCTAGTTGTTATTATTAGTAACACAGGTAGCCTAGGATGGTCTTTGATTCTGTAACAAGAAACTGAGATTTATTATGAAAGAATAATTATCTGAGCAGCACATAATTTAGATATGAAAAACCATATGTCTGGACAACCTTCCGTTATGAACAGTAAATATGACACGCAAAGAGGGCACGCAAAACAAAGAAAGCTATTAACATGTGATTAATTGAGTTTTAATTATTATAAACTTGAAAAATAGATATATTTGATATTTTAAAACAACTTTCATATAGAAAGTTTTCGCACAAAACGAGTGGATATGACTATGGATCGGGCGCCCAATAACTGGCTAAAAATCAGGCCCTCCTCAACAAACGGACATGGCACTCCACTCCTTTGCATATAAATTGGTCAGACTACTCTCTCTCACGTGGACCCCCCCCCCCCTTACATGGCAGTGGAGTACAAGCATGCATGGGATTCTTCTATGGTTAGGTAGGTTGTTTATGTATTTTTAGCACATTTAAAACTTTTTTTCTCCTAAATTACTTCTCTAATTTATAATCTAATTTCACTGTTATATTCGTTATAATTAAATCTTTACAACAAGATCAGACATGGTTATATTCCAAAGTAGAAAATATTTAGCTCTTTCGTCAAAATATATTTTGTATATGTTGCACATGGTTATATTGCATTGTTTCGGGTAGTATTTTAGGATGTTTCACTAGTTGATTTTAAAATGTTGCACATTGTATTCTTCGAATGTCTCATCAAATATTTTATGATATTTCAGCAGTCACAAGTTAATGTTTCATTACATGATATAAAAATGTTTTTACAATATCAAGTATTTGTAAAACTATTATACGTTTCATATGATTTATATTGATGTTTCGTTACATGATATAAACCTTTTTAGTGGAGTGGTTATCAGGGGGCAATAACGATTTTTGAATGTTGTACTTCCCTGAAATTTGACCAAGTAATGAAACAATTTATTTTAAGTGTTGCAACTTTGTGTGAATTATTTTATCAAAATATAAGCAAGTAACATCTTATTATAAAGATTTAATTGTGACGAATACAATGGTGTAATCAAATCGTATCGTGGATAATTAGTTTAGAAAAAAATGTTTGACGAAGTGGGAGAGAACTTCCAATCGAATGCCCGATCCTATCTTTAAAAAAATTCGATGGTCAAACATTTCAGTTAACCACTGGTGAAACATTAAGTTATACATAGTGAAAAAAAATCAGTCAGTGAAACATTTAATGTAAAATCAAAGGTGTTTTTTGATTATTATTTTGTGATGAACAATTAGCATTGGAGATTATTGGTTTTGTTATTTGGAATTTATTCACGAAGTGGTTTTGGAGATGATTGGATTTCACAGGTGATCGCAGGATTCAATCATTTTATGTGACCGGTCAGACCGGGCGGTGATCGAGCGGTCGGACCGGCCAGCCCGCAGTCTGACCGGCTGACTCTGTGTCGGTTTCGGTTTCGGGTTGTTTATTTGGATATCCGTGATTATTTCATGATTATGACTTCTAGATGGATACTATACGTATATAATACTGTTGTTTGCTGCTAATGAGTCAAGTTGGAGATAGCTTGGTCTCGGAATATGGTTTCTTTGTTTGTTCCATGTGTAGGTGACTCGATGTCTTGGGAGAGTATTTGCAGTGATGGACCGGGAGTCGGCTTAGGGATAAGACGATGTCCGTGGTGGTCAGAGATCATGTGGGATACTTAGGCTAGAGTTGATGCACGTGGTTGATGGAGGTTCCATATGGCATACGATGGAGGTATTGTGTGCCTATGGGATACGGAGTTGAATTTGGAAGGAGTCCAAATTTGATACAATTGGTTATGTAAAGTTTCTTTCTTGTACTAGAGGGTTTCCTAAGGTGTTTAGGACTCTTAGTATGAGTTTGGTTCGTGTCTTTAGGTTGCCTACCTCGGGTATAAATAGAGGGGGGAGCGTGAGGCTTCCCATTATCGCTTTAGAGAGCAATTGAGTTGAGTTTTGAGTTAGGGTTTCGAGTTTAGTCGAAATTTTTGTAAGGAGTGTTGTTGGTGCACTTTGTAAATACAGAGAGAATCAATAAAGTCGTCATCCACTTTAAGAGTTCTTCGATTTGTGTTTACTGGGTTTCGGCGGTCTAACCGGTGATCTATCGGCAGTCAGACCGGCGGCAAGTGGCGGTCAGACCAGCGGCGGCGACAGGCGCGGCAGGCGATCTCGGCAGTCAGACTGGAGATTCAACACCGGTCAGACCGGCGGCATCCACTCGGTCAGACCGACTTCCGTCGATTTCGAGGGTAACTTTTATTTCCGCTAAAAGTTTTCGGTTTTTGGGTATACCAACCATTCACCCCCCTCTGGTTGGCTTAGTTCTTGTGATTCGATCCTACAAGTGGTATCAGAGCCTTGTTTTCTTATTTGGATTTTTATCAATCTAGAGTTTTTGCCATGGCTACTCCCGCTAGGTTTTCAACTAAGCCTCATGTTTTCGATAGAATGAATTTTTCTTATTGGTGTAGTAGGATGCAATCTTATATTATGGCTGAAGATTATGATATTTGGAGAAAAGTTTCTCATCCTTATGTAATTCCTGAAGCTATTATACTGCTGCTGAAAAAACTGCTTTTGAACAAAATTGCAAAGCTCGCAACATTCTTTTGAGTGGTATTTCTCGTTCGGATTATGATTGTGTTGCACATATTCAAACCGCTCATGAGATTTGGACTGCTTTGAGTAATTTTCATCAAGGAACAAATAATATTAAAAAACTTCGTCGTGATCTTTTCAAAGAGGAATACATTAAATTTGAGATGAAACCTGGAGAAACTTTGGATGATTATCTTTCTCGGTTTAATAAAATTTTGAGTGATCTTAGATCTGTTGATTCTTCTTATGATGCTAATTATCCACAATCTGAGATTTCTCGCCACTTTTTGAATGGTCTTGACATGTCTATTTGGGAGATAAAAGTTACATCTATTCAGGAATCTGTTAACATGTCTACTTTGACTTTGGATTCACTTTATACAAAATTGAAAACACATGAGATGAATGTTCTTTCTCAAAAAGTTGATTCTAGATCAAGTGCTTTGGTTTCTTCTTCTTCCTCTTTGGATGTTGATGCTTCTTCATCTAAGTCTTCTTTTCTTGCTGTTTTTAATGCCACATCTGATGATCAACTCGAACAAATCGAGGAGGAGGATTTGGCTTTAGTTGCTAATAGAATTGCTCGAGCTATGAATAATGCCAGGAACAGGAAAAGTGGTGGTCCAAATCGTTGTTTTGAATGTGGTTCAATTGATCATCTTCGTTCGCTTTGTCCTAAGCTTGGGAGAGGCAAAAGAGAAGACAAAGATGGTGAGAAGACCAACAACAACAAGCCCAACAACAACAAGTCGAAGGGTTCATCACAAGGGAGGAAGCTGGACAATCTCAGGAAGGCTTTTCAACAAGTGATGTAGATGGTGAAAGTGGAGATGATAATAAGGGAAAGAACATCTCCTATGTTTGCTTTATGGCGCGTGGTGAATCTGACACAGAGTGAGTGCTTTTGAGGAAGCTATTAATATTTTGAGTGCAAAAAATAAGAAGTGTGAGAAGATGTATAGAAAACAGGAATTTATCATTTAATCTCTTAAATCTTAAATCTAAATTTATTCCTAATAATGATGATTGCTCAAATTATGAGGTTTTAATGAATGATTTTTCAAAAATTAGAGATGTTAATGTTGCACATGATTTGAAAAATAGATCTTTTCTTGCTTGTAGTTTTGCTTTGCACACACGCACTTTGGATGAGTTGTTTTTAACTAAAAAGTTGTTACAAAAATATCAAATTGTTTTTCATGCTAGTTTGATGTTTAACATGATTTATGCTAAAAAGTTAAAACAACCTCATGATGTTTTGGATTGCTCAACATGTAATTTGAATAAGATGAAACTGAAAGATGCTTTAGGTCGTGTTAAGTTCATGGAAGATGTTGTGAAAAACAATGAAGTGCTTTCTTGCCCTAAATGTCGTAAAAGCAAAGGTGTCATGGTAGATTGTGAAAATTGTGCTAATTTCGAAAAAGAGGTTTCTTATTTGAAAAATTATTTGCTAAGATTTTCTAATGGTAAAAAGAACCTCAACATGATTTTGGATCAATCAAAGGTTAGCACACATAATCGTGGTTTAGGTTTTAATCCTTATGCTCATAATTCTAGATATCCTCCTGTTGTGTTAGGCGTTGGTGCTAGATGTGGTGAGATTCTGATTAAACCTGATACTAACAAAACTGAGTTTAAATCTGTTGGTAACATGTCTACTATGAATGCATCTTCTTCAAAATCCAATGTTGTGCATGCAAAATCTCCTGTTGTTGCTTGTGTTGCTAAATCCTCTAATGCTTCCAATGTGTCTAATCATCGTGAAAAATATACTTGTTCTTTTTGTTGAAAAGATGGACATATTGTTGATTTTTATTTCAGATTAGCTCATAAACAGAAAAAGGAGAGAGAGATTGCTTTTGCAAAATCAAAGTGGCAAAAATCGGGTTTTCCCTTGAGGAAACCGGTCAGACCGCAGTGGGTCCCGTGGTCAGACCGGCGACCGGTCAGACTGGCTACTGAGCGTCGGTCAGAGCAGGCACCGGTCAGACCGGCGGTACAGAAGCGGTCAGACCGGCCACCGGCCACTGTACCTCGGTTAGACCGGCCTCGGAGGAATTTTTCTGAAAATTCTAAAATTGATTTTGCACGTGGATATATGCCTATTGGATCTTCTAGTCGTGTGTCTCAGTACTGGATTCCTAAATTTTTATTATCATCTAACCCCAGTACTGAGGCTTCGACTTTTGCTTGTGTGTAAGCTTTGGCGGCAAGGAAGGATAACGTTTGGATCGTGGATTCCAGTTGTTCGCGGCACAAGACCGGTGATAAAAATTGGTTCTCCTCCCTAAAGAAGGCATCTATGACTGAATCGATTATCTTTGGTGATGCTGCTATAAGTGCCGTTCTCGCTACAGGTATGGTTAAGGTAAATGAAAAATTTGAATTGAAGAATGTAGCTTTGGTTGAGGACTTAAAGTACAATTTGCTTTCAGTTTCACAAATTGTTGATGAAAATTTTGAGGTCCATTTTAAGAAATCTGGAAGTAAAGTTTTTGATTCTTGTGGTGATTCTGTGTTGAATATTTCTCGCTATGGAAGAGTGTTTAAAGCTGATTTTGATAATCCTGTTTCACCTGTGATAACATGTTTGGTTGCTAAATTTGATAAAGATGTGATGTTTTGGCATTATAGACTTGGACATGTTGGTTTTGATCATCTCACTTGGTTAAGTGGTTTGGATCTTGTTCGTGGTTTGCCTAAACTTAAGAAAGATCTTGATTTGGTTTGTACACCGTGTCGTCATGTTAAGATGGTTGCTACTTCACATGCTCCTATTGTTTCTGTGATGATGGATGCACCGGGACAGCTATTACATACGGACACTGTTGGTCCAGCTAGAGTGCAATCTGTTGGAGGAAAGTGGTATGTGTTGGTTATTGTTGATGATTTTTCTTGATATTCTTGTGTTTTCTTTATGGCAACTAAGAACGAAGCTTTTCAACACTTTCGTGGTTTGTTTCTTCGATTCGATCTTAAATTTCCTGGTTCTTTGAAAAGAATTCGAAGTGATAATGGTGGAGAGTTTAAAAATGCTTCATTTGAACAATTTTGCAATGAAAGAGGTCTTGAACATGAATTTTCGTCTCCTCGTATTCCTCAACAAAACGGTGTTGTTGAAAGGAAAAATCGTGTTTTGGTTGAGATCGCTAGAATGATGTTGGATGAATATAAAACTCCTAGAAAATTTTGGGCTGAGGCGATTAACACTGCTTGTTATATTTCAAATCGAGTTTTCTTGAGATCTAAACTTGGAAAAACTTATGAACTTCGATTTGGACATCAACCAAAGTTTCACATTTGCGTGTTTTTGGTTGCAAGTGCTTTGTCTTGAAATCTGAAAATTTGGATAAGTTTGAGGCATGTTCTACCGATGGATTGTTTCTTGGTTACCCTGCACATACTCGTGGCTATCGTGTACTTATTTTGGGGACTAACAAAATCGTGGAGACTTGTGAAGTTTCTTTTGATGAGGCTAGTCCAGGTACTAGACCCGATATTGCAGGTACACTGTCACAGGTTCAGGGGGAGGATGGTAGTATTTTTGAAGACGAGAGCGACAACGACAACGACGACGACGAGGTCGGCTCGGCCGGTCAGACCGGGCGCCAGGTCGGTCAGACCGCCGGCACACCTCCGGTCAGACCGGCGCAGGATGTGCGGTCAGATCAGCCAGGGTCGTTGGCTGAGGATCCTGTTGATGCTGTTCCAGATGGTCCTCCGGAAATTATGTCACGACCGGAATTAACCCAATAGGCATTCCTTACGTGCGTGTATTATTCCTTGTCCCAGGAGGCAAGGTACACCAAAAGTTGATACAATTCAAAGTTTAACAAGCGGAAGCATAAATAGTTAATTTATTACATGGGCGATGAAGGCCCAGCACACATAAAGATAAACGGAAAACAGCGGAAGACTAGGGCGACGACCACAGGCACTTGACGGCAGGCACGAGCTAGACACCAAAGCCTTCATCTTCCAGGAACTCCTCTTCTGGGTTTGGGAAAAATTGAGCAAGATTGAGTACAACCACCGTACTCAACAAGACACACCCACGAATGCAGAATAAATGCAAAGGAGTACAAGGGAGATATAATAAAGGGGTTAAGGTTTGTAGTAAACAGCATTAAAAAGACTTTTAGTTGCTCAGGGCCATTTTGAAAACACGATCCTAGAGCTACACAATGTTATTTAAACAAGGCCATGAACCCACACGAACCTACCTTAACCCAAGGCCTATGATGATTCAAACCGAACTGGCAACCAGACCCAGGTCCCAGCTCGTCCCAAGCCAACCCAGGCCAACCATTCCACATTTTAGTTGTTAAGCAGGTTTTAAGAATTTAAAACACTAACTTGGGTACATTGCTAGGCTTGCCCATAACCGAGGGCGCGGCTATTCTAATAGATTATACTCTGATCAGAGGTGTACATCTTTACCCACAAGACACATCTTCCTCACGTGTAACCACGTGCCACATACCACCACGGCATACGGACGAAAGACGTGACATAGTTCCCAACCCATCCTAGCCATAAACAAGAGTACCGACCCAACCCCGCCTACGGCCGGAACCTCCGAGACAGCTAGGCAGGATTGAGCCCCTAGCAGCAGGACACCGGCCCTGTGCCATGACATCTCGACTACCGGGCGCAGCTCGTTTAGCCTTCATTTGTCCTAGAGATGTCCATCGAGCCCCGACTTCGTCCATCTCCATCCGTGTACCTTTGTTTATAACCAGACTGAGCCACAAACTAAGCTTTACCCACTAGACATGTAGAAGTACGGTAGTGCTTTGCAATAGAGGCCCGAAGACCGGTCCTTATGGTGGCCGAGGTGCTACTATCAAAACCATGCACCTCAAGCCCAGCCTAAAACCATTTTGAGGGTTTTGAATAGAAGGGGAGGTGTGTATCCATTTCCACATAGTCCAACCGTTCCATAGTGTCCAAATGATATGAGCATTCCCAAGTCTAAGGTTATAAAACCACCTAATGTTGTCTAATTATTCCGCGAAGCATCTACCTAAGTTCATACTAGTGGAACCATGAATAGAGTACTCACTAGTTGGGGTTTTATTTGTCCTAGGGTGAACAAGGTGATAATAACAATGGCAATAATAATAATAAGGTCATAACAAAGATAAAGAGGCATGGCTAAATAAAACAGTGATAACGCGGGAATTTAAATAAAGCGATAATGCAGTAATTTAAACCAAAATAATTTTATAAACTGGGATTCAATATGTTCAAGGATGATGTGACTTGCCTTGCTCGCTTTCCCAAACGTCGGCTTCAACCTCCACGTAGAGCGGATCTTCCGGAGCTGCAGCGTCTACACGACCAACGGAAAGAAAAATGCTTTTACTCTAACAAACTCCATATAACAAGCAGAAACAAAGCACAAAAATGGGTTCTTGACTTCCGAAGGAAAAATTAGAGACTTGAACGGTCCAATTCCGAGTTCAAACGACCAAGTTATGGCCATTTGAAGTTTATATGCTCTTTAAGTGAATATTTGCGAATTTCGTCATTTAAATTTTAATTAAAAATAGGGTTTATTGCGTCAGCCGAGGGGAGGGGGCGCGCAGGCCGGTTCCACTGGAGTGGTGGGCCCCACGCGGCAGTCTCTCGGTCCACGGTGGACCGGGAGCACCCGCGGCTCACCAGCCGGCGCCGTGGGCCCCACGCGTCAGCCGCACCCGAGGGCATGGGCGGCTGACGGCCGGGCCTCACGCGGTGGCCACACGGCGCGCCCGGAGGCGGCCACGTCGGCGCGGCTGGCGGGAGGCGGCGCCCGTGCCCCTATGGTCGCCGGCGGCGGCCATAGGCACGGCGGAGCGGCGGCCAAGAGAGGGGAAGGGAAGGGGGAAAGAGGCGGTGGTCCACGGCTCACCCCGGGTCGACGGCAATGACGGAGGAGGCAGCCGGAGTGGAGGGAGGCGGTGGCGCGGCTCGGGTTGACGGGGACGGTGGCGTTCCGGCGGTCGGTGAGCTCGGCGAGGTGGTGGACGGGGTCGGCAGCGGTGCAGCGAAGCCGGAGGAGATGACACCGAGGCGGGGGACGGTCCTGGCGAGCGGATAGGGCCGGCCGGAGGTCGACGGCGACGGTGGAGAGAGAGGACGACGGCACGAGCTCGATTCCGGCGGGGAGAAAGGGCGGCGAGTGGCGGAAACGGACGAGGGAGGTGCGGGGAGGGTTTATATAGGGTTGGGAGGGAGAGAGGGCGGCCGGCGGGGAAGGAAACCGGTGCAGGAGATCCGGCCGCCATTAATGGCGCTGGCGGGATTAGGGGGGGTTTCCATCCGAAATAGAGAGAGAGGGGAAAATGGGGGGAAAGGGAGAGGGAATCGGGGGGAATATTTCCCCCATTCAATTTTGAACGGGAGCGGCGGAGCGCGGCGGATTTCGCGGCGGCGGCAGCGCTAGGCGCGGGCGGAGCGGCGGGAGCGGCGGGAGGAAGGGGATGACGGGTGGGCCTCACCTGTCAGCGAGGGTGGCGGGTGGGCCCGCCCGTCAGCGGCGCGCGTGCGGGGAGAGGCCGAGTGGGCCGCGGGGAGAGGAGAGAGATGGGGAGGGAGATCGGCCGGATTCGGCCCGAGAGAGGGAAGGAGGATTTTTAGGGTTTTTCTTTTTATAAAACCTTTTCAGCTTTGTTTATTTCTTAATAATTATTATTTGTGCTCTGAAAATTCCACTAAAATTTATTTACACATTTTAGGCTTTCAGGAAATATACAAAAATCCTCCATGCCTTATTTGACTTTTAACTTTGCACATTTTAATTTTTGGAGGCTTTCACTAGGATTTTAATTATTCTAGGCATAATTTAAAGGGTATATTTTAAGGTCGTTTTGGATGTGACAAATTACTACTTCGACCAGTACTGATACAGAACGTGGGTCAACTTCAGAAGTCGCTGCTCCTTTGCACATTCAACGATGACATCCGCCGGAACAAATTATTGGTAATATAGGTAAGCGGACTACAAGGTCTAAGGTAACGACTCATGATATTTGTGCAAATTCTGCATTTCTTGCTTCTTTTGAACCCAAAGATGTGTCACATGCATTAACTGATGAATCGTGGATTAACGCCATGCATGAAGAACTTGAAAATTTTGAGAGAAACAATGTTTGGACTTTAGTTGAACCACCTTCTAGACATAATATTATTGGAACCATGTGGGTTTTCAAAAATAAACAAAATAAGGATGGTTTGATTGTGAGAAATAAAGCTAGACTTGTTGCTCAAGGTTTTACTCAAGTTGAGGGTTTGGATTTTGATGAAACTTTTGCTCCTGTTGCTAGAATTGAGGCAATTAGACTTTTGTTGGCTTTTGCTGCTTCAAAAGGTTTTAAACTGTATCAAATGGATGTGAAAAGTGATTTTCTAAATGGTTTTATACAAGAGGAAGTTTATGTCAAACAACCACTAGGTTGAAGTTTTGAAAATGCTGATTTTCTCAACCATGTTTTTAAATTGTCTAAAGCTTTGTATGGTTTGAAACAAGCTCCTAGGGTATGGTATGATAGGCTTGAGAACTTTTTGCTTGCGAAAGGTTTTACAATGGGAAAGGTTGACAAAACGCTTTTTGTTCTTAAGCATGGTGATAATCAACTTTTTGTTCAGATATATGTGGACGATATCATCTTTGGTTGTTCGACTCACGCTTTGGTTGTAGATTTTGCTGAGGCTATGCGCAGGGAATTTGAGATGAGTATTATGGGTGAGTTATCGTACATTTTGGGATTGAAAATTAAGCAAACACCTCAAGGTACTTTTGTGCATCAAACGAAGTACACGAAGGATCTTTTGAGACGGTTCAAGATGGAGAATTGCAAGCCAATTTCAACACCAATTGGTTCTATAGCTGTGTTGGATCCTGATGAAGATGGTGAAGCTGTTGATCAAAAGGAATATAGAAGTATGATTAGATCTTTGTTGTATCTAACTGCTTCTAGGCCAGACATACAATTTGCTATATGTTTGTGTGCACGCTTTCAAGCTTCTCCGCGTGCTTCACATCGTCAAGCAATCAAGCGAATAATGAGGTATTTGAATCATACACTTGAGTTTGGAATTTGGTATTCTACTTCATCTTCTATATGCTTAAGTGGATATTCCGATGCGGATTTTGCTGGTTGTAGAATTGATAGGAAAAGTACTAGTGGAACATGTCATTTTCTTGGTACATCATTGATTGCATGGTCTTCTAGGAAACAATCTAGTGTTGCTCAATTAACTGCTGAATCTGAATATGTTGCTGCTGCTAGTTGTTGTTCACAGATTCTTTGGCTTTTATCTACTTTGAAAGATTATGGTCTTACTTTTGATAAAGCACCTCTCTTTTGTGATAATACTAGTGCTATTAACATTGCTAAGAATCCTGTTCAACACTCACGCGCAAAGCACATTGATATTCGTTTTCACTTTTTGAGGAATCATGTTGAGAAGGGAGATGTTGAGTTGCAGTTTTTGGATACAAAGTTGCAAATTGCTGATATTTTCCCTAAACCTTTGGATTCTAATCGCTTTGCTTTTCTTCGTGGTGAATAGGGCATAATTCATCCTTTTGGCATGGTTTGAGGGGGAGTTTGTACCTCATGGTTTTATCAAGCAATAATATGACAATGAGAAAAATTGAGAAAAGAGAGCTTTGTTTTTGCATATGGTATTTTCTTGTGCATGCTAGCAATACTTTGAAGGTTTATTTGTCTCTAGGATAGCTTGTATGTATTCTAGTCTTTTCATGAGATTTAGATTTTGCTTTCAAGGGAGATGATGAATGACACTTAAATTCTATACTTGAATTAAGAAAATATGCAATGTTGATGCTAGCATATGGTTTGATTTTTAAATGCTCTCTATATATATATGCTTTATTGACTTGTTATTCCACAAATAGCTTTAATTGCTTATTGTGCAAAAGAGAATAAAAAAATATGAAAAAATGAATACCGAATCCTTGGAAACAGTCTTGATAACAAGGACGTATTCGATGTGAGCAAAATAATGGGTGCCGAATCCCTGAAAACAGTCTTGACGACAGGGACGTACCCGGAATAAAATAGAAAAATATGAGCAAAAAGGCTCAAAAAAAGAAAAGGTTGAAAAAAAATTCTCTTGGTTATTTTGTGCTAAAGGTTATTTGAGAAAGAGTGATAAATGCAATAGGTATACGTATTTAGTGTTTATTCTTCAACCTATGTGCTTGTTAAGATGTTGCATTATAAATCGTATGAAATCATGAATTTTGATTGTTGATTCAAGCTTAATTGTAAAATCTTTGGTTCATGGTTATACTTTAATGCATGCTTATTATATTATAGATGGGTTCATCTTCTTTTTATTGCAACACATGACATGATGTGCTATATGTATGCTAAGCTCTTGAACATTAATGCACATAATTCCTATGCTTGATGAAATCATTGTCAAAAGGGGGAGAAGTAATGTGAAAATTTTTGGTTTTTTAGAGAAGCAAATTGAATTTTTGGAGAGTTGTTGAGAAGAGCATGTTTTTGGTTCAATTGGGAATTTCTTTCTTTCAAAAAGGGGGAGAAGTTTTCTTTTGGATTTTTGAGCACAATGTGTACATTTGTACGAAATGTGCTTTTTACCAAACAACAAAACATTTTTATGAGTTTGCCAATGTGTTCATCAAGGGGGAGATTGTAAAATCAAAGGTGTTTTTTGATTATTATTTTGTGATGAACAATTGGCATTGGAGATTATTGGTTTTGTTATTTGGAATTTATTCACGAAGTAGTTTTGGAGATGATTGGATTTCACAGGTGATCGCAGGATTCTATCATTTTATGTGACCGGTCAGACCGGGCTGTGTATGCCGGTCAGACCGGCGGTGATCGAGCGGTCGGACCGGCCAGCCCGCGGTCTGACCAGCCGACTCTGTGTCGGTTTCGGTTTCGGGTTGTTTGTTTGTATATTCGTGATTATTTCATGATTATGACTTCTAGATGGATATTATACGTATGTAATACTGTTGTTTGCTGCTAATGAGTCAAGTTGGAGATAGCTTGGTCTCGGAATATGGTTTCTTTGTTTGTTCCATGTATAGGTGACTCGATGTCTCGGGAGAGTATTTGCGGTGATGGACCGGGAGTCGGCTTGGGGATAAGACGACGTCCGTGGTGGTCAGAGATCATGCGGGATACTTAGGCTAGAGTTGATGCACGTGGTTGATGGAAATTCCATATGTCATACGATGGAGGTATTGTGTG
Source organism: Oryza sativa Japonica Group (assembly GCF_034140825.1). Classification (NCBI taxonomy): domain Eukaryota; kingdom Viridiplantae; phylum Streptophyta; class Magnoliopsida; order Poales; family Poaceae; genus Oryza; species Oryza sativa. The sequence goes on from NC_089046.1 coordinate 16,042,658, forward strand.
CGTATGGGATGCAGAGTTGAATTTGGAAGTAGTCCAAATTTGGTACAATTGGTTATGTAAAGTTTCTTTCTTGTACTAGAGTGTTTCCGAAGGTGTTTAGGACTCTTAGTATGAGTTTGATTCGTGGCTTTAGGCTGCCTACCTCAGGTATAAACAGAGGGGGAGCGTGAGGCTTCCTGGTATCGCTTTAGAGAGCAATTGAGTTGAGTTTTGAGTTAGGGTTTCGAGTTTAGTCGAAATTTTTGTAAGGAGTGCTGTTGGTGCACTTTGTAAACACGGAGAGAATCAATAAAGTCATCATCCACTTTAAGAGTTCTTCGATTTGTGTTTACCGGGTTTTGGCGGTCTAACTGGTGATCTGTCGGCGGTCAGACCGGCGGCAAGCGGCGGTCAGACCGGCGGTGGCGACAGGCGCAGCAGGCGATCTTGGCGGTCAGACCGGAGATTCAACACCGGTCAGACCGCGGCATCTACTCGGTCAGACTGGCAGATCAATCTCGGTCAGACCGACTTCCGTCGATTTCAAGGGTAACTTTTATTTCTGCTAAAAGTTTTCGGTTTTTGGGTATACCAACCATTCACCCCCCTCTGGTTGGCTTAGTTCTTGTGATTCGATCCTACATTTAAAAGTGTGTGGAACACAGTGAAAACACACGTTGAAACATATCGTTATCGTGTATGAAACGTCAAGAGTGAACAGATTGAAACATATGTTTTTTTCTTGAAAACATAATCATGTGATATCTTATTCTAATGATTTAATCACAACAAATACAATGGTGTGATCGAATCATAGATCGGATATTTTGGAACTCGCCAAATACATGCATGCATGCATGGAGGAGAGAGAGAGATAGAGTATGTGCTAGTAGTATAATGAATTTTGTGAAACACAGTGAAAGCACACGATGAAACATTGAGTTTTAATAGTTTGAAACATATATTTTTCTTTTATCGGAATATAATTATGTGATGTCTTCTTGTAAAGATTCAATTAAAATAAATAATAATGGAAAGAAGATAAACAATCTAGCACTTATCTGCATGCACGTGACAGTAAGAGGGGAGCGCCCGATTTTTTCTGTACAAATCGGCATGCCGATCGTAAGCATCTTCCAAAACATGTTGTTTTATAGTTCGAAAAACGTGCTAACGGAAACCAGTCCATAAAAAAGAATGTGTCGGGAACGGGCAAATCAATATACTAGTAATTTATTTATCAACAAAATATAAAATGAAAAATAATGTCCATCGTATCAAGAATATAATTCCCAAAGGTCCATGTCATAAGTAAAGTTGGATGGTGCCCTTTTTTTCAATAATGCATCTTAAACATGGCCATTACATGGACGCTGACAGGTGTGTAGATGTTCAATTCCCTCAATTTATATATAGTAAGTACTACTATAATCCAACACTCACATCAGATTGCACCATGGACCTCATAGGCCGTACGTGATCCTTCCAAACTCGCACCATGAACAATATAAGTTGGTTTGTGTGCTTCACTCTGATTCCGCTCTTATGCCACAAATGCCGATATGCATCGAGGTACTGAGATAGGCTTGAGAGACATCATGAACTCTGCTTTGTGGCATATTAATCGTGCATGTAAATAATTAAAATGCAAACCTTGGTAGCCTCTCTATTACTCATGGCCAAAGCATTGCTGTAGCTGTGCTCCTCTTTTGTTCAGCACTGGAAACATGTAGAAGATGACCGTGGTACTTGCAAAACGTACATGTGTATTGGTCATAGAGGAGTTTGTACACCTTGTAATAGTCGACTCATATGGATCAGTCGAAGTACTTATGTTTTCCTTCCTCTGCAGTATCTTCTTTTCTATATGTATTTCAACGGATGCCACTAGTGCATAGTTTAACAATATGATAATGACAACAATATATTCCGGGAATCCTAAACCTAAATTCTGCCCTAGTTTTGCATCCTATACCTGCATCCGCTACACATAAAAATGAGTTTGAATACGATATTATGCATGTAGATGAATTTTAAACAACAAAGAATAGGGCTTGTATCGGCACCTTGCCATCACTACTACAAAACATCAAATAGCTGTCGGCGCTATAGGTGCTGGAAGTGCTAAAACCTACACATGGTCTTTTCCCACTTCCACGGGTTGAAATCACAAAAAACCGGCACCTTAAAGCAATTATAGGTGCCGGTTTTAAAAAAAAACCCGGCACCTATATATTATAGGTGTCGGTTTTTTAAAACAAACCAGCACCTATAATTTATAATAGGTGTTGGTTTTTAAAAAACTGGCACCTATACCGAGCCGATCGAGCGGCCTTATCCATTACCACGGGTTGTCCTTATCCTATCTCTCGATCTCTCTCGCTCTCTCCGTCTCTCTCTCTCTCTTGCTCGCTCCCTCTTACCTATCTCTCTATCTCTCTCTCTCTCGCCAAGCGAAGCGGCAGTAGCGGTGGTAGCGGTGGCCCGGCGAAGGGGGCCGCGCCCTCCCCTCCACCAGATCTGGCCGAAGGGGGGGTGGTGCACCTCGGCGACGATACCGGCAAGGGCGGTGGCCGGGTGGAGGCGACAACGGCGGCCGTGCCCCTCCATCCTCCTCGATGCCTCCGAGCCGCATGGCGCCAGATCTGGCCACCTAGAGGTCGGGGGCTGCTCGATCCTACTTGAGGTTGGGGCTCACCGGATCCGGTGGCCTGTGACCTCACCATCGTCTCTGATGCCGGTGCCACCGCCGTGGCCACTGCTAGCCACCGCCGCCGAGTGGTGGGTGGTGGGGACCAGATCCGACGGCACCAAGATCGGGACTACCACATCGGCAAGAAGGATGGCGAGAACCGTGGCGTCGGGGTGATATTTTTCTTTGATTTTGTGTTGGGTCTTCTTGGATTTTGGGGGAAAGGGAAAAATGCAGGAGTTCATGTTCTAGGCAAATGCAAACGTTCCTTGTAATGTGATGAATATTCTTGATTCGTTTTTTTAGTGAAATGTGATGGATGTTCCTTGATTTTTTCTTCCAAGCTTGAAGCATCGACTTGATGAATCCAAGCATCAGCTTGATTCATCGAGTCAGCTTTTTTTTTTTTCATCGTGAGCCTCAAAGGTGCCGGTTCTTGAAGCTAGCACCTTTGAGAGGACTCAAAGGTGCCGCTTGCCGAGTGTCGCTTGCCAAATCCGGCACCAATGTGGGGTTGGCAACCAACACCAAAAGGCCATTCTGTAGTAGTGCATTGTGGTAAAATAAATGTTGAAATTTCTATTAGTATGGTCCATGTATAACTAAAAATATTTGCCATGAGATTGATTAACTTTCTTGTACACATTACAACAAAAACAACTGAAATAAACAAAATTATGAAACATCTATTAGTACACTGATGAGGACATTTGTCACGCCCTAAAAAAAATCGTCTAATGTAAAAATACATTGTTTAAATCATTTTTAGAAATTAAAATTAAAAGCCTACAAGCTAAACCCTAATTATCTAGGAAAATTTTCAACATAAAAATGAGCTAGATAAAATTTTATTAAATACTTTGCTTGTTCCTCTATTTTCTAGAATTTTCTGGGAATTGTTTGAGCAAGGGAAGTATTTTTTATAATTGGAACAACATTTCACAAATTATTTTAATTAAAAAGTTCCAAAACCCCTCCCTAAAGTTGTTGGGCCGTTTTTGGCCCAGCATGCCCCCTTCCCACCCGCGGCCGAGCCGGCCTAGCTGGCCCAGCCGAGCCGCCGCCTCCTCTCTCTCGTGGAGACCGACAGGTGGGGCCCACCTGTCGGGAGCTCCTTCTAGCTCCAGCCGGCCGGCCGAGCTTTGCAAGCCGAGCCGCCCCTTTTCTCCCTCTGATTCCGCATCGAATCCGGCCATCCCGAGTCTATTTTTTTGAGGGATTTTTATCCTCTCGTTCTCCTCTATCTTTCCCCTCAAGAATCGGAGCTAACCGTTGAGTATCTTATCCGAATCGAACTCGTTTTCGAGTTTATCTCTAAAACCGAGTTTTTGATTTCCCGAGTCGATTTCTTGCGGGAGGAGTCCGATCTCTTCAATCCAAGGCTATAAATAGGACCCCCTAGTCCTCCTCTTTCGTTTGCCCCAACTCTCATCCTCTCCCGTGCTCCGTAGCGCCGCCGCCGCGCGTGTCAAGTCGCCCCGCCGCCGGCCGAAGTCCAGCCGCGCCGCCGCGCCGTTTGCGCCGTCGCCGCCGCTTGCCGTCGCCACCGTTGGTTTCGCCAAGGGGTGAGGAAGCCCGGCCGCACCGCCGCCGACGCCGCCGATCACCGGAGCCCCGTCGCCATTGATGACGTCATCATGACATCATCATCTTCTCCTTTTCCAGTTTTTTTTTCTAATAGATTAAATCTTCGGAAAATCATAACTAAATAACCGTAGATCCGTTTCAGGTGGTTCAAATTGCTAAATTTTTCTAAAATCAAGATCTATATTTAAAAATATCCACATGTACTGTTTATGCTTGTTTTTGTACTGTTTTGTTAATTTTTGTTTAATTGCTTTAGTTTCCAACGTTCCGGAGGAGAGCGTTTCCGTTGAGGAAGGTTCCGAAGCGTTTGCGGAAGCCCAAGGCAAGTCACACAGATCCCAAACAACCCTTTGAGCATGTTGAACCCATTTAAAGCTATTATTTTATTTCAACTATGCATTGTTTTCGAATGTCATCGGGTGGTGAACCTTTCCCAATTGATTAATGGCCGAAGATGATCTTATTTTCCTGTGGGTTATAATTTGATTAGCATGAACCTTATATGTTGGATTGGTTCAGCTAAATGCTATATGTAAGTTTGCTTAGCCATGCTTAGAAACATTAGCTAACTTAAGGGATTAATTATAAACTATGTTACATTATTATTTTAATTACGGTTATATTAAATGGTAGCTCACGATGGTTAATCGTGTGATGTTAATTAATTGATAATTAAAACCTGGTTAAGGTGGGTTGTGAGCATATGGTTTTGATGGTTGTGCTCATGACAATTAAGGACCGGTTCGCGAGCTACTGTTGTGAAACATTTATCGTGCCAACCACAAGCCAGCGTGGGCAACGGCTTTATCTTTTGTATAGCATGATTCATTATAGTGCGCCAGACTGTGAAGCGGCGAGAAGTCCGTGGGGGTCGCTGGGGAGTCCATTGACTCTGGTTTTGAGGGGGAGATTATGATCCAGGAACGGTGCACTGTGGTGAGTTGTGTTGTGCAAGGGGTATTGTCACAGTTCCTTTCCGAGGTATCGTGGTGGTACTAAGGCGCATGGTAACATGTTGTGGGATTGTGTCTTGTGGGTACAGTGGTACACCTCTGATCAGAGTTTAATCTATTCGAATAGCCGTACCCGCGGTTATGGGTGAGTTGAGCAATGTTTTTCGTGATTAGTCCCACACTACCCATTAATGATAATAATGTGATAATTAATTTGACTCCTGGTTTGGAATGGATAATTCCTGGTTTGGAGGTTTGATCTGTACGACCGGGGTTGGTTGTTCAGGTTCAGTTGGGCCTATGCAACATGGGTGTGTTGTATGGTGTTTATTTAATATTGATTAATTATACAACTGTTTTACTATTCTCTTAAATATTTGTTAAATGCTGTTATGCAAATGAGCTATATTATGCCCTCCTTTGTTATCCTGTGCACTTGCATATTTGCTGTGTGGCTTGTTGAGTATGTCATATGCTCATTCTTGCAATAATCAATCATCAGAAGAGGAGTATTTCAGCGAAGGTGATGATCTGAAGGATTGAGCTTGTTCTGGTTAAGATGCCTGTGGAGTGGAGTCGCCATAGCTGTTCCGTAGTTTGTTATAGTTTTATTTTTCCGCTGCGTAGAATGTTATTCTTTGAGAGGAACTATCTACCTCTGTAATAATTTATTATTTGCGAATATTAAATAGTTATTTATTTGTACTCTATTATCAATTTGTTATTGTGTGCCTCGGTTGATTCCTGGACGAGGGTTTCACACACATGTAAGCGTTTGGAATTTTGGATAGAAATTCCGGGCGTGACAACATTACTGGCTCAGACATCTATTAGCTGCCTTTCGCATAGAAAGGTGCACACTTTCCATGTGAGATTTACGTGTTATATATATGAACAAAAATTATTGCACTACGAGTTTAGTGTGTTTCCGTTTGCAGAGGTATTTGCTTGGGTACGTGAAAAAAGACCGAGCGCAAGAACTGCATGGATGATCAAAGAAGTTGATTAATAGAACTAAACCAAGATCATCTCCAAGTCTACTCCTATATTACCACGTCACTTTTGGTCCATAGAAGACAAAAGATGAAGTTATAAATGTTTTAGATTTGGATTTGTGCCTCTTTTAAGAATCAAGTTCTAGCGAACCTAGCCACTGATTCAGAAGGAATCTTGAAGCCCTTGAGTACTTGATGAAAATCTTATAGAGTCTACTAATTTCATATGGTTTTGGTTCCACGTACGTCAAAATTCCTCCTTAGCTGTCAGGCTACAAAAACAAGTCATGTATCTCATCTAGTTCGAGTCTAGTATGTGCTTTGGAACCTGTAATTGTATCGTGAGCTAAACTCAAGGGGATGCCCTAGTGCTAACCGCTATACAACGACAAAAAAAATAAAGAATAACTGGAATTAAATAATCCGCACTGACTCACTTATTTGCACATAGACACGTAAGCAAAATTACAACTTGCCTTGCACTAATTTTTACAGACGTTCTCCAAACGATATTTTCTGCCACAATTGAGGTCCCAGTCACAACCACTTCTTGTTCCTACTGCAGGGACAATTAATGTTCATTTTGCGATTGGATATATCATAACTAGAAGTTCTCTTCTCCATCTAACATACATCATCCCTTCATATATCCTGACCTTCGCACATCTGTAAATAAATTAATTGTAGCGTGGAAATGCTAGCAGATATGTTGGAGGATTGAGAAACACCAGGAGTTCAGTGAATAGAGCAGACATGAATTATTGTGCAGGAAATAGCTAATATCCTTTTTTTTTCCACTGGATGTATGCTTCGCTACAAGAGTTCAACATAATTCAATGCAACATAGATAAGAAACCAACTAGTTGCTCAAACGCATTTGATTCCACGGTGCCATTTGTATATTTTCACAGTACGTGTATAGGTATTGAATAAGAGTGTCACTGATCAGCAATGTCCTTTATTAGTTGTGTGTTCATCCGAACAGGACCTAACTGTAGTCTGATAGTATCATCAATGTGCAGATAGAGTATCAATGGTTTTTTTTTTCTTCGTTGTGGGTATGGAAAGATTTCAATTTTTAAGAGTCCTCGGCGTTGTGAAACTCAATCCAAAATCTCCAAACTAATTAACTGTAAGCTTGGCCCTTGCTGCGAGTACCTAGAGTTGCTTGCCAGCTGCTAACGTGCTTACGTGGAAGAGGGGTCTTATTTTTGCTCCAGATTCCTCTACTTGGTATGTTGTGGCATACTCCCTCAGTTTCATAATGTAAGACTTTCTAGTATTATCCATATTCATATAGATGTTAATGAATCTAGACACACATATATGAGATTCATTAACATCTATATGAATGGGCAATGCTAGAATGACTTACATTATAAAACGGAGGAAGTATGATGTTATCTATGCGGAAATATCGTCATGCAACTTTGAGCCACGCGGGACCAGCATACTGAGGTACAATTTAATCTTCAGAGTAAAATAAGAAAAAATTTGCGTGTGGAGGCATCTAGGTGATTCTGCTAAGAAAACAAATGCCCCTCCCCGGCCCCAAAAATTCTTGTGATTCATATCAACAATTGTGACCACCCTTGACCCAAGCATCAACTCTGTTACTAATTGATATCAACAGTTTGGATTTTGAAATGACTTCTCACTGCTGGAGAAAGGGGCATTAGTTATGCAACCGGGACCACGAATCCGGGATTAAAGATGTCCATTTTTAGTACTGGATGAAATAATCGGGATTAAAAATCCATTCTAGATACCTATCTTTAGTCTCGTTTTTTTTCATTGTTTTTAACATTAAATATTGATTTCACTCCATCCCCAAATCATCCCCAAATCATGAAAACCCAAATCGATCATCATAGATCACAAAATAAAAGGATATCTCCAAATCCTCAAATCGATCATCTCCAAATACATTACAAATTCTAAAAAAAATCATCACAAATACATCACATATTTACATCACACAAATCAAATACATCTCAGATACATAATCACTAATTCTAAAAAAAATCATCATAAATCCATGCCACTGCCTCCTCCCGCCTCCTCTCCGGCAGAGCTGCAGGCGCCGCCGCGCAGGCCTCGGCCATGTCGCCGTCAACCGCCAGCCGCTGCGCAGGCCTCCGCGTGGCCACACCGCCCTCCGCCGGCCACCGCCCTCCACGCCGCCACACTGTCGCCAACCGCCGCGCAGGCCACCCCCACCCCCGCCTGGCCGCCTGCCCTCCCGGCACCCGATAGGAACTCGCTCGCTCTTGCTCTGCTTTTCTGCTCTCGAAGAAGGAGAGGATAAGTTTCGGTTATAAACAAACGGATAAGGAAGAAGAGGAATAGGAAGATGAGGAGTGTGGGAGGATGTCTTAGGGATTATATACTGTATATGGATTTTTAGTCCCGGTTGATAACACCAATCGGGACTAATGATTAAATTTTATTCCCGATTGGTCACTAAAAATTCCCAACCCCCTGGCAGCCTCGGACAGAAAACGAATCGAGACTAAAGATCATATAGGGCCGATAGAGTTTTAAACCGGGACAAAAAATTATCTTTAGTCCCGGTTTCAATTCAAACGGGGACTATTATGGTTTTTGGTTAACCTAACAAAGATGGTTTCTCCAGTAGTGTTTGCATGGAAACATCTCCATATTTCAGTCCATTGTTCTGGACTTGTCATCATGTTGTGGAGGCGCACAGATCTTGTGCATTTGTTATTATGGCTAATTAGCCTGTCAAAGGAGCATCACATGATCAGGAACTCGGGCTTAATTTTCACAGATGTATGCATGGTAGCAGAAAAGTACTGCTTTGATAATACTGTAGCAGACCTCTTGAGCCATTCAGTCACAAAACAGAAGGATGTGAAATAGTGTGCTGTCACAAGGCCGGGCAACTGCATTAGATCTCAGTTGGTTTTGGACAAAACATTCTTGTGCTGATCAAGTGACAGGATTCTGGGAAATCCTTTGAAAACTACAATGGCATAACTGCAGGCTTTTGCGACTAGTTATGATCTGTAACGCATTGTGAAGGCCGGAATAATGATTTCAGAAGCATGTAATTGAGATATGAAACCATCTTTTTTTTAAATTACACAATACAACGCAGACATTCAGAACACACGTACACTCACCCCTATGAACGCACGCACGTAAACCCTACCCCTATGAGCATCTTCGAAGACTAGATACGCAAATCCTGTAGATTGACGAAGTCACCACAGGTTTGGACAACCTCACAATATTACTAGCAATAAATATGAGACACAACTCCCCACAAAAAGAGAGTGAAAAGTAGCAAATACCAAGAACTCTTTTTAGAAAAAGATACAATGAAACAAAAGGTTGACTAACTTCACTGAATTGAGTTTGCTTTTTGAAACATGTTGTCCATGATATCACAATGTAACTGATAAAGGTCCATATCATCATGTCAGACCTAAACAAGGACGCTGCTTGCTGTCTACACAATCAATTCCCTCAATATATGTAGGAAGTATATATCATCCAACACTCACCCCAGATTGCTACCGGCTGATCTAAGTCATTTAAATTAATACGAAATACGAGCAATTTCTGCACCAAAAGTCCTCCAACTTTATTATTGAGCTTGTTTTGTAGACACTCTGCGCCATCATCACCAATCAGTATAGCTAAGTTAAAGTGAATCAACCAAAGCATGTATACTGGAGGCCGGTAAATGACAGATGAAATTACCATTTATTTCAATATCCTTTCTCAATTTCCCGAAGTCACTCAAGTTTCAGTTTGGTACACAGAACAAGATTGAACAGTCATCACGATTCGATCGTCTGCCTCAACAATCTTTCCAGCCATACAGGAGAGCGAGATGATAGCATTCCTGAGTTATTTGGCTGCATGTTGCTGCGGCGCGTCTGTCACTGGCAATGGCAGAAACCGGAGGTTCCCATTGGGACGGCCAGAATGTTGGCCAACTTATCTGTGAGAAGCGACATGGCAACCTGTCCGTGATCTCTGGATTGGTTTGGAGGGAAGGTGACATCCATGAGAGCTCCTGATGCTTCCCAGGCATACACAGTCACACCTACGCTATCCAGCGTTTCCTTAATTTGTCTCTATGGAACTCTGTTCGTTTCTGTCTTGGCATTGTAGCAATGGGTCTAGCACTCTAAATAGCAGTTGATTTGATGCGATCATTTAATACAGTAAGTAAGCTACCTACTCTCTCCGTTTCATAGTATAAAACTTTCTATCATTGTCAACATTCATATACCCCGTCTCTCCCTAAATATTTAACACCGTTGACTTTTTAAAACATGTTTGACCGTTCATCTTATTCAAAAACGTTTGTGAATATTATTTTAAAATTTGAGTAGTAGTAGTATATTTAACAATGAATCAAATGATAGGAAAAGAATTAATAATTATTTAAATTTTCTGAATAAGACGAACGGTCAAATACATGTTAAATAAATCTAGCCATACATCTATATTCATTAAGATAGAGAGTCTTATAATATAAAACGAAGTATTATAGTTCACTGGATGGAGCATCTATTTCTCTTAGAAAAACATGGTGATATATTCAGGTTCAACCTTTTTAGTGGACTGCCTAACAGATCATTGTGCATCCATCTAACGTAACTAACTTGCTAGTGATCGGTGATCAATCAGGGAAGATGTGATGAAATCAACAATGTGATAACTAGTTCCCAGGATTCAACAAGAGTTCAAACCAATTCTACCGTAGCTACGCAGCTAACAATCATCTAACCAAACCACACCATGGATGATATAAGTTGGCTTGCATGCTTCACTCTGACTCCACTCCTTTGCCACAAATGACACTATGCAAGGACGTACAGAGCTAGCTGGCTTCAGAGGCATCAGGAATTTCACTTTCTGGCGTATAAAATGTGCACGTAAATGATTAAAATGCTAACCTGGGTGGCCTCTCTATTACTCAGGATGCAAACAATGTTATTGCTGTGCTCATCATTTGTTCAGCACTGGAAACACATAGAACATGCATCACTGTGGTACATGCAAAACAAGGAAGTTTAGCTGAAATCCCATGTTCCAGCGGAAACATAGAACCCTCGTCATGTATCGTTCGATCTAGACTGTGCGGATCAGATTGTCTTGGCCTTCGCTATTTGCATTTTGCTGCCCGCCTCCATCAGTACAGTTTACACATGAATATACACGATGAATGCACAAACTCGTTTGTTACTAGTTTGCACAGTGAGTAGTGCACATGAATATACATTACTGTTTTTTTAAACATGTATATTCATACCAAACGGATGAAAAAAAAAGAGTATATTTTTATTTTTCTTTTGCACCCCGTGAAACATCACCTCACCCAGCAGCTAGGCGGGGTTGCCTGGGTTGACCACCACATGGTTATCTCTTTCAACTGTTGCATTCTGCGGACGACGAAGGCCGAGTGCTAGCTGCAGCTTCTCATTGTAGCTTGATGCTCTCTCCCTGCCATCTCTAGAGTGTACTTGAGGGCAAGGAAGAAAATTCTCAACGTTTGATCCATTGAACAAAAGTTAACATTTACCATAGTTATTTAGAAGGTGCTCAAATCACATTGTGTTTTTGTTGTGTATAATTTCGATCGACTGCAACTTTGAAGTAGCTACTATGCCGTATTTAACCAGGAAAAATGCTGGAACAACTAATAGTACATTCTTCCCTGGACATGCTTGGTTACATTTCCATTACGAGTACAACTAGTTGGTTTTATGTTTTAGTTAACCAATAAAATGTAGATTATGTGATCTACTAACATGAGTGCTTAGCCTAAATATAATCACCCTAATGCACAATTCTTAGGGTTGCGGACCGTTCTTTGAAGCCATCGATGCGGTTTCCCTTGTACCCTCAGCCATGCTATCAACCGGAATGGAGAGGACGAAATCTCTCGAACCACTCTAGTGATCGTCGGTGTAGGAGAAGTAGTTGTACGGACATATTAGAGTTCCTCGAATGCTGAACTGCCCAATGCGTGAGTTCCCCAAGAAATATTAGGGCTATGTATCATTCCAGAGAAAATGTTTTGTACTTGGGGAGCTGGTAAGTACTTGTCACCTTGGAGAGGTGCCTAGATAAATGCTTGACTTTCTTCAATTCTCTCTATGCCATGGGCTTTTAATACCTACCTAAGTGGGTTCATCATAAGTCTGACAAAAAAAGAGGTTGATAGTATTGGGCTGGCAACAAATTAACTCAAAGGAAATAACATATGACCAAATGGAAGGATATGGCTTTTCCAAAAGATTTCGGAGGTTTGGGTTTCACAGAGACAAGAAAGATAAATATAGCTCTACTGGTAAAATGGTTGATGCTAATAGTGTTAGAGTGCGCAGCCCGGCCCACCAACCGTGGGCCACCCAGGTCACATTGGGCTTGCTCCACCACAGGCCCAACCGAAGTCACAACTTTAGGTCTTGGGCCTACACAACCCAAAACACTAGTCTAATGGGCGAGGACCGCGCGCGCCCACCTTTTAAGTCGTGCTCCCCCATCATCAATTACTAATGTGGAACTAAATCTAATAAATAGAATTAGAGGACAAGAGTTTGTGTATAGAGTTGCTATGGAATAAATAGCTTCATAGGGGTGGGGTGCTCCAGTATACATCAGGGGATGTTTCTCAATTCTAAAGAGGGTTGCTCAATATTGGCAATGGATGAGTTTTGGATCTGAATGGCCACTAGGAGATGGCTCACATATTAACTTCTAGCAGGATGTATGGTACTGCAACTGCCACTGAAAGTATTGTTCCTTGCTATTTATGAGATATGTAATCAACAACAAGAGGTGATGGTGGTACAACAAGTTAAAATGGAGGGGCATCAGTGCTTATGTTTCAGGAGATCTTTTGCACTTACTGAGGTAGAAGAATGGGTGGAACTAAAAGGAGTTGTTGAAAACATTGAGTTTAATGGAAATGCAACTGGGGTTTCTCAACAAATATAGCACTCATGAACTTTTTCTTTGATGGAGGAACAGATTCAGGATATCCCACAGGTATCAAACCTTGAAAATGACATCCTTACTGCTGAATTTTCAGAAAAGGAAGTCAAACAAGCAGTTTTTGAAATGGAACATAATTCGGCCCTGGGTCCAGATGGTTTTCCTGCAGAGTTCTATCAAGTTTTTTGGGAGATCATCAAGGATGATCTTATGACTCTGTTCAAGGAATTTCATAATGGGACGTTTCCTCTTTTTAGCTTAAACTTTGGAATTATTGTTTTATTACCCAAAAGTGCCGATGCAAAACAAATCCAACAGTATAGGCCAATTTGCCTTTTAAATGTCAGCTTCAAAATTTTCACAAAAATTGGCACTAATAGGATTACATCGGTGGCTCACAAAGTCATTCGCCCAACCCAAACGGCTTTTCTACCTGGTAGAAATATAATGGAAGGGGTGGTAATTTTACATGAGTCTATTCATGAGTTGCACAAGAAAAATATGGATGGGGTTATTTTCAAATTTGATTTTGAAAAGGCTTATGATAAAGTCAAATGGCAATTCCTCCAACAAACACTACGCATGAAGGGATTTTCTCAGCAGTGGTGTCATTGGATTTCTAAAATGGTTGAAGGAGGAAGTGTCCATATAAAAGTCAATGATGACTTGGGTAATAATTTTCAAACGCACAAAGGCCTGCGACAAGGGGATCCAATGTCGCCTATACTTTTCAATATTGTGGTTGATATGTTAGCGGTTCTCATTGAGAGAGCTAAAGGCGATGGTCAAATTGGAGGAGTCATTCCACATTTAGTGGACGATGGTTTGTCCATTCTACAATATGCTGATGATACATTAATTTTTCTAGATCATGACCTTGAACAGGCCAAAAATATGAAAGCCATCCTGTGTGTGTTCGAACAGCTCTCAGGGCTGAAAATAAACTTTCATAAAAGTGAGATTTTTTGCTTTGGGAAAGCCAAGGAAGTGGAGGATCAATATAGACAACTATTTAGTTGTAATTCTGGATCTTTCCCATTTAGATATCTTGGTATTCCTATTCATTATCGGAAACTCCGGAATGTTGATTGGAAAGGAGTTGAAGATAGATTTGAGAGGAAACTCAGCACATGGAAAGGCAAAACACATGTCATATGGTGGGAGATGGCCCTTCTAAACTCAGTTCTTTCGAGCCTTCCCTTGTTTATGTTATCCTTCTTTGAAATTTCACGAGGAGTGCTTCAAAGATTGGATTACTTTAGGTCACGTTTTTTTTGGAGTAATGATGGCCGGAAAAGAAAATACAGACTAACTAAGTGGGAAAACATATGCCGACCAAAAGATCAAGGTGGACTAGGTGTCCATAACTTTGATATAAAAAATAGTTGCTTATTAAGCAAATGGCTTTTCCAATTGTTTAATGGTGAAGGCCTATGGCAAGACCTTTTGTGAAATAAATACTTAAAGGGTAAACCTCTTTCTGGTATGTCCAGCAAGATAGGTATTTCTCAGTTCTGGGCTGGTTTAATGAAAGTCAAAGACAAATTTCTTAGGTTTGGTTGAATTAGATGTGGCAATGGGACAAATATAAGATTTTGGGAAGACACGTGGTTGGGATCGCGTGCTTTCAAAGATCAATACCCTACATTGTATAATGTGCCTCGAAAGAAGCAGTCTACTGTGGCAGAGGTCATGAGCACAACGCTGCTAAATATCTCTTTTAGAAGAGCTATTGTTGGCCAAAAGCTAATCGAGTGGAACGATTTGATCCTCAGGCTAGCTAATATAACTCTGTCAAATGAAAAGGACTGCTTTGTATGGTCGCTCCATAAGAATGGTCAATTTTCCGTCAAATCTATGTATGCCGCGATCATGAACTGTAATGTTCGGATTAAAAAGAGAATTCTGTGGGACTTGAAAATTCCACTAAAGATCAAGGTCTTTATGTGGTTTCTTCACAAGAAAGTAATTTTAACGAAAGATAACCTGCCTAAAAGAAAATGGGGGGGGGAGACAAACATTGTTCTTTCTGCTATGCACAAGAGACAATCCAACATCTTTTCTTTGAGTGTCATGTCGCTCAGTTTGTTTGGAGATGTGTGTTTTTTGCTTTTAATATCTCCCACCCCGTAATGCCAAAAACATTTTCGGTAATTGGCTTAGAGGGGTATCTAGGTCCATTAAGAAGATGATTCTAATTGGAGCTAGCGCTGTATGTTGGTCAATTTGGCGTTGTCGCAATGATAAAGTTTTTAATGGTAAACAATTATCTAACCCTATGCAGGTTATCTTCATGTCTTCCTACTGGCTCCACTTCTGGTCTACAATGCTACCACAGGAAGAGCAGGATACTATACGCAATGGTGCTACACTCTTGGAATCGGTAGCCAAGGGTCTCTTATTCTACTATGGGTGGCGTAGTTCCATAAGAATTGGTAGCTAAAATATTTTATGTGATTTAACGCTAGTCAATAATGAAGGGGAGTTGGGGATTTGTCCCATCACCTTATTTCTCATTTTGATTTATTTTTATCTTACCTTTTTATTACTATTAAACTTATAGCTGTATGTCTTATGATAGAAGCCGGAGATGTAATCCATTTCCATTATCTAAACAATAGAGCACTAACTTTTACAGGTGTCAACGTAGGGGACGGTATGGGGTTGTCCATGTCCCATGGAAATTAAGCATTTCATATGGTTGGCTCTGAGGGAGAGAACCCAATTTGCTGAAAACAATTGTAAGAAAGGGGTTGGGAAGGTTCAGAATGTTGTCAGCTCCATGGAGAATTAGAAACAACAAATCATATTTTGTTTAAGAGTGATACACTAGTACAGATCCTTCTATCTGTGACAGGCTCTAATATGCTTAGAAATAGCGGGCCGTCACAAGGAAGTCATCTCAATCGGGCCGAAAAGTGCCCGATTGAGATATGGTCGCACCGACATGTTAGATGGGTATAAAATTTAACCCCGTCACGGTTGACACCTATCAGTGATGGGCCACAACTTTAGGCCCGATTAAGAAAACATTCCATATCTCAAACGGGCGTCAAGTTGTGGCCCGTCACAAATGACCATCATCTGTGACGGGCCACAACTTTAGGCCCGTTTGAGATAACATTCCATATCTCAAACGGGCGTCAAGTTGTGGCCCGTCACAAATGACCATCATCTGTGACGTGCACCAACTTGAGGCCCGTTTGAGATAACAACTAGGCCCATCACAGATGACTCATCAGTGACGGGCTATATACTTAATCTCTATCGGGCATTAACTAAAGCCCGTCACCGATGACTATTTTTCCATTTTTCATATGAAATGTTTATATTTGTAAGTTGACTATAGCAAAATAATTTTACGGGTAGTAAATGATTTCAAATGGAAAAAATGTCAACAACAAAGTTGTATAACTTATCAATATTTACAACTTTTAGTTTGGTCATTTTTCAATGTAACATTTTTTTGAACAATTTGAATTTGAATATAAAAATATGACAACTTCAAACAACATTTTCAAATACTAAATGATTTCAATTGAAAAAGTCATCAACAACAAAGTTGAATAACTCATCAAGATCTAAAACTTTTATTTTTGTTATTTCTTCATCTGACGAAATGTTAGTAATATTATTCACAAATTTTACATATATGTGTTATAGTTTATAAAACCAGATAAGAGATATATCAATTTTGTGAACAATGTTACTATCACTTTGTCGTGTGAAGAAATGACCAAAATAAAAGTTTTAGATCTTGATGAGTTATTCAACTTTGTTGTTGATGACATTTTTAGTTGATATCATTTAGTATTTGAAAATGTTGTTTGAAGTTGTCATATTTTTAAATTCAAATTCAAATGGTTCAAAAAATGTTATATAGAAAAATGACTAAAATGAAAGTTATAGATTTTGATGAGTTATACAACTTTGTTGTTGATGACTTTTTCAGTTGAAGTCGTTCACTGATCTAAAATTCTATTTGAACTTTTCAAACTTTGAATTTCAAATTTCAAATTGTTTAAATAGAGTCAGATGGAGAAATGACTAAAATAAAAATTTTGCACCTCGATGAGTTCTACAACTTTGGTTTTGGTGACTTTTCCATTTGAAATCATTTAATAACCCCAATTTGACATCCTGGCCTAGGGCATAATAGGATTAATAGAATACTCATACCAACATGTTACAATTACTTTTCCGGAAGCCAATCTCTAAAGAACTTTGACGTTAAGTGTGTTTGGTCTGGAGCAATTTTGGGATGGGTGACCGACTTCGTGGGTGCACACGATCGAGTGAGGGCTAGCCAAAAAATAAAATTTACTTATTTTTGGAATATACTTATCTGTGACGGGAATTAACTCTAGCATAAGTTAATGCCCGTCACAGATGACTCATCTGTGACGGGCTATAGTTAATGCCCGTCACAGATAAGGGTCATCTGTGACGGGCACTAGTTGTGGCCCGATTGAGATAGGTCATCTGTGACGGGCTATAGTTTGACTGGTCATCTGGGACAAAGCTATCGGTGACGGGCTTTACTTAGGGCCCGATTGAGATAGAATCATCCGTGACGACCGTTTGCCCGATTGAGATAGCTCTTCACATCAGTGACTTCTAACCTGTGACGGACGCCAGGCTTTTGGAATATACTCATCTGTGACGGGAATTAACTCTAGCATAAGTTAATGCCCGTTACAGATGACTCATCTGTGACGGGCTATAATTAATGCCCGTCACAGATAAGGGTCATCTGTGACGGGCACTAGTTGTGGCCCGATTGAGATAGGTCATCTGTGACGGGCTATAGTTTGATTGGTCGTCTGGGACAAAGCTATCGGTGACGGGCTTTACTTAGGGCCCGATTGAGATAGAATCATCCGTGACGGCCGTTTGCCCGATTGAGATAGCTCTTCACATCAGTGACTTCTAGCCTGTGACGGACGCCAGGCCCGATTGAGATGGGGCTTACCACCCGATTGAGATGAGGGTATCCGTTCTACTGATATGTCCAGACTGATGTGGTGTATGTAGAGACAGTTTAGGCTGGAGTGCTATACCTAAAAACTTTGAGGAGTTCTTTCTGCTGTGCAATAATAATAACTCAACAGAGACTAAAATTCTAGTTTGACGTTTTATTGAACACAGATTCTTTGATACGTATCTATAGTCATTATATTGGTATGGGTTACATATATAGATAATAAAGTAGTTTTACAACCTTATTGTGTCAATAGAAAAACTCTTACAATTATACATATATTTGGTAGTGTCTAAGATGTTGAGAAAATTTTGTCACTGTGAACTGGACGATATTTTGCTACAGTAGAAACCTTGAAATTTGATATCATGTATACTGATTCTGTTATGAATGGCCTGAACCTATTGACCTGAAATTTCTTTACAGCAGTATGCATCATGGTGTCCTGCAATAAATAATAGAAGTGAGAAGGCAATGTAAATATTAACGAAACGAAGCACCTGGTCTGGAGTTTGTAGGATCGAATTACAAGAACTAAGCCAACCAGAGGGAGGTGAATGGTTGGTATACCCAAAAACCGAAAACTTTTAGCGGAAATAAAAGTTACCCTCAATTTCGATGAGATCGGTCTGACCGAAGTAGATTAGCCGGTCTGACCGAAGCGTAGCCGCCGGTCTGACCGTTGTTGATCTACCGGTCTAACCGCCGAGATCGCCTGCCGCTCGCTGTCGCCGCCGCCGGTCTGACCGCCATGCTCCCGCCGGTCTGACCGCCGCAATGCTGCCGTTCTGACCGCCGATGAGTTGCCAGTTAGACCGCCGAATCTCAGTAAACACAAATCGAAGAACTCTTAAAGTGGATGACGACTTTATTGATTCTCTCTGTATTTACAAAGTGCACCAACAGCCCTCCTTACAAAATTTCGACTAAACTTGAAACCCTAACTCAAAACTCAACTCAATTGCTCTCTAAAGCGATACCGGAAAGCCTCACACTCCCCCTCTATTTATACATGAGGTAGGCAGCCAAAAACCATGAACCAAACTCATACTAAGAGTCCTAAACACCTTAGGAAACCCTCTAGTACAAGAAAGAAACTTTACATAACTAAACGTACCAAATTTAGACTCCTTCCAAATTCGACTCCGCATCCCATACGCACACAATAACTCCATCGTATGCCATATGGAATCTCCATCAACCACGTGCATCAACTCTAGCCTAAGTATCCCGCATGATCTCTGACCACAACGGACGTCGTCTTATCCCCAAGCCGACTCCTGGTCCATCACCGCAAATACTCTCCCGAGACATCGAGTCACCTACACATGGAACAAAGAAAGAAACCATATTCCGAGACCAAGCTATCTCCAACTTGACTCATTAGCAGCAAACAATAGTATTACATACGTATAGTATCCATCTAGAAGTCATAATCATGAAATAAACTCGGATATCCAAATAAACAACCCGAAACCGAAACCGACACAGTATCGGCCGGTCAGACCGCGCATTACAAGCCGGTCTGACCGGCTACCAGAGCCCGGTCTGACCGGTCACATAAAATGACGAATCCTGCGATCACCTGTGAATCCAATCATCTCCAAAACCACTTCGTGAATAAATTCCAAATAACAAAACCAATAATCTCCAATTCCAATTGTTCATCACAGAATAATAATCAAAAACACCTTTGATTTTATAGAGTTCAAATCGGAGTCCAAATGAGTATCATTAAATATGATAAGCCAATTTAGATTAGGGAAGAGAAGCACCTGAGCATGAGTTCAAATTGGAGATGGTTGGTTTTTCGCAAGAAGTCGTCGCTGCGAGAGCCGATGATCTCACACTCGCGCTCACCGGTAGAGCTGGCTAGTTGGTTCGTCGATAGAAGTCATTGCCACGAGAGCCGATGATCTCCATCTCACGCTCGCCGGAAGCGCTGGCCGGTCGCGACTATCCCGCGGACGGAGAGAAGGAGCAGCACTGCCACACTAGTCATGCTCTACCCGTTCATCCTCATCATCAACGACGGTGAGGAAATTCTTATGCAGAATTTGACACTCTTGATTCCAGATGTCCCCCTTGGCTATCTTTCTGGTGGTTCTTGATAACAATGCTCAGGAATTCGCACTGCATGTTACTTGATTGAATCGTTGGGAAAAGCTTGGTGGAATTCAGGTGGAAGCTGATACATTTTCTAGAGGCTCCGATATTATGTTGGTCTCTTTATTTCTCAAGGTAATATCCTGTGTGTTTGGCAATGTATATAAAGAAGGTTTTGGTACCTATGTCTTGAATAAATAGGTATGGTCATGAGTCTTGTGGCCCATATGTTCCACCTTGGAAGATTAGTGTGAGAGAACAATCAGGGGCAAAAAAAAAAAAAAAGAGAAAAGAACAGCTGTTGTGATGTCTCCCACTTCACTGTTGTCATGGCCATTAATTTCTAGTTTAGTTGTTTACACCAAAAATCTTTACATAGAGATTCTGCTTAGAAAACAAAACATGGACTAAAATATTGGCGTATCGGTGATGATATGTAGCCGACCAATGCTTCTCCTGCCTCCTAGAAGATTAGGTCTGTCTTATCTGCTTAAAATCAGTAAATGGGCCCACATAGTTACGTGGGTTTTGAATAAACCCAGCCCACAAAACTTATTACACGCAGAGATTAAACCGAGCCCACATAATTAAAACCAATAAAGACATATCATGTGAAGATCTACGGGTTAGATTAAATCACTTATTTAACCAACGGTCAGAAATCTCTAGTTAACGTGGGAGTTCATAGTAAGTGTCCAATTAGTATATGTATAGATAGATAGATAGATAGATATATAGATATAAATTAGTGAAACATGTATAAATAAGAAATCAACTAGCAAGTTGCTCAACTTCATTTATATTTTTTCCAAGTAGGTATACAGGTATACTGAATAAGAGTGTCACTGATTGCAAATGTCGTTTACCACTTGTACGGGACATAACGGTAGTCCGCAAGTACCAATATTGTGCAGGTACAGTATAGTTGGTCATAATTTTTTTCTTCTTCATTGTAGGGTTGCAAGGCTTTTGCAGTATTTTTGTTCGGTTAAAATTTTAACAGTTAACTTCATCATTGTGATATCAATCCAAAATATACAAAAAAAAATTATTGAAGGGTATCATAATCACACGTTTCTAAAAATTTATTGGAGGGTTTCCGGTCACGAGCCTCCATTAATTTATTTTTGCTCGCTGTCAGTTAATAGGTGACAACCAACAAAAAAAATGATTTTTGCCATATCAAATTGCAGTTGTGTCCGTGTTCTCAGTTAAGACCACTCCTGCTTGTCTCCCGTACCTCTCAATCTCACATCCCTTCCTCCCGCTCTCTACTCCCTCCAACCTAAACCTCCACCGAGATGCTCGATTGTGACGGGAAGTGGATTCGGTGGCGAGATGGGAGGAGGCCGGTGGCGGCAACGTGGCAGAGTCAGCAGCGGTAGCATCCTTGCCCTCTGCTCTTCTCTTTCTCCTAAGATCAAGCTGGAGGAGAGGAGGCTGCCGGCGGTGGCAGCATCAGTAGAGGGGGTGGTGGCAGCAGCCCCCACTCCCCTTCCTCCCTCTTCCAGATCTGGCAGCAGCAATAAAGATGATGGCTTCGGCGGTGATTCGTCCCTTTGTGGCTTCAGCGACCTCCAAGGCCACCAGCGAGCTTGTCTATCGCTGCTAGGGTTCTTGTTAATTTGGGGGAGAGGGGGCGCATTATGCTTTGCTTGGGAGCTAGGTTGCTCGATTTGATTATTTTCTGTGTCTGTTCTTTCCGTTCTCTTGCAGATCGAAGAGGTGATGCAGACTATTTGATTTGTATTTCGTGGTTGATCTGTGGAAATTGGCAGGTGAAGGCATGTGGATATTTTTTTTAGCAAGAATCGATCTATGCTGGTTGCTGCCTGTCAAAATCAACTATCATGGATAGTCCGCTTAACCTAGCCGCTTGCGCAAATCATTTTCACTAGCACGCTAGATCATCCACTGGTGAAAATAAATGATTTCTCGTTGGTGGCTATTAGCCACTAGTTAAAATGGTGCATTTTCACTCGCCATCGGTCAATGGGTGGTAGTGCCAGCCGTCGGAGAGAACACACACTGGCCGTCAGGATAAATCCATTTTGTAGTACTGAGAGTTGCTCGACAGCTGCTAACGTGAAAAAATGGGGCTATGGCGACAGCAGGTTGGCCAGGTGGAGGAGCGGCAGTGGGGGCTCAACAGAGGAAGATATAGTTTTGCAGGCAGACGACGATTGCATCCCCCTCATATGACATTACAGGTGGACAATTGTGGCTGAAAATGTGAGCCATCTGCATAGTGCTATAGACCTCGTTGAGCAAAATTATTTTTCTAGTTCTCAGAAGAGTGATAAACTTAAAGCATTTTTACTACGCAAATTACAGTAAGGGCCTAACATTTAGTCATGCTGCACACGCATACTGTGCCACAATTTAATATCCACAATAAAATTAGACAAATTCTATGTTTTTGTCATTGACAACTGATAGGTTTTACACATTATCGTTGATGAACGTGCGTCACACGACATACCATCAGTCGATGGGCTATATATCCAACAATGGTAATTCTGTAGTATACGGGACATTAATACTAAGCTATATATATGCGGGATTTTTATATAAGTTGTGGCACCTAAGGTGTAATAGTGTTAGTCCAATGTATACATATAACCCTAGGTCTTGTACAACTTCAAGCCGGCGGCTAGCTATTGTCATCCTCCTGGTTGATTAATTTATGATATCAACTATCGCTATGACTTGTGACTCAATGCTATTACCTCCCAATGGGCTTTGTTTTTTGATTGGTTAGCAAATTTTTGTCCATGTAAAACTCAGAGAGCCATCATAGGATACTGGTAGACAGTACCTTGCCTTCTTGTGGAAGCACTTCCTATTCTTATCCACTATATTTCTGAATTTGAGTATATCTTTCCATATAATCACTACTACAAAAATGATTTTTTCTGGCGACCAAAATAGGTTTTCACAAGTGGCCAGCAGCACCGCGGGAGACCAAAGGCCAGTGATAATACAGTATCTTCACAGGCATTTGCTAACCGACAGCGTTGATCCATTTTCGCTGGCGGTCTTTGTAAGGTAGCTGCCTGAAAAAATGAATTTGCACAGGCGGCTACGTTTTATTGGCCACATGCGATAATCCAGTGACGCCGCTCCATTCGCCTCTGTCAATACAACAATCCCGAAATCCAAAAAATTCCCAAATCCCCATTCACAAATCCACATTTTAAATCCATCGTATTTAACAAATCCACAAATCATCACAATTTACGGTCATAATTTCCATTCACAGGTTTTCAATTGTATCAATCCCCATCTCCATTCAAATTAATTGGAGTAACCAATTATGTTAAATCGTCGTTATTGAGAGACTAAGACCGAGCACCACTGCCGCCTGTCAGATCTGGGAGAGGGGAGGGGATTGGAGGAGCCTCCGGAACCTTCTCGAGGTCCGGCCGTCGTCGTCATCATGGCAGCCGCCACTAGATCCACCGCCTCCACCGCGACAGCCCCTCTCCTTCGTCTCCCGCTACCGGATCCGTCCACTCCACCGTCACAGTCGCTTCCTGCAGCTCGCGCCCTTCCCCCCGCTTGCGCCCCTCTGGCCCATGCCCCTCTCGGCCGTGGATACACCGCCTGCTCCCCTTCCCACCGCCGGATTCATCCCATCCACCGTCACCATCGCCGCGCGCACCTCTTCCGCCCACAGATCCGCCCCCACCCACTACAACAAAACAAACCAAAGGAGACATCTTATTTGTAAGATAGAGACGTTTTATTTCGTCTCACAAAGATAACTGAGACGCTTTTATAAAGCGTCGTAGGATCGTCTCTGTTTGCACCGTCTCAGAATTATGGAGACGCTTTTTAAAGCGTACCTATATTATTTAAGACGTTGCTAGAGACGTGTAAATTGCATCTCTACAAAATATAGAGACGCTTTTATATAGGCACGCACATCTTAATATATTTGATATTAATGCTTTCATCTGGGCTCGAACACAGCACCTGCAGGTTGCAAAGTTCATGCACTAACCAAGTCATTAACGTGACAATCTTGAAGGTAAATAGATAGTTTTTTTTATATTGCAACTCTGCAAACATGCGTCCTGTAGCGGTACTCTTCTTTTTTAATCTAAGACTGAATATTAAATATTTATTTTTTCCCAAATAATTATAATATTATTATAATGGTATTTGATGATGACGATTAGGAACAGTGTGTTTATTTTCTTCTTTTTCTATATAAATAATTATATATTATCTAATAATGATGACACGGATATAATAAAAACGTCTCAAAACTCATTTCTTACACATGAGACGTTCCAAAAACGTCTCAATATTCGTCTCTAAACGATTTAATTTTGTGCTAACATGTAAAGCGTCTTAAACTATGTCCTCAACTAATAAAGCGTCTCAAACATCGTCCCTATTTCAATTTCACTTATAAAAAAGAGACGACTTATAGAATGACTTAAGTAAAACGTCTTAAAACAATGGTTTTGTTGTAGTGACCCCTCTCCCTATCGCCAGATCCACCTCCTCCACCATGACCGCCCCTGTCCTTCACTGCCCACCGCCGGATCCATCCCCTCCCCGTTGCCCGTGGCCCGAGACTGCTCGCTCCACCCACGATTGATTGAGGAGTGGTGCGAGAGGCCAGAATGGAGATGAAGGGAGAGGAGAGGTGGCTGGTGGATCTGGGAGAGGTTGAGGATGAGGTGGGATGGGAGGGAGAGTAGAGTTGGGATTAGAAAAGATGCGGCGGAGAGGAAAACGATGAGTTGTACTTAGTCTCCACGAGGGATTTATTCCTATCCCATATTTTTTTATGGTGGTGGCTATTAGACCCCGCTAGTAAAAATCGATTTTTATAAGCAGGGTCTTATGAGCGCCACCAGTACTTGTAAAAGAAGAGGTGGTTTTGCTGCTAGAAGCTGTGATGTAAAACATTTCCATCGTCTTATAAGAATTCTACGTTGCTAGAACAGGCACTCACGACAAGTCAGACAAGTATGACAGAAGAAGGCCTCGTCAATGGACTGAGGACAAATGAGGGAGCAAGCATTGACATTGCAAAGTATAATCTCCAACATTTACCTAACACCCAAAAAAAAATCTCCAATCTGTATTAATCCACTACAACAAAAACCTCGTATAGAGGCACTTTTGTAGAGGCATTTTGTAAATTGCTTCTACAATCAGAAGTTTTATAGTGTAGAGACACTTTATAGAGACACTTTAAAAATTGCCTAGAAAACTTTTACTCTAGAGACATTTTTATATCAGTTTGTTAGATTTTATCTTGTAGAGGCATTCTTTCGGCACTATAAAATGCGTCTAATATGTAAAGGCATTTAGTTGAGACATTTTAAACTATGTAGAGACACTTTTTAGAATGATAATGTGTACTAAACGACTAAATATAAGTAATTAAAGGAACAAGTATGCAAGTAATGACATGGAGTTGAGTTGGTTAGTGTATCGAAGATTAAAATGATTTAACCAAAAGATCATGAGTTCAAGACTTATCAAAAGCAAGGAAACTATTTTATTCTCTTTTTTGGACTGGTTTTATATGTTTGCGGTACAATTTAGTGTCTCTAAAAAATGCCTCTACCATCTTATAGACATTTTATAAAATGTCTCTTCGTTTGTAGAGACAATTCACCATAAGACACTTATTAGGCATTTGATAAGTGCCTCTACAGTACTAAAAAAATGTCTATACAGAGTATTTTTCTTGTGGTGATCCGACCTATCAAAACTTTCATATCAGCTTAGTTTTCTCTAGAAAGTAAACATTTATGTCCCTTATATATATCTGCCTCTACCATCCATGCATGCAAGTTTCATCAACCTCTAAAAGCTGCCATTTCGAAACCTCCCCCAACCAACAGTCGCTGTCAGCATCCCATATGTTAGCTCAACCAACAAATGCCAACACTGTCAGATCTCACTCGCAAATCTTTACTCAAACCTACATATATCTACTTCGATCAATCTGGCTCTGAGGTTAGTCAACCACCTCAGACATCACCAACGCTATAAAATGCTATAACTACCTTCCCTTAATTATTACATGAATGGCACCTCTTGGTGACAGCCAGCCAGCCACTGCGTCACATCGCTTGTGAGTTCGTCTCGTCGGCTTACTTACTAACTCCGGCGCCACGTCGTCCCCGTCGTCGGCTCGCCGCCGGCCCGCTGCCGGCCCGCTGCAAGAGCTTCCGGCGATGTCCAAGAGGCAGGCAATCCTGAAGTCGATATGGTCGCCGCTCACCGCCGTCTTCAGGACCAAGAATTGTGCTGCGACCTCGAGCAACCTCGTCGTCGTCAATGCCGGCGGGGAGATCATCGCCGGCGGCGGCCGTGAGGATGCAATCGTAACGAGAAAATCCCGGTCTAGCCTGGAGGACCTCCTGAAGATCGAATCGTCATCGAATCCTGGAACCATGGCCGCCGACGAGCCACTACCAAATCACATGGCTTCGCCGAAGAACTCCTCGATGGAGAGCGAGTTGCAAGTAGTGCTGGCCGGCTACCCGGAGAACAGCCACGGCGGCGTTATCGCCGGCCGTCCACCGGAGTCTCTCGACGGCGGTGGCGGCGCCGTCGTCGTGCGGGCTCAGACGGTGAGGGTGAAGGTGAACAGGCTCGTCGTGCTCGTTCCATCAGCTCTGCGGGCACGGTCGCGCGCCGCGAAGATGGTGGATGCGGCGGCCCTGCCGGCGAAGCGTGGCTCGTACTGGAGGATCGCCGGTCGCGGCCGCGGCGGCGACAAGAGTGAGCTGTTCTACCAGCGGCCGATCCCGTTGGGGCGCAGATGCAGGGTGCAACACTTGGAGGAGGTTACACTGTCTGATAATTAAGGTCCATCCCCATGGTGCATGGTTTGGATTTGGAAAAGAAAATTAAACACCGAACTGTACTATAGTGGATTGCTACTATACTATTAGTGCATGCAGAGTCTTTGTAAACTGTAATATATAACGTGGTAATTAACTAATTGTTGTAATTATATGACAATGCAAATTATAAGATGTGTTTTACATATAGTCTCTGTAAACTGTAATACATGTACATAACGTGGTAATTAACTAATTTTCATATAGAGGGGATTATCTAGTGCATTGGCATGACTTGGTATCCAAAGTTGTGCTAATTAATTTAACCTATATATACTAATTTGGCCGCTGGCGAAAAGAAAGTGGAATGGAAAGTAGTGTTACTCACATGGAATGTTCTGTTTACCGTTTAGAACCTTTGAAGCACAACCGCCTACTGGTGTTGCTAATCATTGTGGTAGTTGGCATGAATGATATACAACCCAGTGTAAATTATAAAATCTTTTGTGGGTATTGTAGCTTTTTTTTGTGTTGAGCAATATGGTTAAGCAGAAACTACAGGGTTTTAACTTCTCTAAAACTAATTCATTTTTATAGGTTATTTACAGCGGAACGTTATGAGAGCATGAAAATATAGTCGTGTTGCTCAATGACAATACTCATAAGTTGAAAGAAAGAGGCAGGATGTTGGAAGCTACAGTTTTGAAGTACCTAGTTTTATTCAAAGTTTGGATGGAACGGTAGTAGGAGATTGGAAGCTTAGACTTTTAGTTCTGCTTTGTTTGGCGTGTTTGACTGGGAGTGATATATACATGGGATGTCTTTGTTAGGCCATGTACAATGCTCCACCCTATCCTATGGTCTTAAGCCTCCACGTCGGAGCTGAGACGTGATGGCAGCCGATTGTGGTTCCGCAGGGTGTAGCCATGCTTGTAGAGGAATCAATTTCCTCTCTCCATTTTTAAGTTCGGGAGCCACGAAACCACGGCTTGAGGCCTCGTGTTGGCTGAGCACGAGCCACGTTCCGCGCCTCGCCTGGTCAGGCCCCCCGCCCCTCCCGTGCACCTACCCAAGATCTCGCCCTCGCATTTTCTCGGGCAATCCACTCCTCGCGCTCTCCCCTCCCGCGACAGCAGCGAGATTGCTCGCCGATCTCCATCATCTTCGCTGGTGTAGTTGAGTCTCCACCGTCTTCGTGCTCGCGTTGGCTTGGATCCACTGCGCCGCGGCCTCCAGGGAACAGCTGAGACAGGTATGTCCACCAAACCCTAAACCCTAGGTGGCAGCGCCGCTGGCTATTTGTGATTTTTTCCATTCGATCTGCTATCCTAGCACCCCCATTGCTCCGATTCACTTCGGTCACCTGCAGGTTTCGATGGATTTCATTCCCAATGGTGCTTCATCCATTTCCTTCAAGAACCCAATGCGTCGGCCATGGTCAGCTAATCTTCAATGCAACCGGCATTCTTCCCTCCCCCATTCCCCGACCATGTCCAGTATGATGTTAATTTCATATATAGGGGATCGCATTTCCATGACTTGGTATCGAAAGTAGTGTTAACTTAACCTATACTAATTCTGCAGGCAGGCCCCACCAGCACCCACCGAGAACCCACCAGTGTCATCTAGATCTGGACAGCACCGTCAGGTGAGGGCTGAGCCTGAGGTCGAGATCATCAACAATGGGTAGGGACGATTGTACTACAGCAAAGAAGAGGACCTGAGGCTGGTATGCAAGTTCATTAATTTTTAGGTTTGTTTGTGGATGTTTTGCTTGTGATGAGAACCTTAAGCAAGGAAAAATATGACATTTTAGGTTTGTTTGTGCATTGTTATGGTTGTGTGTTGCAGTGAGTCACTATTTTGTTGTTGCAAATAGGTCAATGGATTAGAAATAGTTTGTAAGAATGGCCTAAAATCATGCTTTTCAGTTAGTTTGCTGGATGCTATGCTTTTGTTCAATGTGTGGATTAAATGATGTAAATGTTTTGGTGCTTTGTTTTGATATATTGTAGATTATTTTTTTGCTTCAATAATCTTCTATGGCCAAACATGTACATTCAGTGCTGTTGATGTTTCTTTTCCACTTTGTTTTGTCGGTTAGTGCTTGGCTGAACAATTCTACCGACCCCATTCAAGGGAATGCAAGAAAGGGTGAAACCTACTAGAAACAAGTGGCAACCACCTATAATTCAACTACCCCTGATGACAGGAATTAGGAATATGAGTGAACTTAAAAGCTATTGTCATAAAACAATTGCAGAAAGAGTATGTTAGTGAGAGAACCGAGAAGCAGCTTATGGATGAGGCATTGGATTTGTACTACTCAAGGCAGAAGAAGCACTCACTACTACAAAACATCAAATAGGTGTCACCACTATAAGTGCCAGTAGTGCTAAAACCGGCACATATAGGCCTTTTCCCACCTCCGCGGGTTGAAATCACAAAAAACCGGCACCTTTAATTTATTATAGGTGTCGGTTCTAGATAAAAACTGGCACCTATTCTATTTTGTGTTGTTTTTTTAAAAAAAACCAGAACCTTTAATATTAAAAACCAGCACCTATAATAAATTATAGATGCCTTTTTTTCTAAACTGACACCTATCAGTTGAGCCGAGCCGGCGGGCCCCACCACGAAGCTTCAAGGAGATAAGGCCAGGCCGCTCCCCAGCGCTCGTCTCTTCTCTCTCTTCTCTCCTCTCAGTCTCTCTCTCGGCTCGTCTCCTCTCGTTCTCTCCGCTCTCTTCTCTTCTCTTTCTCGTCTCCCGGCCGGTAGAGGCGGCGGCGGACGCGCCCTCCCCTCCGCCAGATCCGGGGAGGGGCGACCCGGCGGTGGCGGAGGGGTGGCATGTGGCGTCGGAGGGGAGTGGGGATGCGGCGTCGCCCTGCCGACGGCGCCCTCCCCTCTCGACTCTCTCGTTGTCTGCGGCCGGCGGAGGCAGCAGCGGTGGCCACGCCCTCTCCTTCACTTGATCTGGGGAGGGGCGGCCTAGCGGCGGCCGCGGAGAGGCGGCCCGGCGGCGGCGGAAGGGAGGAGGGGGGATGCGACGGCGGGACGAGAGGCGGTGGCGGGGTGGCGGCGTGGTGGCGGCGCCCTCCCTCCGTGAGATCTGGCGAAATGTTTCTTAAAAGATTTCTGTGAAATGATTTGTGTGATGTTGTTCAATGTTTCTTGATGTTAGTGAAATGATTTTTGTGATTTATGTGACTGAGTGCTGTGATTGGGGATTGGGGATTAGTCAAATGATTTATGTGATTTCTGTTAATGTGTTCTGTGATTGGGGATTAAGGATTGTGATGCAGGGTGGATGAGCTCGATGCATCGGCTCGATTTGAGCCGATGCATCGAGCCTTTTTTTTTGGCTCGTGAGTGGTATCAAAGGTGCCGGTTTTCAAAATGAGATTGGTGCTGGTTTACTCTTCAGTGCCGCCTTCATAGTGCCGGTTGGGAAAACCGACACAGAAAGGGGCTTCCCAACCGGTACTAATCTCATGTTCTGTGGTAGTGACTTCACTTTCACTAAATGGTGGGAGGTTGTTCGCTATGCACCTAAGTGGCTGTGCATGTGGCCAGTCTTGTGAAGAAGAAGAAGGCCACCCCTAATCTGAATGCAGAACTCACAAAGACATCATAGCCCATAGAGACCCCAACAGAGCTGCCACGTCTAGTTGAAGTTAAGAGAGGAAAGAAGGGGAAGTAGGTAGTTGTTGGCAATGCCGAGGTTAATGAGATTGTTAAGTCTTTGGTAGATGCTAAGGCCTGAGACAAGGAAGAGATTGCAGGCATAATGGAGTTCTAACAGAGGCTGTCAGATCAGAAGGTGGAAGCAGCTAACCTTGCCTCTTGCTATTTGTTCAGATGCTTGTAAGGGGTTAGAGAATGCAGTCAATAAGGTGTTACATGCTGCTGAACAAAGAGAATGTTTTTGGCATCTTATGACAAAATTTCTATGAAGTTACATGGTGAGACTTTTGGTAATATGTACCCTGCAACAAGAGCTTATTGGGAAGAGGTATTCCAGAAGCACATGTTCCCTATTATTAATAGACCTCTTGAAGTTTGGAGATTTTTGACAACATATCATAGCCTAAAGTAGATGAGGTGTGGCTTCAACCCCGCCATCAAGTGTGACTATATTGCAATATTGTAGAGGTTTTCAATGCATGGATTTCTGATATCAAGGACTTGCCAGTTGTTGACCTAGTTGACAAGCTTAGAAAGAAGGTGATGGTTCTATGGGATAACAAAAGGAGAATTGGAGAAAGGCTTCATGGTAGGGTTATACCAGCTGTAATGCACCAATTGAAGGCAAGAACAAGAGGATTAGGCCACTTTCAAGTTATAACAGCTAGCTTACATATTGCGGAGGTGCATGCCTATGGCAAATAATTTGGAAGACATGTTGCTTCAATAGTGGCAAATACATGCACATGCGAGGACTGGCAACACATCGGGCAGCCCTGTGGGCATGTATTGGCCTTTTTAACAACTCAAAGGAATGTGGACATGGAAAAATTCGTTGATATGGTTTACTCAGTGGAGAAATTCAGGGCTGCAAATGAGAGAGATATCGGCAATGTCAGACAAGTCACAATTGCCAAAGGTGAAAATGCCTTTCAATTTGGGCGCATCACTAGAGGAGAGGAGTGTTGGAAGAAAGAGGAAACTGAGGATTAAAGGATGCCTTGAGACTGGTGGCAAAAGTAGTGCAAAGAGTGATAGCAAGAACATGAAAATTATAAGAGGTCCAGTTACATCCAAAAGATGTGGTCAGAAAGATCACAGGCAAGCTAGCTACAAGTGCCCATTAAATGGAAAAAAAAGGTATTAATATTCTTGTTTTTTCACTTTATATGCTTTTAAATTTGTGGTGTATAATTCTATTCGTATATAAATATATGCATTTTTAATGCATTTTTAGAAATTATTTTAATAATTCATTCTTTAATGCATTTTTAGAAATTATTTTAAAAAGCCTACAAGTTAAACTCTAATAATCTAGGAAAAATTTCAACATAAAATTGAGCTAGATAAAATTTCATTAAACACTTTGCCTGTTTATCTATTTTCTAGATTTTTTCTGGGAATTATTTGAGCAAGGAAAGTATTTTTAATAAATGAGACATCATTTCACGAATTATTTTAATTGAGAAAGTTTAGAAAACCCTCTTCTAAGTCGTTGGGCCGTCTCTGGCCCAACTCCTCTTTTCCTCGCGCGCGGCCGTGTTGCCCAAGCCGGCCCAAGCCAAGCCGAGCCGCCGCGCCTTCCCCCCTCTCAGCCACCGACATGTGGGGCCCACATGACGGGGCCTTCTTCAACCTCCGGCCGGCAGCCGAGCCCGAGCGCCGCCGCTTCCCCTTCGATTCCGCCCTAACCGGCCATCTCCGAGTCCGATTGATTGAGGGGAAATTATCTCCTCTTTATCCTCTTCCTTTCCCCTAAACTTTCGGAGATCAATTTTGCCCGGATAAACCGAATCAAACTCGTTTTGATTTTATCTCTCCAAACTAACCCTAGGATTTTCTGGCTTCGACTCCTCTCGTTTGGAGTTCGATCTCTTTAATCCGAGCCTATAAATAGCATCCCCTAGTCGTCCTCTTCCGTTTGCCCCTAGTCCAAGCCGTTGACGTTGCTCGTAGCGCCGCCGCCATGCTAGCCCTAGCGCCACCGCCGCCGTTGTCGTGCCAGTTGCGTCGCGCCGCCGCTAGCGTCGCCGTCGTCGCTGTCCGTCGCCACCGTCGGGTTCGCGAGGAGGACTACCCCGTCTGCCCCTTTGCAGCCGCCGAAGACGTTGACCCGAGCCAAGCCGCCATCTGTCCTCGTCACCGGTCGTCGTTCGTCATCGTTCGTCGTAGTTCTTTGCATCGGTGAGTTCGCGTCGCTGTCCTCTTCGCATAGGTGTCCTCGGATAGCCCGGCTGAGCCCTTTGTCGCTGGTGGTCGCGTGGAGCCGAGCCTAGGCCGGCGCTGATGTCACGATGACGTCATATTTTCCTTTTGCTAGTTTTTTCTGTTTTAGATGGAAATCGATTAAACTTAGAAAATTCATAACTAAATCATCGTAACTCGGATTCAAGTGGTTCAAGTTGCTCAATTCATCTAAAATTGAGATCTACATGTTAAAAATATCCACATGTACTGTTTATGCTTGTCTTTGTACTGTTTTGTTGATTTTGTTCATTTGCTTTAGTTTTCGATGTTCCGGAGGAGAGCGTTTACGTTGAGGAGGGTTCTGAAGTATTTGAAGAAGCACAAGGTAAGTCACACAGATCCCAAACAACCCTTTGAGCTTGTTGAACCCATTTAAAGTTAATGTTTTGTTTCAACTTATGCATTATTTTCGAATGTCATCGGGTGGTGAGCCTTTCCCATTTAATTATGGCCAACAATGACTTTATTTTCCTATGGGTAATAAATTGATTAGCTTGGATCTTATATATTGGTTTGGTTCAGCTAAAATGCCATATATATATATATATATAATTGCTTAGCCATGCTTAGAAACATTAGCTCATTAGTGGGGTGAATCATACTACATTGTTATTTATGGTTATATTTAATGGTAGCTCACGATGGTTAATCGTGTTGTGATAATGAATTGATAATTAAAACCTGGTTAAAGGCGGGTTGTGAGCATATGGTTTTGATGGTCGTGCTCATGACAATTAAAGACCGGTTCACGAGCTACTGTTGTGAAATGTTTACCGTGCCAACCACAAGCCAGCGTGGGCAACAGCTTTACCTGTTGTATAGCATGATTCATTATGGGGTTCCAGACTGAGAAGCGGCGAGAAGTCTGTGGGGGCCGCTAGGGAGTCCATGCCTCTAGTTTTGAGCGGGAGATTATGATCCAGGAACGGTGCACTGTGGTGAGTTGTGTTGTGTGAGAGGTATTGTCACAGTTCCTTTCCAAGGTACCGTGGTGGTACTAAGGCGCATGGTGACATGTTGTGGAGCTGTGTCTTGTGGGTACAGTGGTACACCTTTGGCCAGAGTAAAACTATTCGAATAGCCGTGCCCGCGGTTATGGGCGGGTCTAACAAAGTTTTTCGTGATTAGTCCCACACTACTCGTGATTGGTGATAATTTGAGATAAATAAATTGACTCCTGGTTTGGAATGGTATATTCCTGGTATGGAGGTTTTATTTGTACAACTGGGGTTGGTTGTTCAGATGAGGTTGGGCCTATGCAATACGGGTGTGTTGTATTGTGTTTATTTAATATTGCTTAATTACTTAATTGTTTTATTGTTCTCCCAAATGTTTATTAAATGTTGTTTATGCAAAAGAGCTTTATTAGGCCATCCTTTGTTATCCTGTGCACCTGCATATTTGCTGTGTGGCTTGTTGAGTATGTCATATACTCATTCTTGGAATATTCATTCATCAGAGGAGGAGTACTTCAGTGAAGGTGATGATCTGGAGGATTAGGCTTTATTCGAGTCAAGTTGCTTGTGGAGTGGAGTCGCGATAGCTGTTCAGTCAAGTTACAGAGGAACTATCTACCTTTGTAATAATTTATTATTTTGCGAATATTAATTAGCTATTTGATAGTACTCTATTATAAATTTGTTATTGTGTCCCTCGGCTGATTCCTGGACGAGGATTTAACGCACATGTAAGCTTTTAGAATTTTGGATAGAAATTCCAGGTGTGACAAGTTGGTATCAGAGCCACCTTGACCTTAGGACAAGCCAAATGGTAAACCTTAAGTAGCCTTCAAAATATTTTGAAAAATAGAACTGCTCTTCTCTATTCTCTTACAAATTAATTAAGTTGGCAGCACATGCACGGTTATGTACAAAATTTACTAAATCCTACTTTACCAAAACAGAAACCTGTTCTTTTCTTATAAAAAACAACTTTACTGATCAGGGTATTAAATAGATTGATTTTATGAATTTCAGTAGTTAGTCGGCACTGTACATCTATTATGGTATCGATTCAATCAAGATAGCACTAGTACTACTCATCCCTATTAATGGTGACACTATACCGTGCTTATGGTAGATCTTAAGTATTGTAGTTTTATTTTATTCATTTGTCTAAAGTAATTTGTCTCTGTCCAAAGTTGATTCCATTTTCTAAACAAAAACTTTGTTTAGTTCTGTTCCCTCGAGTGCTGTACAGGGAGAATATATATTTGCTTCATTTTTGTTTACTTCCATAGTCTATGCTCCTGTTTAAAAAAAATCTGAGGAAAAAAATCAAAATTTAATAAAAAAAATAGTTTTGTTTGCTCCTTTTCTTTTATTTTTTCTCTTTGGGTCAAATTAATTAAGTCTAGTTTGTGCAGCTAACTTAAACATATGCATTAATTCCTCCTTTCTATGTTCCTTTAGATGCCGCCCCATCCGCCGAAAAGCTTGATCGATGTGGTAGGATTCGTCAGGGAGCTGAGACTGATGGCATTTGAAGTAGGCTACGACGTTGCCCCCGAGTATCGCTAGATTCCCCATGACCCCAACGAGGAGAAGTGTCGTGTTTACTGCTGCGGGAGAGCCAATCACTTGGCGGGAGTTTACTGCTGCTTTCAAGAAGACACATATACCATCAGGTGTCGTGGCACTTAAAAAGAGAGAGTTCAGAGCACTCAATCAGGGATCCCGTTCTGTCACAGAGTACCTCCATGACTTTAATCGCTTAGCTCGTTATGCCCTAGAAGATGTTCGCACTGATGAAGAACGTCAGGAGAAGTTTTTAGAGGGACTGAATGATGAGTTGTCTTATGCATTGATGGCTATGGAGTACCGGGATTTCCAGCAGTTGGTGGACAAGGCGATTCGCCAAGGAGACAAGTACAATAGGATGGAACAGAAGAAGCGTATGGCTGCTCATTTCAAGGCTCAACAGGGTAGTAGCTAGAGGCCGCACATTGCTATGGGACCTCAAGTCGTACCATACGCACAGGGAGGATTCTCTTCAGTTGCTCGCCCTCAACGCCAGCTCTACAAGAACAACACTGGTAATCGCAGCAACGACAATCGTAATGTGGTCACTCGTCCTGTAGCAGCTCCAACTCAGAATCAGCCTATCAGGAAGGAACAGGGAAGCAAGTCATGGGTATGCTTCAATTTTGGTGATCCAGGACATTATGCTGATAAGTGTCCAAAACCTGGACGTGGGAAGAATGCTCCTGTTCAGAACAACTCCAATGCTCCGGTACCGAAGGCTCGTGTTAATCACGTTGCAGCTGCAAAAGCCCAGAATGCTCCTGATGTGGTTTTGGGTACGTTTCCTGTTAACTCTATACCCGCAACTGTGCTTTTTGATTCCGGTGCTACACATTCCTTTTTGTCTAAAAGTTTTGCGAGCAATCATGGGATGGAAGTTATTAGTCTTGGGAGGCCTTTACTAGTTAATACCCCAGGCAATCAAGTATCCTCAACACAATACTGTCCTTCCATTACTATAGAAATAGAAGAAATTACTTTCCCATCCACACTTATGTTGCTAGAATCCAAAGATCTTGATGTTATCTTAGGGATGGATTGGCTAATCCGTCATAGAGGAATTATAGATTTTGCTAACCATAAGGTGACTATAACAAGTAGCAATGGGCAAACAATGTCTTTCTTTGTGTCCTCACTTAGATCTCATGGTTTGACATTAAATCAAGTTGCCTTGCAAGAGATCCCAATAGTACAAGACTACCCAGATGTATTCCCTGAGGATTTGCCAGGTATGCCACCTAAGAGAGACATAGAGTTCCGGATAGACCTAGTACCTGGAACCAATCCTATCCATAAGAGACCATACAGAATAGCAGATAATGAGTTAGCAGAGGTAAAGAGACAGTGGATGATTTGCTTCAGAAAGGATATATGTCACGCCCTGAAAATTGCCTGAATTAATAATCCATATTTTAAATCATTTTTAGTAATTATTTTAAAAGCCTACAAGTTAAACTCTAGTAATCTAGGAAAAATTTCAACATAAAATTGAGCTATATAAAATTCTATTAAATACTTTGCTTGTTTATCTATTTTCTAGATTTTTCTGGGAATTATTTGAGCAAGGAAAGTATTTTTAATAAATGAAACATCATTTCACGAATTATTTTAATTGAAAAAGTCTTTAAAACCCTCCCCAAGGTCGTTGGGTCGTTTTCGGCCCAACATCTCTCTCTCCTTGCGCGCGCCGAGCGGCCCAAGCCGGCCCAGTCCAAGCCGAGCCACCTCCTCTCCTCTAGCCGCCAACATGTGGGGCCCACATGTCGGGGTCTTCCCTAACCTCCGGCCGGCCGAGCCTTGTCCGAGCGCCGCCGCCTCTCCTCCCAATCCGCCTCACCCGGTCGCCCCCAAGTCCGATTGCTTGAGGGGAAATCATCTCCTGCTTATCCTCTCCCTTTCCCCTAAGGTTTCAGGGATCAATTTTGCCCGCATAAACCAAATCGAATTCGTTTTGAGTTTATCTCTCCAAACTAACCCTAGGATTTTCCGGATTCGATTCCTCTCGTTTGGAGTCCGATCTCTCTAAATAGCATCCCCTAGTCGTCCTCTTCCGTTTGCCTCAAGTCCCAAGCCGAGCCGTCGCCCGTAGAGCCATCACCGCCTTGCCCTAGCCGCCGCCGACTCCGGCGACCCTCCAGCCATGCCGCGCCGCCGCGGTAGCCGTCGCCACCGCTTCCCGTCGCCGCCGTTGGGTTCGCATGGAGGAGGAGTATCTTGGCCGCCCCTTCGCCCCTGTCGCAAGTCGCCGGAGCGCCGTCGCCGCCGTCGAGCCGAGCCGAGCCGCCGTCGGACCTCGTCGCCGGTCGTCGTTCGTCATCATCCGTCGTAGTTTCTTGTACCGGTGAGTTCGCGTCGTCGTCCTCTGCGTGTAGGTGTCCTCGGATAGCCGAACCGAGCTCTCTAGCACCGGTGGTCGCGTGGAGCCGTGCCATGGCCAGCGATGACGTTAGCGATGACGACATAAATCCCTTTTTCTTAGTTTTCTCTATTAGATGAAAATCGATTAAAGTTCAGAAATTCATAACTAAATCATCGTAACTCCGATTCTAGTGGTTCAAGTTGCTATATTCATCTAAAATCGAGATCTACATGTTAAAAATATCCACATGTACTATTTATGCTTGTTTTTGTACTGTTTTGTTGATTTTATTCTTTTGCTTTAG
Source organism: Oryza sativa Japonica Group (assembly GCF_034140825.1). Lineage (NCBI taxonomy): Eukaryota > Viridiplantae > Streptophyta > Magnoliopsida > Poales > Poaceae > Oryza > Oryza sativa. Next base: position 16,080,872 of record NC_089046.1, read on the forward strand.
TTTTCGACGTTTCGGAGGAGAGCGTTTTCGTTGAGGAAGGTTCGGAAGCGTTTGCTGAAGCTTAAGGCAAGTCACACAGATCCCAAACAACCCTTTGAGCATGTTGAACCCGTTTAAAGCTAATGTTTTCTTTCAACTTATGCATTATTTTCGAATGTCATCGGGTGGTGAGCCTTTCCTAATTAATTAATGGCTGAAGATGACTTTATTTTCCTATGGGTTATAATTTGATTAGCTAGAACCTTATGTATTAGTTTGGTTCGCTAAATGCTATATGAATAATTGCTTAGCCATGCTTAGAAACATTAGCTCATTAAAGGGATGAATCGTACTACATTATTATTTATGTTTATATATCTAATGGTAGCTCATGATGGTTAATCGTGTTAGGTTAATTAATTGACAATTAAAACCTGATTAAAGGTGGGTTGTGAGCATATGGTTTTGATGATTGTGCTCATGACAATTAAGGACCGGTTCATGAGCTACTGTTGTGAAACATTAACCGTGCCAACCACAAGCCAGCGTGGGCAACGGCTTTACCTTTTGTATAGCATGATTCATTACGGGGTGCCAGACTGTGAAGCGGCGAGAAGTCCGTGGGGGTCACTGGGGAGTCCATTGCCTCTGGTTTTGAGAGGGAGGTTATGATCTAGGAACGGTGCAGTGTGGTGAGTTGTGTTGTGTGAGAGGTATTGTTATAGTTCCTTTCCAAGGTATCGTGGTGGGATCGAGGCATATGGTAACATGTTGTGGAGCTGTGTCTTGTGGGTACAGTGGTACATCTCTGGCCAGAGTAAACCTATTCGAATAGCCGTGCCCGCGGTTATGGGTGAGTTTGACAATGTTTTTCGTAATTAGTCTCACATTAATTATTATTAATGATAATATTGTGATAATTAATATGACTCCTGGTTTGGAATGGTATATTCCTGGTATGGAGGTTTGATTTGTACAACCGGGGTTGGTTGTTCAGATGAGGTTGGGCCTATGCAACACGGGTGTGTTGTATAGTGTTTATTTAATACTGATTAATTATCCAACTGTTTTATTATTCTCTAAAATGTTTATTAAATGCTATTTATGCAAATGAGCTTTACTATGCCATCCTTTGTTATCATGTGCACTTGCATATTTGCTGTGTGGCTTGTTGAGTATGTCATATGCTCATTCTTGCAATTTTCATTCATCAGAGGAGGAGTATTTCAGTGAAGGTGATGATCTGGAGGATTAGGCTTTGTTCGGGTCAAGTTGCTTGTGGAGTGGAGTCACCATAGCTGTCCCGTTTTATTTTTATTTCCGCTGCGTAGAATTTTATTATTTGAGAGGAACTATCCACCTCTATAATAATTTATTATTGTGCGAATATTAATTAGTAGTTTGATTGTACTCTATTATCAATTTGTTATTGTGTGCCCCGGCTGATTTCTGGATGAGGATTTAACACACATGTAAGCGTTTGGAATTTTGGATAGAAATTCTGGGCGTGACAAGTTGGTTTTAGAGCCACCTTGACCTTAGGACAAGCCAAATAGTAAACCTTTTAAAAAAAATAGGACTGCTCTTCTCTATTCTCTTACAAACTAATTAAGTTGGCAGCACATGCAAGGTTATGCACAAGGTTTTCTAAATCCTACTTTGCAAAACAGAAAGTTGTTCTATTCTAATTTTTCTTTTTCCTTTACTGTTAAGGGTATTAAATAGTTTCCTGAATTTAAGTGGTTAGTCGGCACTGTACATCTATTATGGTATCGATTGAATCAAGATAGCACTAGTACTAGTCATCCCTCTTAATGGTGACACTGTACCGTGCCTGTATAGATCTTAAGTATTTTAGTTGTATTTTATTCATTTGTCTAAAGCTATTTGTCTCTGTTCAAGGTTGACTTATTTTCCTTTTAAAAAAAATGAGTTCTGTTTGTTCTTTTCGTCTTCCCTTTTGGGTCAAATCAATTAAGTCTAGTTTGTGCAGCTAACTTAAAAAAAATATGCATTAATTCCTCCATTCTATGTTTCTTTAGATGCCACCCAATCCGCCGAAAAACTTGATCAAGGTGCTAGGATTCGTCAGGGAGCTGAGATTGATGGCATTTGAACTAGGCTATGAGGTTGCTCCCGAGTATCGTCAGATTCCCCATGACCCCAACGAGGAGAAGTGTCGTGTTCACTTGACGTTGGCTAGTGATCGTGAAGACCTTCCGTCGATAAAGTTTGAAGCTGGGCGAAGAAAGTACAGCCATGCTTGTCAGGAAGCAGCTTTGGTGGCCATTGGAGAGCTACGTCATCGCTTTGAGGAGGAGTTAGAGTCATCAGCTTTCCAGTATCATCCACACAAGCCTCATGGTCAAGACTATGGAGCTTACAACTGTCCTGAGGTGAAGGTAGCGCCACTCTAACGCATGCTGTGTATATGCTTAGTGCCATGGATGCAGTAGGCGTGGAGCGGGAGAAAGTAGCTCATGATAGGGAAAACTGGAACCGTGGCAGGATTTGCATGTTGGAGAGCAAGGTGTACTGTCTACAGAAGGAACTGGCTGAGCATAAGGGAGAAGCAACACCGCTAGCACCCAAGCTTTGCCTCACCGCAAGGAAGAGAACCCGTCCACCCCCTCGTCTCCAGTTAGCTTCGAAGACTCGTGTGGTGGGAGATGCTGTGCCTGGTCATGCTGAACCTGTCATCCATGTCTTAAGTGATGATGAAGAGGAGGAAGACCCAGAAGAAAGAGAGCCAGCTACTCCAGAGGAAGAAGATCTGTCCCTTCGTTCCGACGCAAGGCGGGATTAGTTGCCTAGTTAGACCATTGCCGTAGTTCGCTGTGTTAGTTTGCTCGCTTAAGTTTGCTTGTGTGTGTGTGTGGGTTTAGCGTGTTGCTTACATCATTGGTGGGATGTAATTACATGAGTTTAGTTCTAGTGCTTGTCAAAGAGTAAGTTAGTTGGTGAGATAGTGTTAACTCAATTTAAATGTAATCATACACAGTTAAGAGCAATATAGAATTTAAATTAATTAAAGTTCTCTGTTCTATGGGTATCTCTCTATCGTTCTTTCCTTTGCCCGTGCTTTCTTCAGATGGTGAACACCCGCACTGGAGGTGGAGGTGGAAGTGGAAGTGGTCACAATGAAGGAGATCCCACGCTTGCCCGAGTTTTGGCTCAGCAAACTCAGTTGATTAATCTACTAGTGCAGTAGGCGCAAAACCAGCAGGCAAATAACAACAGTCAACCACCACCTCCACAGAACAAGTTGGCAGATTTTCTACGTGTGAGACCACCTACCTTCTCAAGCACCACTAACCCAGTAGAGGCAGGTGATTGGCTGCATGCTGTTGAGAAGAAGTTAGATTTGATTCAGTGCACCGAGCAGGAGAAGGTTTCTTTTGCTTCGCACCATTTGCATGGTCCTGCTGCTGAGTGGTGGGATCACTTTCGTCAAAACAGAGCTGCGGGAGAGCCTATCACTTGGCAGGAGTTTACTGCTGCTTTCAAGAAGACACATATACCATCAGGTGTCGTGGCACTTAAGAAGAGAGAATTCAGAGCACTCAATCAGGGATCCCGTTCTGTCACAGAGTACCTCCATGACTTTAATCGCTTAGCTCGTTATGCCCCAGAAGATGTTCGCACTGATGAAGAACACCAGGAGAAGTTTTTAGAGGGACTGAATGATGAGTTGTCTTATGCATTGATGGCTATGGAGTACCGGGATTTCCAGCAGTTGGTGGACAAGGCGATTCGCCAAGGAGACAAGTACAATAGGATGGAACAGAAGAAGCATAGGGCTGCTCATTTCAAGGCTCAACAGGGTAGTAGCCAGAGGCCGCACATTGCTATGGGACCTCAAGCCATACCATACGCACAGGGAGGATCCTCTTCAATTGCTCGCCCTCAACGCCAGTTCTACAACAACAACATTGGTAATCGCACCAACGACAATCGTAATGTGGTCACTCAACCTGTAGCAACTCCAATTCAGAATCAACCTATCAGGAAGGAACAGGGAAGCAAGCCAGGGGTGTGCTTCAATTGTGGTGGTCCAGGACATTATGCGGATAAGTGTCCAAAGCCTCGATCCGGTCCAGAACAACTCCAATGCTCTAGCACCGAAGGCTCATGTTAATCATGTTGCAGCTACAGAAGCCCAGAATGCACCTGATGTGGTTTTGGGTACGTTTCCTGTTAACTCTATACCTGCATCCGTGCTTTTTGATTCCGGTGCTACACATTCCTTTTTGTCTAAAAGTTTTGCGAGCGATCATGGGATGGAAGTTATTAGTCTTGGAAGGCCTTTACTAGTTAATACCCTAGGCAATCAAGTATCCTCAACGCAGTACTGTGATGGAGTTGGGTCGGCCGGGGTGTCCAGCTGTCCAGCTGCCGGATTCACCGCGGCGCACGAGGGGGCTGCCCACTGCCTGTTGAGGGGTGGGGGCAAAACCTTAGCGTGGTGTGGATGGTTAGGGGTGGGTTATACGAAGGGTCCTGTCACGATTTCCCCCTTTGGAATGCCATGGTGGTACTTCGGGGCATGGCGACATGCGTGGAATCGTGTCTTGTGGGTACAGTTGTACACCTCTGGCTAGAGTAAAACTATTCGAATAGCCGTGCCCATGGTTATGGGCGATCAACCAGATTCACCGTGATTAGTCTCACCCCTAGTTTAACTTAATGAACTGGTGTAGTTCAGGTGGTTGGTTGGGCCTGTTGCAACATGGTGTAGTGTTGGACAGTGATTGATTAATATTGCTTAATTCCTACAATTGTTTTACTGCTTTTAAATGCCTACTTTGTGCAAATGAACCCTTAGCCTCCTTTGGATATATCTTGCATCATACTCCTCTTCCGGTATGACTTGCTGAGTACAGTTGCTAGTACTCAGTCTTGCTCTCTTTTCCCCACGCTAGAGCTAGAGTTCTTTAGAGGTTGGAGCTTCCTCGGAAAGGTTGGTTTCGTCGCTGCCGTCAAGGATTGCCTGTGGAGTGGAGTCACCCCGCTGCAGAAGTCAAGCTTTCAAGTTTAGCTCGGTTTATCTTTCCGCTGCATTTATAATCTTTTATATTTTTGTAAGACGTGGATCTGTATGTCAACAATTGTCGTTTGTGTACCCTGGCTTGTCCAGCCCATCCCACACGATATTGTAATAAGAATGCAACATTTAATAGAAATACGGGACATTTGTAAATTGGGTATAATATGATCATTTGAAATGCATGACTTGCCTTGCTCTCGCACTGATGAGACCTCAGCAACATCTTCGAGAAACAGCGGAGCGACGAAACGGCTGAAATCTACGCGACAAACAAAACACACAAGCAAAACATGCTATAAGTCTACTGAAACAGAGAACAAAACCATTTTAATGGATTCTTTGCATTTTTATGAATTTACTGAGACTTGAATGGGATTAAACGGAGCTCGGATGAATTAGTTATGATTTTTAGAAGGCAATCTGTGATTTTACTAATAAAGATAAGTCCTTATTTTCTTATTGCGCAATAAATCCCCAGGACTGACGTCATCCAGGGGGTGCCGGCAAGCGGGCCCCATGGCTCAGCGGCACAAAGCGAGGGAGAGGGGGCGCCTGGCCGGCGGGCCCCACTTGGCAGCGGCTCATAGGGCGTCGGTCCACCGTGGACCGGGACTACGCGGGTGGTCCACCGCTGGTCCACGGGGCCGACGGCCCAAATTGGCCGGGAGCCGATCGGACGGCGCGGGCGGATGCCGCCGGGCTCGGCTCAGCTTCAAAGCCGGCCGGCCGGCCATGGCGGGGCAGCGGCGGCACACCACCGCCGAAGACGGCAAGCGGCGACGCGGGAGGCAGCAGCGACGCACGGCCAAAGCGGCGGCGCGGCTCGAAGCTAGGAGGGAGAGGTAGGGGAAAAGGGGAGGAGGAAGTTCCCACCGTGGGTTCGGCCGGCGTGGGGAGAGACAACGGAGGACGGCGGCAGCAAGCAGCGGACGGTGAATCGAGCGGGTGGACGAGGAGCGGGCGGCATCGGCGATCGCGAAGGCGGCGGTGGCGTGGCTAGGTGGCGGCCCTAGCGGCGGCTAGCGGCGAACGGAGGCGGCAATAGGCGGCGGCGCGTGGGAGCGGCGGTACGGCAGTGGTGCGCGGCAAGCAAGCGGTGGCCGAGATAGCTCTCGCAGCGGCGATTGTGCGGCGTGGCAGCGGTTATAGCAATGGCGGCGCGCGGCCGTAGGTGGTGTCAAGCGGCGGCGCTAGCGGCGAGCTGTGCGGGCACTATAGAGAATAGGGGAGGGCGCGGCGAGAGCGGAAAGAGGGAGACGAGGCTAGGGGGAGTGATTTATAGGTGCGGGAAGGGGCAAACACCGCCGGGAAACCTCCCTATTTCGCCGGCGACGTGGGGAGGTGGAGAGAGAGAGATGGGGGGGATTCAAAATGAAACCAGCTCCTTGCGGGCGCACGCGCGGGCGGGAAAGCAGGGCGGAGTGGGTGCGGGAGAGGCGGTAAAGTCGGCGGCGTGGGCGGTTGCCGCTAGGGGCGCGGTCGGCTGGAGGAAGGGGAAGACCCCGACAGGTGGGCCCCACCTATCATCGTCCCCGAGAGGAGGGAGGGGGCTTGGGCCGGCCTGGCAAGCAAGCGGCGCGGGAGCCAAGTGGGCCGACGGCCCAAGAAAGAAAAAGAAGGAAAAGAAATTGAAGAAAAAGGAAAGGAATTTTCCTGGGATTTATATTGCGGATAAATGATTTTAATTGGTTAAAATTATTTATAGGGCTCTGCAAATTCCACTAAAAATCCTGTTAATGTATTAGAGCATGGGGAACTCAAGAAAAATTCCACCACGGTGATTCCAATTATTAATTGCATTTATTAATTTAATATTAGCTCTAGGTTAATTTCAACAATTTCTTCGGGCGACTTATTAAATGAATTTAAAGCAAGGAAGGGGAACTTTAGGGCGTGACAAAAATCAATCATAGGAACAACATCATCTTCACATAAAAACAACAATACAAACAACACAAATACACAATCAACAACACCGGCAAATCCGCCTGCCGCGGCCGATGTCCCCTCCGCCGGATCTACCCGCCGCCGCCGATGTCCCCACAGCTGGATCCACCCATGGGTGTCGTCGACATCACCAGATCTAAGGGAGAAGCCACCGCCGCTGCCAGATCCGCGGTAGAAGCTTGGGGCGAAGGGGGAGGGGGTAAAGGACCGCTAGATCCGCCCATCAGAAACACCATCGCCGCCACTTCTGGCGGAAATGCCGTCGCTGTCACCTCCGGCAGATCTACCCATAGGAGTGCCGTCGCAGGACAATCTTGGGTGCCGAGGGTAAGGAGGAGGGGGTAGAGAACTGCCGGCTCCACCCACCGGGAACGCATCTACCGAATCTGCTCGCCGGAAACACCATCACCGCCGCTTTGACCAGATTCGCTAGTGGGAGCCGCCGATGCCATCGCCGGATCCGGCCCGTGGGAAACGCTGATGCCATCAAGATTGCCTCCTCTGCTGCCGGCGAAGTGAGAGACGTGAGTGGGAGGAGGCGGGGACGAGACGGGAGGAGAGGGAGGGACCGAGAGGGATAGAGAGGGACGAGTGGGAGGAGGTGGTCGGGCAAGTGGATAAGGACGCGTTTATCCATCTACTCGCGTGACTTTATCCACTCAATCGGTCGTGGCCCTAGCGCTCTCTCTCGATTGGCTCAGCTCGTTTGATAGGTGCTAGTTTTTTAAACAACGACACCTATAATATAAATAGGTGTTGGCTTTTAATTAATCGACATCTATAATATATTATAGACGTTTTTTAAGAAAACCGGCACCTATAGTATAGGTGTCGGTTTTTCTGTTGAATCGGTACCTATAGTCACTTAAAGGTGCCGCTTTTTTATATTTTCAACCTGTGGAAGTGAAGAAAGCACTATAGGTGCTGGTTTAGCTGCTCCGGCACCTATAGTGCCAATCTAAATGTGTGTTTTTAAAGTAGTGGACATTGGTGCCCTCGGCACTGATCGGCTCCACACATGGGCACATGCGAGCCTAACACCTGCGGTCTACTGACATGGCCCACTCGATCAAGGGCACATACGGGACTCGCACCCGCAGTCCACAAGGCTTCATTGGTATAGCACCCGAGTGTGCACGGCACTAGAGATTGCAAACTTGGCTCTGATATCACTTGTTACAAAATCGGCACCGAAATCACATCAGTGCCCAAACGCGGAAGAAACGTCATTGGAGATCCAAACCTGATAACGACAACAAAGCATGATATTTGATAACAGAGTTCAACTGAGGCCTACATCTCCGGGACACTAATTAGGGACGCTCCTTCACAATCCAACATATTACAACGTATCAGAGTTATAACAACTCACAACTGGACACCACCAGCAGCCGCTTTCTCTCGCTATGCTAACTCGTCATATGTGGTTACAATAGGTCCATCCCTCTATTTAAGGGAGATTCTAGGAAAGAGTCCGATTTTTACTCTATTCCTACACCTAGTACAACTCCAAGTCCTAAACTGTAACCGACTGTGTACAAATATTCGACGCAAACTCTAACACTTTTTAGAAACACTGGTACAAATGGGGTACTGCTTCTCTCAGGTCTCATAATTGATTCAACATCACCATGAAATTCACTTGAGAAGCTTGCCTTGTACACTAACTGTGGTGTTACACTATAACTTCTGAAAAGCAGTATTCACTCCTTTATTTTGTTTTTAAATGTATTCACAAGTTCACGATAAACTGCAAATGGTCAGCAGATTCACACATTTTTCACCACTAGCCTTTGTTCGGATTCAAGGGATGGGAACTAATCCCTTCCGCACGGAAAACGAAGCGATCCATTAGCACGAGATTAATTAAGTATTAGCTATTTTTTTCAAAAATAGATTAATTTGATTTTTTAAGCAACTTTTATATAGAATTTTTTTTTTGCAAAAAACGCATTGTTTAGCTGTTTGAAAAGCGTGCGTGGAAAAGAGGGAGAGAGGTTGGGAAAAGGGGTGCCGAACACACCTACTTTCGGCTAATATTGTTCAGTGCTCTGGTTTCTTAGTTTGTCAAGTGCCATCTATCGGTGACTCACAAGTATACAGTCGATAAGCAGGAGCGAGTTAAAGACTTGTTCTTCTCTTTTGAACTGCTCGACAAACATTTAAAGACTGCAAAGTACTGAACCTACACTACACAACTCACTTTCAGTTGTAGCCCTGCAGCCAGGTGCCCAATTGAACACAACTGTATGTACTGAACTACTCTCCTCATGCAAAAGATTAAGGCATATTTTTTTTCAGCAAAACTAAGAAGGAATTAACTCATCCATCATATGGCAAAACCAAAAAAACTATATGTATGTTTCTAACCAATAGGTATTAAGATGTCTTCTTGTGTTTCAATCAACGATTTAATTTAGCACATAGAGACTTTAAATATACCCAACTCATTTAGAAAAACCAAAAAAATAAAATGTCTTAGAATTTTGGGTGGAGGGTGTAATAAGGTAGGTACATTTAACAGCAGATGTGGCGTTTTTTTTCCCATATATAAAAGATGAGGTTCAGGTGGATTTTTTTTTCTTTTTGCCCAAATGGATTTTTGAAAGGCCAGGGAATCAAGGAAAGTTGAGGTTCATATGGATGGCACCGAAATCTCCAGGTGTCACTATCTAGGCTTCGAGGCATTGAGCCACTTATCATGATGATCTTGCATCTCTTTTATATGTATCCGCAATTCTCCAACTTGAAGAATTGGGTACAGATGTGTCATGTAGATCCTAATGTCTCTAGAATTGTTATTATAATTACTACACCTGAAGTTGCTCTCATCATTGGTCCCCGTTATAGAAGGAGTGTTTGTACGTAGGAGTATAGGAATGTACTCATACTCACAATATACTTGCAGTCAGCTATTATTTGATTTGGTTGGTGGTATCCACTAATTACGTACCATTTGTTGATAGTTGGCTACTTATATTGTCCTTTATATATCTTCCATGCTTCATGACAAACGTATTCATTGGATGTCAGGACACACTGTGCATGGATGTCATGCAAGCAATATGGCTTGGCAATTGGTGGAGAGTGATTTTTATATAGAACTTATATACATAAGGATTAATTGGTGGAGACATTCGGTTGATATATTAGGATAATCTTGATTAACAAATTATGTATTTTATACTATATATTAAGTGTTTTAGTACATAAGTAATAAATTTATGGTTAAGTTCTAAAATGCTTATCCGATTGGCTACTCCCTTAGTTGTGGTTACTACGTTTACCGAATTGCTAAATGGTCCGTATTTGCAAAATATTTACTATATATATGTTTTATAAAAATCAGATAAATTCACTTTTGAGTTTGAAATATTTAATGGAGTAAATTACAGTAGCGGTCCTTAAACTTGTAACGAGGTTTTACTTAGATCCACGAACTTGCAAAACACGCATCGAGATCCCTAATCTTGGTTTAATGTATCATTCCGGTCAAAAGACTCGTTTGATCGTGGTCTTACCTACTTAGCATGCTACGTGCACGATGACATAGTTTTTTTATTATTATTTGTTCTCCCTTCTCCCTTCTTTTTTTCTACCTTCTTATCCTGTGTCGAGCAATGGGGGCCATGTCATGACCGCAGGAACATGCCGAGCATCTTGCCTCTGGCGAGGCAGTTGGCGAGCTTCTTGGCGCCATCGCCCTCCGTGGCGAGGAAGCCCTACAGGAAGCCGCACGCGCCGGCGGCCACCATATGCTTCTGGCACCGCCAGGACGGCGAGACGGCGAGCAGCACAGACACCAGGAACCGTGCGTCGATGCCGCCGCGGACGGTGCTCGGGTCGAGCAGCTGGACGACATTGACGATGCCTTGCTCCTTTTTCTTGAACAGCTTTCTGCAGCCGCTCGTTGCGACGAGCGCGGCGAGCGCCCTCGCCGCGGCGTCCCTCTCGGAGACGGCCTTGGCCTCGAGCATCCAGATGTGGCGCGGGATGGCGTCGCCAACGTCCCTGCGTGTCTTGCCGTGGCTGGTGGCCTTGTCGGTGCCCGGCGCGGCGAGGACGTGGCCGTCTAGTCGACGAAGCTGGCCGACAGGAGCAGCTGCGCTTTGGCGGCGAGCTGGGACAGCTCGGTGGCCCGGAGCATGACAGCAGCGACATGGTGTGGACTGTGGAGGTGCCCGAGGTTGTTCGCGGCGCCATTCTCGGCGACGGACACGAGCGCGGATAGCGCGGAGGCGAGGAGACGGAGGAGGAGCGGCGCGGAGTGTGGGAACGCGGGGTGGAAGAGCGACGCCGAGAGCGAGGTGAGGAAGGAGACAAAAGATGAGGAGAAAAAAAGAAGGGAAATAGAAAATTTCGCCATGTCATCGTCCACGTGACATGCCACATAGGCAAGACCACAGTCAAACCAGCATTTGGTCTAGGATGATACATTAAACCAAGTTTAAAGATCTCGATGAGAGTTTTGCAATTTCGTGGACCTACAAGGTTAAGGACCGCTAGTGTAATTTACTCTATTTAATACTTAATTAATCTTGCGCTATTGAACTACGTCGTTTCGTGTCACCTGGACAAGCTCAACCAATGAGCTAGATGGAAGGAATGCTAAGTAGGAGATAAATAACATCAATATGGTGTCAAAAAAATATATTTGATCTTTAATTTTCCAATCATATATGAATAGAGAAAACACAAAATACATGAAAAATACGAATAGAGAAAACACAAAATACATGAAAAATACATTATGATAAATTTAAAAGTGTCATTTTGATATATGACATTTTTTTATGGTTGGAGTTATTTTTATTTTCGAAAATATAAGTCTAACTTAACTATTATATAATCTACATTTTCAATTCATTTATGTTTTTCATGGATTTTTCATTGACATGCGTCTAACTAAAATACAACTCGAAATAACATATTCCCTCCATCCCTTTTATATAATATTTTTTAGCTATAAATTGGGACTAATGCTTTTTCAGATTCATAGTTAAAAGTTTCTATATTTTGGAATGAATGTAGTATATATGTTTACACCTTAAAGCATAATATCCAACTTATATGTGTATTATTATTTATTATGGTTTTAACATAATTTTGTTGTTTCGTTGTTATTTGGTTGCCATGCAAATGGCAAAAGACAGTGGTCCATATATGTTTAAAGTTAGAAGAGTGTTTTCTTATATGTGGATTTAATGGGTTCACCGGTTTAATATTATGGATCTACCGATTTAAATGGACATTAATGATTAATTTTTTTTCTTTATAATATGTTTTTGTAAATTTAAATTATTGGCTACTTCCTCCGTTTTGCAATGTAAGAATTTCTAGTATTACCCACATTTATTTAGATGTTAATAAATCTAGAGATATATATGTATTTAGATTTATTAATATGGAAAAAGAAAAAAAATAGATGTGCAACCGGGAGTACGTACGTACGTACGTTTGTTTTTTTGGCAAGAATACCTACCCATATACTTAACGAGGATATGGCGGGAGGGCAGGCGGCATGCAGCGGCACCATCCCCTCTCTCCCCCTCCTCCCGGCCCCCTCCCCTCTGCGAGCTGACGACGATGACGGCGGGCGGCGGCGCGCTCCCCTCCGCCGAGTCCGGCGGAAGGGGAGACGGTATGCGGTGGCGATGATAGGCGGCAGCGCATGAGGATGCGGCGGTGCTATTCCCTCTCTCCCCCTCCTCCCGGTGCCTGGCGATGATTAGATTTTTTTTTTAAGTTGATTTGTTGTGGATGAATTTGTTATTGATAATTTTTTTGGATGAATTTGTGATGATTTTTTTTTGATGATTTGAGTATGATTTGTGAATTTGTAGATGATTTTGCTAACAGTAGTATATGGGACGATTTGTAAATTTATGAAGCAACTTGACACGGGGAATGCAAGGCCACCAAAAAACAATGAAAAAAAAGGGGACTAAGATGCCACGTGGCGCTACCATCTTTAGTCTAAGTCGGTAACATGACTAAAGATAGATTTTTAGTCCCGATTATTTTAACCGAGACTATCTTTAGTCCCGGTTTGCAACTCAGGACTAAAGGGGGTTACAAACCAAGAGTGAAAAGGCTTTCCCCAGTAGTGTAAACTAACAAGGCAGGTATGTGTAATCACAGACATGGTATCTTTTTTGCCTGTATAACAGGTGATAATGCCCCAAACCTGAGACTTGAGAGACAGGTGAATCATGTTGAGCATATGCCATACTCAATGTCTAGGTGCCGCTATGTAGGCTTGAGAGACATCAAGAATTTTCGAGTTAGATGCAACAGATCAGTTCCTTGCCTCTCTAATAAATGACACACCAAATTTTGATGTTGCTAGCTAATATATCTCACTTGGATGGTATCGAATGAGAGGAATGCAAGGATAAAGGAAAAAATTAGGTATCTTTCTCATAGCTGGTGACTGCAAACATTGGAGTAGTGGAACATTCTCCTGAGTGAAAGCTAGCTAGCCCAGCTTTAGAGTGTTGCTATGCATCATAGTGCAGCCTGAATCCTGAAGCTTATATAGTCATGTGATTGTGTTGTAAACTTGTAATGTTGGTGTATTGTGCGTTTAAACCTGTAGCGGAGCCATAGTTGCAGCTAAAGGTGGTTAGAGATGGGCTTAATGCTCCTCTGATCGATCCACTCCTCAGCAACCTTGTTTTGAACATCTTATGTAGCTTCTCTAAATCTTAATGAAGGTTTGGCACTTTGGTTCTGGCTCCTTCACAGCCCGACGATGATAATACAATTAAGTTTGAGATGATCTCAGAATGTCAGATCCCTGACTTGATGTGATAAATTGGGTGCAGTTTTTGCTTGACGTGACGATAGACTTTCATATCTATTTTTTTTTCTTCAGGGATGTGTAAAGAGTTTTTATCCAATTCGATCAGTCTGCAAGTGGTATCAAATAGTGCATCTATGGTGATCTCCCTTTGATCCATGATAGAAGAGAAGAGCAAGATCAAATTAAGCCGAAGTGCAGAAGATCAAACAGGAGACAGCAATCAGCAACATTGGCCATCAAAAGGCTGGGGAATGAGGCAGTGGATGGGCCATGAATTTTTAATCGAGCAGAATCCCTAGGCCCATATGTCGTTGACTGGATCACCAGGCCCGGCCCATATATAGCTGACCCGACGAAGTCACAACTGCATTTGGATCGCAGCCGATGCGAGCGGCCCAATTTCCTGTCATTATTCTGATGGTCAACACACATTGTTAATTAAGGAACACACCGGTGGAGAAATGGTTTTTACTCCCAGTTCGTAACCCATTAAGTCTCGGTTTTCCAACTGAGACTACGAATCTGAGACTAAAAATCGCTATCTTTAGTCCCGGTTGAAATAACCGGGAGTAAAAATCTATTTTTAGTCCCAGTTGGTAGAGCCTTTTAGTCTTGGTTGGTGTTACCAACCGGGACTAAAAATAGAGCCTGGCTAGCTAGATCCGGTTGCTCTATTAATTTTAGGGAAAAGCTCATTTTATACCCTCGACCTCTTATGCACCCCCGAACTACAAAACCGGGTATAATACACCTCGAATTTTCAATACCGGACACTTAACCCCCCGGGACTGTTTTTATAGTGGTTTTTGACACGTCGGACGCCACGTCAGCCCTCGCCACATCAGCCCACAAAATAATACGGGCCAAGCCCATATTCTCTCTCTCCGCTTGCCCTGTTGTGCTTCTCTCCCTCATCCTCATGACCGTCGACGGCGGCGGCGGTGTGGAGCTATGAGGGCAGCGGATGCGGCTGCGGCGGTGGCGTGGAGCGGCTGCGAGGGCTGCGGCTGTGGTGGCGTGCGAAGGCGGTGGCGGCAGCGGCAGAGGCGGACCTCGCCGGAGCCACACGCATCCCTAAACCCCGTGGCCTCCGCCGAACTCTACGTCCCCAAGCAGCTCTAGCTCTGCTGACGAGCTCGATTTTATGGTGTAGAGCTCCTGGAGGCGGCAGGAGAGGCGGACCTTGAGCTCGGGCTCGCCGCCTTGCCGGCGGTCCGCACGAAAGAGGAGGCTGGGGATGTGCTTGAGCTTCATCACCGCAATGAGTCTCCTGCTCCACTAGCTGAAAAATGCCACCGCCGCTGCTCTCCTACTCTGGGAGAAAGAAGGATAGAGAGAGAAAGTGAAGAGGAGATGAGGGAAAAAGAAGAGGTTATGGACTGATATGTGGTCCTATTTTTTATTTTTATTTGCTGATTGGACTTCCACATCAATGCCATCTAGGTGAAAACCAGCTAAAAAACCACTCGAAGGTGTAAAGTGAACGGTATTAAAAGTTGGAGGGTGTGAAATATCCGGTTTTAGAGTTTTTGGTGTATTTTAGACAAAACGAAGAGTTGTACTTATCGCTTATTTTTAATATATTGATTTCACTCCATCCCCGTCCCTAAAATCCTAAATCAATCATCTCCAAATCCTCGTATCGTCAAATCGATCATACCCAAATACATCACAAAATCTTAAAAAATTTACATCACAACTTCTCTATAAGATTCATCCCAAATACATCACATATTCACATCACACACAAATCAAATACATCTCAGATCCAAATCACAAATTTTTAAAATAGAAAAAAAGAAAAGAAACGCCCGCAGCCGCAGTCGCGCCCGCCGCCGTGAGGCCGCCGGGCCCTCCGCGCGCCTGCAGATGAGAAGTGGGGAGGAGGGGGAGGGAAAGGAGAAGGAGAGGAGGAGAGGAGTTAGAGGAGATGAGTTAAAGGAGAGGAGGAGAAGATAGAACCGGGACCTCGATCCGATCCGCGTGCATGCCTCTCAGCGTATGTCGATCTTTTTGCCTGGTTGGTAACACCAACCAGGACTAAAGATCAAAAAGTACCCCTGAGCTTTTAAACCGGGACTCCCGGTTTTTAATACAACAGGGACTATTGTGAAATCTGGTCGACCGACCAAAGATGGGTTTCTCCAGTAGTGATAGTAGCGCCATGATGGTGATATTAAGATTTAGCGTTGTGATTAAGCTCACTCTTGGCACGGTCGTTCTATAGCTTTGTCTTCTCCGACAACGGGAAAATACGTAGCAGATATTACATATTTATTAAAAACCTAAATGTTACCGTTGAATCTAAAATTCGATGTTTGAGATTTGGTCACATCATCAAAGGTAATAAATTTACCGCCATAAAAAATTTACTAATTTCAAAGTTTCCATTACATATGTGGTTCACACCTCATATTTTACTTGATCGTCGGCAAGGCGGAAAAACGACGGAATGGTTCGATAGAAGCACCTCTTTAATTGTCAACACGACAGCACGGACGTACATTGAGTCCCAGGACAGTGAACTATATATATTTTTATTACTTTTGCTGGAAAGAGTGAAATAAAAGCTATAGGTGATTTACGAACATCTGAACATGAGTACCTGCCTGCATGCACTGAATAAATATTACTTCATGGAAACAAACAGTACTAATACATCCACATTGTGTGATATATATGTTGATCTCTTTTGGCTGATAAAAGAGCATATGCAGGTGGAGAACAAACCACACAAGTGCTGCAAGGAATGAGAGGGGTATATAGTTCTGTTCATTGAGGCTGCTACTATATGGCTTTCTTTATGGTAGGCCTTGGAGGCATCAGGAACTCATGCGCTCCTTTTGGCAAACTTTGATTCTATCAAAAGGCACCGCCACCAAAATGAAGAGCACAAACTTGATCCGATGAATCAGCTCTGTCAACTGAATATGGATTTTGAGTATCCAAGATATCCTTGTGATGTGACCTTTTTTCGCCTGACAGAAGTTCGGAAAGGAGCTGAACTACAGCATGTGTCTTGGTGTCTCCAGGTAGAGATAAGTTATGCACTCTAGGCCGCAGATCTTCGCACCTCGTAATCTTGCATGTTGAATTTTCCATGTCGATCAGTCCTTCTATCAATATAAGGTCGACTAATTTGTTTGGCCATTAGAAAAAAAAAGGATTTTTCCATTTGGAGATTGTAATTTGACTTGGAATTCTGTGGATTGAGAAATGTTAGCATACCTTGTTGTCGAAACAAGATTTCGGTAATACAAAAAGGGGGTGACTGTCAAGCTAGTAAAGTGGATGGGTTTGGAGATGAAGAATTTTATACAGATTCAGGCCTTCTTATTCAAGAAGTAATACCCTACTCCTGTCCGGGGATGATTCCACCGAGTGTATTATTGATTATATAATCTAGGTTAAAAAACCGTGCCCCGAGAGGCATCCGGACCCCTCCTTATATAGGGGAAGGGGTCCGCTTTACAAAATATAGTCCATATCCCAAAAGAACATCGAATTACAGATAAAATACAATCATAACCGACTAGAATCTCGGGTATTTCCTTGACATACAAGTTTAGAATCTAACCCGAGTCCTCATGAAGATATTCTATCTTTATTCGGTATCCTGTACCTAGCTGGAATACGACCGCCATGTAGATATGGGGTATCCATAATCTCCACAGTAGCCCCCGAGACCCTTGCAGTCGACGAAATAGCCATCTCAGAACAAAAAACAATAATTCGAGTGCTTCAATTCAACCTACTCCAGCCTGCCGAGTGCTAAAATCAAAGACTGTGAAGGGCGAAAATAAAACATGGTGCATCGAGTAGATGCACCTAATTAGGTGTAGCCCCCGACTATGTGGTTAGTTGAAAAACTAAACATGTAGTCAAGAACCGAGTGGTTTTACAACCAAACATTATATAACAAAGCACGCGTGGTAGTCAGTAAAACACCCAGCCAACTGCTTCTTAGCTTCAATACATCGAGAAAGAATATGAAAAGACCCGAGTGATAAACACTCAAAAGGTCCTCAAATAGGCATATTTGACAGGAATCCGAGTAAAAACTCTAAAGACTATCCATCAAATATGATAAAAAATCATGGTAATCAACGAGTCTAATAGCCTATGCTATGACCCTCATCATAACTAAAATGTGCATATAACATGCTAAGAGAATGACTATTAGTAAACCAGTCATCTCAAATCAACCCAAACAGCTTTTGCAGCCTAATAAAGCTTACAAAAATGGTATAACACCTTTCTGTCGGACACCTTTTTATTTGCATCATAATAATTCCAAAGAATTATTAAACCGCGTTAAAAAGGATTTTAGCAGCA
Source organism: Oryza sativa Japonica Group (assembly GCF_034140825.1). Classification (NCBI taxonomy): domain Eukaryota; kingdom Viridiplantae; phylum Streptophyta; class Magnoliopsida; order Poales; family Poaceae; genus Oryza; species Oryza sativa. The sequence continues at coordinate 16,098,985 of NC_089046.1, forward strand.
TCGGGCCACATCATTGTGAGTACAAATTGCCAAAGCAAAAAGCACCTAAGTCCCTAGGGATCACAACCGGCCACGCTGATTATAATATTGGGCTGAAGTACTGTACAGGCCCAGGACCATTAGTACTTCCGATACCCTAACAAAGCACCGAAGTCCAAGCATCGCTTCGTCTTCCCCGCCGAGACTCTCGCCATTTCCCCACATCTTGCTACAGTAGCAAACTGCACCATCGAAGCTAGGGTTCATCAATCCGCCCCAATCCATTCTCACAAAATTCCACGAAACTTCTCCGCGTGTCCACCGCACCGATTTCTCATTCCCCTCCAACTATATCTTGGACCAAATCTAACCATTCAACTCGCATCCATGGCGGAGGAGAGAGAAAGTTTCAAGAGTCAGTGGGCTCCCTCCGATGTAACGGAAGAGAATCTGAAAGAAATGGTGGCGCACGACGTTCTTCCGACGAAGGAAATCATCGGGTGGCGACCAGCGTTCGGCGAAGCATTCCCGACCCCCGACACACACGAGATTGTGGTATTCTCTCACTTCTTCTATGGCGGATTTTCTCTTCCAACCTCAAGATTCTTCCAGGGAATTCTGAACTTCTATGGAATTAGCTTGCATCATCTGAATCCAAACTCCATAGTGCATATCGCCAATTTTGTTCATGCCTGCGAAGCTTTTCTGGGCATTAGGCCTCATTTCGCCTTTTTCCGCCGCATCTTCTTCCTCAAACCCCAGCCAAACAAGAGCAAACCGTGCGTTGTTGGGGGTGCTGGTTTCCAACTCAGGGGAACACTAAGCCAAAAATATTTCTCCATGCCCTTCAAGACCTCAAACAAAGGCTGGCACGCCAACTGGTTCTATGTTCAAAATCCTGAACCAGCCCTTCCCGAGTACACTTGTCTCCCTCCAGTCTACCAAGATACATGGAATTCATTGCCTACAGGAGATGAGGCAGCCCAGGCTGTAGAACTAATGGAGCGCATGATAAAGCTGAAAGAGCAAGGTTTGCAGGGTGAACTGATCACTCGGCACTTCATAAAAATCCGGTTAGCTCCAATCAAAGAGAGGTCCCGCACAGCTTTTGAGTTTGACGGCAAACATGATCCAAATCGTGAAGATCCAGACTCTCTTAACTTTAAGGTTATGAAGGAAAGGATGTACAAGATCTTCTCGAATGCTATCGTCGTCAGCTATTCGCACTTGCTGCCAGTCGTGCCATTCAATGCTTTCAATCCTCCTCCACCAGTATGTAATCAAACATTTCATCTTTTCACAAAATATAGTCTTGTCTTTTTGTTGAATCATTTAACAATGAAGGATATCATGCCTAGGAATTTGCTTTGATGAAATCGGACCCCCCAGTCGTTCAACGCCGATCACCCCATCGCCAAACCGGTCAAGGGAGCGGGGGTCCCAAGATCCATTCTGAAGCCCGGCTAAATACTTCATATCCAGCCGGCCAGCCAGATTCACGCAAAAGGAAGTTGGTGTCAAGTGACGACGAAAGCGATACTGCTAGAAAGCCTGGAGACCGAGAGGCAACCAAGAAACTGCCAAAGCAGGCTACTCCAGGGAAGAAAACATCCAGTCGTCCTGTGCCAAAGATCAGGAAGTCTTCCAGGTACAAATCATATAACGATCTCCCTTGCATTGATGTGCACCCAGTGCAGAAATAATACTGACAACCAAACTTACAGGAAACCATCTGATATAGATCCTTCTGGAAAAGACTCTGACCCGACTAGTAGGTAAACAAACTTAAAAGGAATCGAGCCAACTAATGAGGATCAGCCGAGTGACAGCCAGCCAGCAACCGATAATGTAGGATCTGGTGATCAACCCCCGACTGAGAATGAGTCGGCCGAAGCTGGAGCCGGAGTTAATCAGGAGCCCCCGACCGAAAACCAGTCGGACACTAGGCCAAGCCAAGAGATTCCAGAAGTTGGAGCTCGGGCAGACAGCCCTCGTAGACAAGACGCCAGCAACGACACGATGCCAGGGTCTCCCATTAAGGCGCAAGAGTCGACTCGTCCCCGTCCGGAAATCATCACAGGTAAACACCTTGCCTGAAATCGTGTTGAACCAAATAACTCTGATCAATTGTCTAACCTTTGTCAGTGGATACATTAGGACCAATGATTGGTGATGAAGAAGAAATTCCCCGTATACAAGCAGCTGAAGACTCGCACCCTCCCATCCTAGTCAAGTGGTGGGACGATGACAGGCAACCTCAAGGAATCGTAATAAACAAACAAAAAGAAGATGAGGAAGTATGCTTGCTGATAAAGGCATTCAGCCAGGCCACTCGCATTGTGAATGTAAGTCCATTTACGCATAGCTTTAATTGTTCCCCTTCATATTTTACTGAAAACACCGGTAAATTCTTATTGCAGAGAATCCATCTCAGGAATGAGGCAAAGACCATGACACTTGAGAAATTAGTTCCCCATCTTGGAACTCTTGAAGCCACCAAAAGCCAGTTACATGAGGTCAGAGAGCTCGCGAGAAAAACTGAGCATGGTCTGAGGAATAGAATCTCTGAGCTTCAAGAATCTAACTATGAATTGAGTGGTTCATCCAAAGGTAAATACCATATCCGTTTGACATATTCATGAAACCTTCCTTGTCATATCAATTAACCGAAGAGCATTTTAGTGCAAGCCACCAGGATTTCCGACCTAGAGAGGCAGGTCGAAGCTCTGGAGAAGGACAAGGCCGAACTAGCAAAGCAGAGGGACTTGGCCTTAAAAGATGTTGAAGGTAATGATAACTGGTTCCCCATGCTCTTATAGCCACCTGTTGATACAAATTTATTCATGCAGATTGCAAAATCAAGTCCCAGGCACAGTTTGATGTCTTAATCAACAAGATCAATAGGCTTGAAGGGGCCAGGGATAAAGTCGCTAATGCCGCTACCCCACTCATCCAAGCCATGTTCTTCAATAACGCTAGTCCGAGTTCACTTGACGCTTCCGAGATCTTCGACAAGCTGAGAGTTGCTCCGGATACTTACTTCAAGAATATCAGGGAGGCTGGAAGTATGGGAGCAAGCATGGCATTAGCTATGACCAAATCTTTATACCCCCAAAATCGATATTGACGCCATTGATGGGTTTGCAGACGGGACAAGTGAAGAAACAGCCCTCAACCTCATCAATGATGTGCAAAAAGCCGCTGACAAGATTGCTGCTGACATAGTTGAGAGATTTCAGGATGGCGACCTTCGGGCGACTGGGTCTGATAATTTCGACGATGAAAAAACTGACACTGATTGATGTTATATTGTAATTGTGATTCTGATGATGATGACGATGATGGAGGTACAATTTGTACAATACTGATAAATTTATGCTGTGCATGATATTTCAAACTTAGCTCCTGATTTCTTAAAAGTTTTTGTCAAACCTTGTTAAGCCTAAAACTCGCAAAAGTTGTTAAAAAACTTTCAGTCCTCATTGACTAAGCCAAAAAATCAAACAGAGCAATGATAAATCAAGTAAGCGAATTGAATTGATAAAGATCACACTCCATTATGATAGTAGCTCCCGACTGACAACTCAAGAAAAGGCTTGATGTTAGCAGTCGAAGAGGAAAATACAGAAGGTGTTCAATATTCCAAGAATTGTTGACAAGAGTACCATCTTCACGCTTGAGTCGGTAAGAACCTAGCCGAGTGACTTCAGCGATTATGAACAGTCCTTCCCATAAGGGAGATAACTTGTGCCGATCCTGTGTAGTTTGAATTCTCCTCAGAACCAGGTCGCCAACTAAAAAGGCTCGCGATCGAACATTCCGATTATGATAACGGCGTAACCCTTATAAATACCGAGCTGACTGGATTAGGGCTGCTTCACGGGCTTCTTCCAGTCGGTTGATGTCATCCACTCGATCATCTTCATGGCGCTCTTCCCGGAAGTTACGAAATCGGAGGGATTCAAACTCTACCTCACTCGGCAGCATTGCTTCTGCGGCCATAAACCAAGAAGAACGGCGACTGGCCAGTAGCCCGACTGGGGGTGGTCCGTAAAGACCAAAGTACAGACGGCAGCTGTTCTACCCACTTGCCAGCATAGGGATGCAAACGGTCGAAAACTCGTGCTTTGATCCCTTGAAGTACCATGCCATTGGCGCGCTCGACTTGCCCGTTACTCATGAGGTGTGCCACAGAGGCGTAACAAATTTTAATGCTAAAGTCTTCACAAAAATCTTTAAATATTCCGCCCGTAAATTGAGTGCCGTTATCCGTAATGATATGATTCGGTACTCCAAACCGATATACAATATTGATGAAGAAATCTCTAGCTTTGTCTATGGTGATTGTGACGACCGGTTTGGCTTCAATCCACTTGGAAAACTTTTCCACAGCTACAAAGAGATGAGTATAACCCCCGACTGCCTTTTTGAATGGACCGACCATATCAAGCCCCCAAACCGTGAACGGCCAAGACAACGGGATGGTTTGTAACTCCTGAGCTGGTAAGTGAGTTTGTCGGGCAAAGAATAGACAACCTTCACATGTTCACACAATTTTGTCGGCGTCGGAAACTGCTGTGGGCCAGAAAAAACCCTGCCGATAAGCCTTGCCAACAATGGTTCGTGCAGCAGCGTGATTACCACAGATGCCTGAATGAATGTCTTTTAGCAATTGTCTTCCCTCTTCCAAAGATACACAGCGTTGCAGGATTCCTGATGGACTTTTCTTGTACAACTCGGTCTCATGAATGACATAGGGTCTGCTGCGCCTGGAGATCTGCTCGGCTTCATTTTTGTCTTGAGGGAGTTCTTGTTTGGTTAGAAATTTTATGAGAGGTTCTCTCCAGTCGGCTTCAATCATGCTTACGCCTTGAGTATCCATGGCTTCAATTGTTTCTTTTCTGGGCACGGTTGGTTCATAAAGATGTTCGACGAACACATCTGAAGGAGCCGCTTCCCGTTTTGAACCAAAATTGGCCAGTCTGTCTGCTGCCTCATTATTATGTTGGAGGACATGGGTGAGCTCGAGTCCATCGAATTTATCTTCCAACTTGCGTACCTCTTGTTGATAAGCGGTCATATTATCATCTAGACAGGACCATTCTTTCATGACTTCATTAACAACCAACTGAGAATATCTTCGGACGATTAGTCGGCGAATGCCTAAAGAGACGGCAATCCTTAATCCATGGAGCAACACCTCGTATTCCGCCACGTTATGGGACGCAGAAAAATGTATCCACAATACGTAGCTCAATCTTTCTCCAGTCGAGGAAATTAAAACAAGCCCAGCTCCAGTGCCTGTAAGCCTCTTCGACCCATCAAAATGCATAGTCCAATATTCCATCTTTTCCTCTGGCATGTCTTCTTGGCACTCGGTCCACTCGGCGAGGAAGTCGGCTAAAGCTTGTGACTTGATCGAACTTCGTGGCTTGAAAGATATGTCCAAAGACATCAATTCTAAGGCCCACTTCGCAATCCATCCGTTTGCTTCGCGGTTATGAAGTATATCCCCGAGTGGAAACGATGTGACCACCGTGACCGAGTGACCTTGAAAGTAGTGAGACAATTTCCTGACGGTAATTAAGACGCCATATAATAACTTTTGAACCTGAGAATATCTCGTCTTGGAGTCGGCCAAAACCTCACTAACGAAGTAGATTGGTCGTTGGACTTTTTGAACATGGTCTTCCTCTTCACGTTCGACAACCAGGACCGTGCTCACAACCTTTGAGGTCGCCGACACGTATAATAGCAGCGGCTCTTGCGGAAGTGGCGAGGCCAAAACTGGTGGAGTAGTGAGAAGTTTCTCGAAGTTTTCAAAGGCTTTTTGTGCTTCGGGTCCCCACTGGAAATTGTCAGTTTTCTTCAGCAACTTGAAGAAGGGCATCTCCCGTTCACCGAGTTGCGAAACGAACCGGCTGAGTGCCGCCATGCAACCAGTCAGCTTTTGGACATCTTTTTGTGAGCTTGGCGGTTTCATGTTGAGGATGGCGTTGATTTTCTCCGGGTTGGCCTGTATGCCTCTTTGAGATACCATAAATCCGAGCAACTTCCCTGACGGTACTCCGAAGATGCACTTTTCAGGGTTTAGTTTCATCCTGAAAGCACGAATGCTTGCAAAAGTTTCTTCTAAATCCGCGATCGGGTCATCCTCCTGCTTGGTCTTGACGACTACATCATCAACATAAGCTTCAACATTGCGACCGATCTGAGTTGAAAAACATCTTTGAATCATGCGTTGATAGGTTGCTCCTGCGTTCTTCAATCCAAAGGGCATGGTGATGTAGCAGTAGGCTCCAAAGGGCGTTATAAACGAGGACTTCAAGCAGTCGGATTCTTTCAGTAGGATCTGATGATATCCTGAATAGCAGTCCAAGAAACTGAGTAGCTCGCAGCCGGCCGTTGAGTCAACCACCTGGTCAATGCGAGGTAACCCGAAAGGATCTTTAGGGCAAGACTTGTTGAGGTCGGTGTAATCGACACACATGAGCCATTGCCCGGTCTTCTTCCGAACTAGAACTGGGTTAGCCAGCCAGTCGGGATGGAGGACTTCTTTGATGAAGCCTGCTGCTAACAGCTTGGCTAATTCCTCTTTGATCGCATCCTTCCTATCTTGTGCAAAGCGGCAGAGTCGTTGTTTGATGGGTTTGGCGTCTTCCTTGACATGTAAAGAGTGCTCAATCACCTCTCTGGGAATACCAGGCATATCGGATGGTTTCCACGCAAAAATATCTTTATTATTCTGAAGAAAGGTGATGAGCGCGCTTTCCTATTTACAATCTAACTCAGCGCCTATTACAGCAGTTTTTGTAGGATCGGAGGGATCTAGTGGAATCTTCTTAGTTTTGTCGTCGCCTTCTTCGGTCTTTGACAGCTTGGTCGCAGGCACCTCTCCTTCGCTTGCCATGGTGGCAGCCAGTCGGATCTCTTCGCGAGCGAGAGTGATCTCGTGGGTTTGGGCCATCTCGCAACTTTCTTTGTCACATGTGACGGCTTGCTTGATGTCGCTCTGTAGTGATATGACTCCTCAAGGACCAGGCATCTTCATCATCATGTAGGTGTAGTGTGGGACGGCCATGAATTTGGCTAGAGCCGGTCGTCGAGTATAGCATGGTACGCTGTCTCGAAATCAGCAACTTCGAAACAAACGTTTTCTGTGCGAAAGTTTTCCTGAGTGCCGAAGGTAACTGGAAGAGTGATCTGGCCGAGTGGTGTAGCGGATAATCCTGGGATGACACCATGGAAGGGTGCATTACTCGGCTTTAATTCCGTTCGAGGAATCTGCATATCGTCCAGGGTCTTGGTGAAAAGGATGTTGAGTGCACTGCCACCATCGATGAGGGTTCTTCGGAGCTTGACGTTACGAACCACTGGGTCTAGTACCAGGGGGTACCGCCCCAGGTGGACCACTCGGTCGGGATGATCCGAGCGGTCGAACTTAATTGTTATCTCTGACCACCAAAGATATTGGGGCGTTGTCACGCCCGGAATTTCTATCCAAAATTCCAAACGCTTACATGTGTGTGAACCCTCGTCCAGGAATCAGCCGAGGCACACAATAACAAATTGATAATAGAGTACAATTATTACTCTAATTAATAAGCGAATAAAATGTCATTACAGAGGTAGATAGTTCCTCTCAAACAATAAAGATCTAAGCAGCGGAAAATAAGATAAACGGCGCAGACGGCTCCACTCCACAGGCAGCTTGACCAAGGCTACACCTAATCCTCCACACCATCAGCATCATTGTAGAACTCTTCCTCTGATGAATGATTGCAAGGTGAGTATATGACATACTCAGCAAGCCACGCAGCAAATATGCAAGTGCACAGGATAACAAAGGATGGCATAATAGGGTTTCATTTGCAAAAGCAGCATTTAGCAAACGTTTCAGAATTTAATAAAATAGTTAAGTAATTAAACAATATTAATCCAACGCTATACAACATACCCTGTTGTATAGGCCCAACCATTCTGAACAACCATCCCGGCTGTACAGTTCTATCTACAAATCAGGAATATACCATTCCAAACCAGGAGCTAATCAAATTATTACCAATTATAGCATTTGTTATCATGATGAGAGGTGCGAGACTAATCACGAAAGACATTGTTAGACCCGCCCATAACCACGGGCACGGCTATTCGAATAGTTTTACTCTGATCAGAGGTGTACCACTGTACCCACAAGACACAACCCCACATCATGTCACCATGTGCCTCAATACCACCACGGTACCTCGGAAAGGAGTTGTGACAATACCCCTTGCATAACACAATCCACCGCAGCGCACCTTCCTGGATCATAATCACCCCCTTATAAACAAGGCATGGACTCCCCAGCGACCCCCGTGGGCTTATCTCCGCCACTTCTCAGTCTGGTGCCCCGCAATGAACCATGCTATACAAAAGATAAAGCCGTTGCCCACGCTGGCTTGTGGTTGGCACGGTTAATGTTTCACAACCGAAACTCGTGAACCGGTCCTTAATTGTCATGAGCACGACTCTCAAAACCATGTGCTCACAACCCACCATTATCAGGTCTTAGTTGGCACATTAATTAATTAACTAATCACGATTGACCATCGTGAACTATCATTAAGCCATCATTAAATTATAGTGATTCATAAGTTATCCCAATAGTGAGCTAATGTTTCTAAGCATGGCTAAGCAATTATATCTAATATCTAGTTGAACCAATATACATAAAGCTCAACCAGTCAAATTATAATAACCCAAGGTATCAAGGAATAAGGTAATCAAGAACAAAAGGGCTATAACAAACAATAGGTTAATTCCACCCAATGACATTCGAAAATAAATGCAATAGTTGAATAGAAACAATAGTTTTAAATAGGATCAACATGCTCAAAGGTTTGTTTGGGATCTGTGTGACTTGCCTTGCTGGCCTTGAAACTCTTCAAACTCTTCTCCGGCGAAAACAGACTCTCCGGAAACGACGGAATCTAAGCAGAAAAGAGCAAAATCACCAAAACAGCACATAAAAAAGCATGAACAGTACATGTGGATATTTTTAACATGTAGATCTCAATTTTAGAAAAATTTAGAGACTTGAACCAACTAAATCGGAGCTAAGATGAATTAGTTATGAATTTTTGAAGATTTAATCGGATTAAAACACTTATATTGATTTTAATTGAATTATGACGCAATAATGAATTATTTTTGAAAAGGAAAAGGAGGATTATTGCGTCAGCGGGCTAGGGTTTCGGTGGACCGGGCGCACGGCGGCGGTTCACGCGAACGGACGGCCGAGATCGACTTGATCCAAAACGGACGGCCGAGATCGATCGGTCCACGACCGGCTCACGGAAGAGGGCGACGATGACGTCACCACCGGCGGCGGCGGCTTGGCGGCTCGGACGGCTCGGACGGCGCACGCTCGCCGGCGAACGGCAGCGCTTCGGCACGAACGGAGGGCACCAACAGGTAGCGGATGGCACGGCGAACTCACCGGCGACCAAAGCGACGGCGGAAGACCAACGGACGGCGACGGCGACGAGGTTGAAACGGCGGCGGTCTTCGGCTTGACGACGGCGACGATGCTCCGGCGGTCTCCGACGGTGGCGAAGCGGCGGACGAGGACGGCGACGACTTGGCGAGCACGACGGCGGTCTTCCCGAGCGACGACGATGACTGGAACGGCGGCGGCGCACGGCTGGAGCGACGGCGGCGACGGCGGCGCTAGGGCACACGGCGCTAGAGCGCTACGGGCGACGAGAGGCGAAGGCGAGGGTGGCGACGGGTAGAGGAGACACCGGGGAGCCTTTTAAAGGGGCTTGGAGGCGGCGGCGAAGGCCCACGGCGGCCGGCGACGAGAAGGAAAGTTCGGGAAAATCGAATCCGAAACAAACTCGAATCCACGAATTTCCAAACGATTTTAGCCGGTGTTTCCAAAGGAGAAAAGGTAGAGGAGATCCCGAAGATCATTTCCCCTCTATCAATTCGACCGGAAACGGAAAGGAGCGGCCGGATTTGGAAGGAAACGGCGGCGGCGCGAAACTAGCGTTTCGGGCGGTGGCGGCCGGAGGTAGACGACGACCCTGACAGGTGGGCCCCACCTGTCAGCGGGCGGACGTGCGCGCGCGCGGCGGCGGACTGGGCCGACTTGGGCCGAGGAGAGAGAGAGCGGTTTTGGGCCGACTTTCGGCCCAAAGCCAAAAGAAGACTTTTAAAACCTTTTTCAATTTAAATTATTTCTTAAATGCAATTCCATTTATTAAAAATACTTCCTTAGCTCAAATAAATCCCAGAAAAATCTAGGAATTATAGAATTAAGCAAAGTATTTAATGAAATTTTATCTAGCCCCATTTTATATTGGAATTTATTAATTAAAATTAGATCTTCTTTTCTAGGCTTTTAAAATAAATTCTAAAAAATTCCATTTAAACAACAATTTATATATTTTGAATTTTCAGGGTGTGACAAACCTACCCCCCTTAAACAGAATCTCGTCCTCGAGATTCGGAAGAACTGGCGAACAGATGCGGATGAGCTGACTTCAATTTATCTTCTCGTTCCCAAGTTGACTCTTCTTCCGAGTGATTACTCCACTGGACTTTGCAAAAACGGATAACTCGATTCCTGGTTCTTCTCTCATCTATTTCCAAAATACGGATTGGTTTCTCAACATAGGTCAGATCCTCTTGGACTTCTATCTGTTCAAGATTAGCTTCTTCGGTAGGTACCCTTAAACACTTTTTCAATTGCGACACATGGAACACATTATGGACTCCTGCCAAAGATTGAGGTAACTCCAACTGATAAACAACCTCTCCTCTTCTACTGACAATCTTATAAGGTCCCACAAAACGCGGTGCTAATTTTCCCTTGGTGTGAAAACGATGAACTCCTCGAAGAGGCGTGACACGAAGATACACATAATCTCCTTCTTCAAAACTTAGATCTCTGCGGCGATTATCGGCATAACTCTTATGACGAGACTGTGCCACACGCAATCTTTTTTGAATGATTTTCACCTTTTCTTCTGCTTCCCTCAGGATATCAGTCCCGAAAACCTTACGTTCTCCCGCTTGATCCCACAAAAGCGGAGTGCGATACTTTCGACCATACAGTGCTTCGTAAGGAGCCATCTAAAGACTAGCTTGATAACTGTTGTTGTACGAAAATTCTGCATAAGGTAGATTCTTATCCCAACTTCCACCGAAATCTAAAGCACAAGCTCTGAACATGTCTTCCAAAATCTGATTCACCTTTTCGGTTTGTCCGTCTGTCTGCGGATGATAAGCAGTACTAAAGTTCAGCTTAGAACCCATCTCTTCCTGAAGTTTCTTCCAAAAATTTGAAGTAAATTGACTGCCTCGATCAGACACTATCTTCTTAGGGACGCCATGCAAACACACAATCCTTGCCATATACAATTCCGCCAACCGACTTCCGGAATAGGTTGTTTTTACCGGAATAAAATGAGCCACTTTGGTAAGTCTGTCGACTATCACCCAAATAGAGTCATGGCCTGATGACGTTCTGGGTAAACCAGTGATAAAATCCATACCGATTTCTTCCCACTTCCATTCAGGAATCTTCAAAGGCTGCAACAAACCTGCGGGTTTCTGATGTTCTGCCTTGACTCGCTGACAAACATCACATACTGCTACGTATTCTGCGATTTCACGCTTCATACTTGCCCACCAAAATCTTTCCTTGAGATCCTGGTACATCTTGGTACTACCAGGGTGAATGGAGTATAAGGTATCATGAGCTTCTTTCAGAATTGCATCCTTTAAATCTTTGTTGTCGGGGACACAAATTCTCTCACCCAACCATACAGTTCCTTGCTCATCTTCCAAGAAACCAATAGCTTTTCCTCTTCTCATATTCTTCTTGATTTCTTGAATATCAGGATCATTAATTTGGGCTTCTCTAACTTGATCAATTAGAGTGGGCTTCGCTTCTAAGGCTGCAACGAAACCTCTACTGACAATTCCCAAATTTAATCTTTCAAATTCCTTGCATAATTCCAATGGCAACTGTCGTCCTTTCGTAGCATTGCAATAGCCTTTCCTGCTAAGAGCGTCTGCTACAACATTAGCCTTTCCCGGGTGATAATGAATTCCCATGTCATAATCCTTAATTAATTCCAACCATCTCCTTTGTCTCATGTTCAGATCCGGCTGAGTAAAGATATACTTTAAACTTTTGTGATCGGTATACACCTCTGTACGAGTACCGAAAAGATAATGACGCCAAATTTTCAACGCATGAACTACTACAGCTAACTCAAGATCATGAGTAGGGTAGTTCTTCTCATGCGGACGTAACTGACGAGATGCATAGGCAACCACCTTCCCATCTTGCATCAGAACACAACCTAACCCAAGTTTGGATGCATCGCAATACACTTGGAAACCTTTCTTTGGATCAGGTAAAATCAAAATAGGAGCTGATATCAAGCAATTCTTCAACTCTTGAAAACTCTGCTCACATTCTTCCGACCACTTGTACTTCACATCTTTCTGAAGCAGTCGTGTCATGGGCTTAGCAATCTTGGAAAAATTCTCTATAAACCTCCGGTAATATCCTGCGAGGCCTAAGAAACTGTGAATCTCTGAAACTGTCTTTGGTTGCTTCCAGTTGGTTACGGATTCCACATTACTAGGATCGACGGCAACTCCTCCGGCTGAGATGACGTGACCAAGGAACTTCACTTCAGACAACCAAAATTCACACTTGCTAAACTTAGCATACAGTTGATGTTCTCGTAACTTCTCTAGTGCAAGGCGAAGATGTTCTTCATGCTCTTCTTTGGTTCGGGAGTAGATAAGAATGTCATCAATAAAGACCACCACGAACTTGTCTAAGTATTCCATAAACACCTTATTCATCAAGTTCATGAAGAAAGCGGGGGCATTGGTAAGTCCAAAAGACATAACAGTACATTCGAACAACCCATACCTAGTGGTAAAAGCTGTCTTAGGTATATCTTCCTCTTTGATTCTCAATTGGTGATACCCTGATCGAAGATCTATCTTGGAGAAAACAGTGGCACCTTTAAGCTGATCAAATAAATCATCAATTCTGGGCAGCGGATACTTATTCTTGATAGTCACATCATTTAGTGCACGATAGTCCACACACATCCTCTGGGTATGGTCTTTCTTTTCCACAAAAATAACCAGAGCTCCCCATGGAGATGAACTCGGTCTGATGTATCCTTTCTGAAGCAAATCGTCTACTTGCCTTTTGACTTCTGCCAACTCATTGGCTGCCATTCGATAAGGTCTCTTATGGATCGGAGTTGTTCCTGGTACCAAATCTATTATGAACTCTATATCCCTTTTAGGCGGCATACCAGGTAAATCGTCTGGGAACACATCAGAATACTCCCGGACTATAGGAATCTCTTCCAAAGTTATCTGGTTCAGTCTTGACCTTAAAGACTCAGATGACAATGCATGAACAGTTACAACTCGACCATCATTGCTGGTGAGAGTTACTTTTCTGTTAGCACAGTCTATCACTCCTTTATGTCTGGCTAACCAGTCCATCCCTAGAATGACATCAAGGTCTTTGGATTCTAACAGAATAAGATTGGCCAGAAATGGTACTTCTTGAATTTCTATTCTGACAGAGGGACTACGTTGCAAAGAGAGTGCTTGATTACTTGGGGTACTAACCATCAAAGGACGTCTAAGATCTTCTACTTCCATCCCATGATTTCCCGCAAAACTCATAGATAAGAATGAATGTGTAGCACTGTCACGCCCTAAAAATCGACTAAATTAAAAATGCATATTTTAAATCATTTTTAGAAATTATTTTAAAAGCCTACAAGCTAAACCCTAATTATCTAGGAAAAATTTCAACATAAAAATGAGCTAGATAAAATTTTATTAAATACTTTGCTTGTTCCTCAATTTTCTAGAATTTTTCTGGGAATTGTTTGAGCAAGGGAAGTATTTATAATAAATGAAACAACATTTCACAAATTAAGTTTAATTGAAAAAGTTCCAAAAGCCCTCCCTTAAGTCGTTGGGCCTAATTCGGCCCAACACTCCCTCTCTCCCGCGCGGCCGAGCCGGCCCAAAACCGGCCCAACCCGTCGCCGCCGCCCCCTCCTCTCGGGAGACTGACATGTGGGCCCCACATGTTGGATCCTTCCCCTTCATCTAGCAGCCGGCCGAGCCATGCATGCCGAGCCCGAGCCGCCACCTTGCGCCCTCAAATCCGCCCCAATCCGGCCACCCCGAGTCCGGATGTTAGAGGGGTTTTAATCCCCACATCTTCCTCTATCTTTGCCCGCAAAAATTGGAGCAAATGGTTGAGTATTTTATCCGAATCGAATTCGTTTTCGAGTTTATCTCTAAAACCGAGTTTTTGTTTTCCCGATCGATTTCTTGCGGGAGGAGTCCGATCTCTTCAATACAAGGCTTTAAATAGGACCCCCTAGTCCTCCTCTTTCGTTTGCCCCATCTCCCGAGTTCTCTCGTGCTCTGTAGCGCCGCCGCCACGCCGAGCAAGCCGCCGCCGTCGCCGGCCGAGCCCCAGCCGCGCCGCGCCGCCGCCTCCACCATCACCGCTGCTTGCCGCCGCCGCCTTTAGGTGCGCCAAGGTGAAGGGAAACCCGGCCGCACCTCCCCCTTCGTCGCCGGCCGCCGTAGCTCGCCGTCGCCGGTTATCCGAGCCGCCGCCGTCGCCTCTTCGTCGCCGGCCGTCGTCGGTCGTCGTTTGGCACGAGGGTGAGTACCATTGGGTTCGCCTCGTCGTCCTCTACGTGTACATGCCCTCCAAAGTTCCGGCCAACCGCCCTAGCTCCAGCGAGGTCGCCATCCGAGCCGGCCACCATTGATGACGTCATCGTGACATCATCATCTTTTCTTTTTCCCGTTTTTCTAATAGATTAAATCTTCGGAAAATCATAACTAAATAACCGTAGATCCGTTTCAGGTGGTTCAAGTTGCTAAATTTTTCTAAAATTAAGATCTACATGATAAAAATATCCACATGTACTGTTTATGCTTGTTTTTGTATTGTTTTGTTAATTTTTGTTTAATTGCTTTAGTTTCCGACGTTCCGGAGGAGAGCGTTTCCGTTGAGGAAGGTTCCGAAGCGTTTGCGGAAGCCCAAGGCAAGTCACACAGATCCCAAACAAACCTTTGAGCATGTTGAACCCAGTTAAAGCTATTATTTTATTTCAACTATGCATTGTTTTCGAATGTCATCGGGTGGTGAACCTTTCCCAATTAATTAATGGCCGAAGATGATCTTATTTTCCTATGGGTTATAAATTTGATTAGCATGAACCTTATATGTTGGATTGGTTCAGCTAAGTGCTATATGTAAGTTTGCTTAGCCATGCTTAGAAACATTAGCTAACTAAAGGGATTAATTATAAACTATGTTACATTATTATTTTAATTATGGTTACATTAAATGGTAGCTCACGATGGTAAATCGTGTGATGTTAATTAATTGATAATTAAAACCTGGATAAGGTGGGTTGTGAGCATATGGTTTTGATGGTTGTGCTCATGACAATTAAGGACCGGTTCGCGAGCTACTGTTGTGAAACATTTATCGTGCCAACCACAAGCCAGCATGGGCAACGGCTTTACCTTTTGTATAGCATGATTCATTATGGGGTGCC
This sequence comes from Oryza sativa Japonica Group, assembly GCF_034140825.1. NCBI lineage: Eukaryota > Viridiplantae > Streptophyta > Magnoliopsida > Poales > Poaceae > Oryza > Oryza sativa. The sequence continues at coordinate 16,114,599 of NC_089046.1, forward strand.
AGACTGAGAAGCGGCGAGAAGTCCGTGGGGGTCGCTGGGGAGTCCATGCCTCTGGATGTAGAGGGGGTGATTATGATCCAGGTACGGTGCACTGTGGTGAGTTGTGTTGTGCAAGGGGTTTTGTCACAGTTCCTTTCCGAGGTATCGTGGTGGTACTAAGGCGCATGGTAACATGTTGTGGGATTGTGTCTTGTGGGTACAGTGGTACACCTCTGATCAGAGTTTAATCTATTCGAATAGCCGTACCCGCGGTTATGGGTGAGTTGAGCAATGTTTTTCGTGATTAGTCTCACACTACTCATCAATGTTAATAATGTGATAATTAATTTGACTCCTGGTTTGGAATGGATAATTCCTGGTTTGGAGGTTTAATTTGTTCAACTGGGGTTGGTTGTTCAAATGTGGTTGGGCCTATGCAACATGGGTGTGTTGTATGGTGTTACTTAATATTGATTAATTATTCAACTGTTTTTACCATTCTCTTAAAATATTTATTAAATGCTGTTTCTGCAAATGAGCTATATTATGCCATCCTTTGTTATCCTGTGCACTTGCATATTTGCTGTGTGACTTGTTGAGTATGTCATATGCTCATTCTTGTAATATTCAATCATCAGAAGAGGAGTATTTCAGCGAAGGTGATGATCTGGAGGATTAGGCTTGTTCTGGTTAAGTTGCCTGTGGAGTGGAGTCGCCATAGCTGTTCCGTAGTTTGTTATAGTTTTATATTTCCGCTGCGTAGAATGTTATTCTTTGAGAGGAACTATCTACCTCTGTAATAATTTATTATTTGCGAATATTGAGTAGTTATTTATTTGTACTCTATTATCAATTTGTTATTGTGTGCCTCGGTTGATTCCTGGACGAGGGTTTAACACACATGTAAGCGTTTGGAATTTTGGATAGAAATTCCGGGCGTGACAAGTTGGTATCAGAGCCACCTTGACCTTAGGATAAGCCAAATGGTAAACCTTAAGTAGCCTTCAAAATATTTTGAAAAAAATAGAACTGCTCTTCTCTATTCTCTTCTAAATTAATTAAGTTGGCAACACATGCAAGGTTATGCACAAAATCAATTTAATTCATTTTCTTTTCTTTTAAAAAAAAAGTGTGTTCTTCTCAAAATGTTTCTTATTCCGCCTTAGTAAACTTCATTGATTAGTCGGCACTGTACATCTATTATGGTATCGATACAATCATGATAGCACTAGTACTACTCATCCTTCTTATGGTGACACTGTACCGTGCTTATAATAGATCATAAGTATTTTAGTTTTATTTTAGTTATTTGTAAAAAAAAAATTATTTGTCTCTGTCCAAAAAGTTAAATTCTAAAATATATATATAAAATAGCTTTGTATGTGTCTTTTCTTTTTTTTTCTTCCTTTTTGGTCAAATCAGTTAAGTCTAGATGGTGCAGTTAACTTAAAAAAAAATATGCATTAATCCCTCTCTTCTATGTTTCTTTAGATGCCGCCCCATTCACCGAGAAATTTGATCAAGGTGTTAGGATTCGTCAGGGAGCTGAGGTTGATGGCTTTTGAGGTAGGCTAAGAAGTTGCTCCTGAGTATCGCCAGATTTCCCATGACCCCAACGAGGAGAAGTGTCGTGTTCGTGTGACGTGGGCTAGTGATCGTGAAGACCTTCCGTCCATTAAGTTCGAAGCTGGAGAAAGATCGTACAGCCATGCTTGTCAAGAAGCAGCTTTGGTGGCCATTGGAGAGTTGCGTCAACGCTTTGAAGAAGAGTTGGATTCATCAGCTTTCCAGTATCATCCTCACAAGCCTCATGGTCAAGACTATGGAACCTATACCTGTCCTGATGGTGAAGAGAGTGCCACTCTGATGCATGCGGTGCATATGCTTAGTGCTATGGATGCAGTAAGTGTGGAGCGAAATAAAGCAGCTCATGACAGGGAAAACTGGAATCGAGGCAAGATTTGCAAGTTGGAGAGCAAGGTGTACCGTCTACAGAAGGAATTAGCTGAACTTAAAGGAGAAACGCCGCCGCCAACACCCAAGCTTCGCCTCATCGCAAGAAAGAGAACCTGTCCGCCACCTCGTCTCCAGTTAGCTTCGAAGATTCGCGTGATGGGTGAAGCTGTGCCCGATCGTGCTGAACCTGTCATCGACATCATAAGTGATGAGGAAGAAGAGGAAGACCCTGAAGAAAGAGAGCCAGCTACTCCAGAGGAAGAAGATCCATCGCTTCGTTCCGACGCAAGGCGGGATTAGTCGCTTAGTAAGATCGTTGCCGTAGTTCGCTGTGTTAGATTGCTTGTTTAAGTTTGCTTGTGAGTATGTGGGTTTTAGTTGTTGCTTACATCATTGGTGGGATGTAACAGCATGAGTCTAGTTCTTTTGCTTGTCAGAGTGTAAGATAGTTGGTGAGATAGTGTTAATGCAACTTAAATGTAATCATACACAGTTAAGAGCAATATAGAATTTAAATTAATTAAATAACTCCGTTCTAAGGGTGTCTTTCTGTCGTTCTTTCCTGTTGTCTCTGCTTATCGTCAGATGGTGAACACGCGCACCGGAAGTGGAAGTGGAAGTGGAGCTGCTAACAATGGAGGAGATCCCATGCTAGCTCAGATTCTGGCCCAACAAACACAACTGATCAATCTGTTAGTGCAGCAGGCACAGAATCAGCAGGCAAACAATCAGAACCAGAATCCACCCCCACCTCCCCAAAACAAGCTGGCAGATTTCTTACGTGTGAGACCCCCTACCTTTTCAAGCACCACCAATCCAGTAGAAGCAGGAGATTGGCTGCATGCGGTGGAGAAGAAGTTGGATTTGATCCAGTGTACTGAGCAGGAGAAAGTTTCTTTTGCTTCGCATCAACTGCATGGTCCTGCTGCTGAATGGTGGGATCATTTTCGCCAAGGCAGGGCTGAAGGAGAGCCTATTACGTGGCAGGAATTCACGGCCGCTTTCAAGAAGACACACATACCAACGGGTGTTGTAGCTCTAAAGAAGAGAGAATTTAGAGCACTCAACCAGGGATCTCGTTCGGTCACCGAGTACCTCCATGATTTCAACCGTTTAGCTCGTTATGCTCCGGAAGATGTTCGCACCGATGAAGAGCGTCAGGAGAAGTTCTTGGAGGGACTGAATGATGAGTTGTCTTATGCCTTGATGTCTACGGATTTCCGGGATTTCCAGCAGTTGGTGGACAAGGCGATTCGTCAGGAAGACAAGTATAACCGGATGGAGCAGAAGAAGCGCAGGGCTGCCCAATTCAAAGCACAACAGGGCAGTAACCAGAGGCCGCGTCTCGTTACTGGACCTCAAGCTCCATTGTACCCTCAAGGAGGATCTTCATCAGTTATCCGCCCCCAACGCCAGTTCTACAACAACAATACTGGTAATCGTGGCAATGACAACCGCAACATGGTTGCTCGTCCTGTAGCAACTCTAGCTCAGAACCAGCCCGTCAGGAAGGAACAGGGAAGCAAGCCAGGGGTATGCTTCAATTGTGGGGATCCAGGACATTATGCTGATAAGTGTCCTAAGCCTCGACGCGTGAAGAACGCTCCAGCCCCGAACAACTCCAATGCTCCAGCACCGAAGGCACGTGTTAATCATGTTGCAGCAGCAGAAGCTCAGAATGCACCAGATGTGGTTTTGGGTACGTTTCCTGTTAACTCTATACCCGCATCTGTGCTTTTTGATTCCGGTGCTACACATTCCTTTTTGTCTAAAAGTTTTGCGAGCAATCACGGGATGGAAGTTATTAGTCTTGGGAGACCTTTACTAGTTAATACCCTAGGCAATCAAGTATTTTCGACACAGTATTGTCCTTCCGCTACTATAGAAATAGAAGAAGTTCCTTTCCCATCCTCGCTTATCTTGCTAGAATCCAAAGATCTAGATGTTATCTTAGGGATGGACTGGTTATCTCGTCACAGAGGAGTTATAGATTGTGCCAACCGTAAGGTGACTTTAACCAGTAGCAATGGGGAAACCGTTTCTTTCTTTGTGTCCTCTCCTAAATATCGTGGTGTGATCTTAAACCAAGTTGCTCTACAAGAGATCCCCATAGTACAAGACTACCCAGACGTGTTTCCCGAGGATTTGCCAGGTATGCCACCTAAGAGAGACATAGAGTTTCAGATAGACTTGGTACCTGGAACCAACCCTATCCATAAGAGACCATACAGAATGGCAGCTAATGAGTTAGCTGAGGTGAAGAGACAGGTGGATGATTTGCTTCAGAAAGGATACATCAGACCCAGTACTTCACCATGGGGAGCACCAGTCATCTTTGTGGAGAAGAAAGATCATACTCCGAGAATGTGCGTGGATTATCGAGCGTTGAATGAGGTTACTATCAAGAATAAGTATCCTCTACCCAGAATTGATGACCTGTTTGATCAACTGGAAGGTGCTACAGTTTTCTCCAAGATAGATCTCCGTTCTGGATATCATCAACTTCGAATCCGTGAGGAGGATATACCAAAGACCGCCTTCACAACTCGGTATGGTTTGTTCGAATGTACCGTTATGTCATTTGGACTCACTAATGCCCCAGCCTTTTTCATGAATCTGATGAACAAGGTGTTTATGGAATATCTGGATAAGTTTGTCGTGGTGTTTATTGATGACATTCTTATTTACTCCAAGACGAAGGAAGAACATGAAGAGCATCTTCGCCTAGCTTTAGAGAAACTACGTGAGCATCAGCTTTATGCCAAGTTCAGTAAATGTGAATTTTGGTTGTCCGAAGTGAAGTTTCTTGGTCATGTCATCTCATCTGGAGGAGTGGCAGTAGATCCAAGCAATGTGGAGTCAGTGTTAAGTTGGAAGCAACCCAAGACGGTTTCAGAAATTCGTAGTTTCCTTGGACTTGTAGGGTATTACCGCAGGTTTATTGAGAACTTTTGAAAGATCGCCAGACCAATGACCCGTCTGCTTCAGAAGGAAGTGAAGTACAAGTGGACAGAGGGTTGTGAACAAAGTTTCCAAGAACTGGAGAAAAGGCTAGTGACTGCGCCTGTGTTAATTTTGCCTGATTCGAGGAAAGGTTTCCAAGTGTATTGTGATGCATCCCGACTCGGTTTGGGTTGTGTATTGATGCAAGAAGGAAAGGTGGTTGCCTATGCATCTAGGCAATTACGTCCTCATGAGAATAACTACCCAACGCATGACCTAGAGTTGGCAGCTGTGGTGCATGCATTGAAGATTTGGCGTCATTATCTTTTCGGTGACCGTACAGAGATGTATACGGATCATAAAAGTTTGAAGTACATTTTCACTCAACCTAATTTGAACATGCGTCAGCGAAGATGGTTAGAATTGATTAAAGACTATGATATGGAAATCCACTATCACCCGGGGAAAGCAAATGTTGTAGCCGATGCTCTTAGCAGGAAAAGCTACTGTAATATGTCAGAAGGTCGACATTTACCTTGGGAGTTATGCCAAGAATTTGAAAAGTTAAACTTGGATATAGTCAGCAAAGGTTTTGTGGCTACTTTGGAAGCTCAACCTACTCTGTTTGATCAAGTTAGAGAAGCTCAAGTGAATGATCCTGATATCCAAGAAATAAAAAAGAACATGAGAAGAGGAAAAGTCATCGGTTATGTAGAAGATGAGCAAGGAACTGTGTGGTTAGGAGAAAGAATTTGCGTCCCAGATAATAAGGAGTTGAAGGATACTATCATGAAAGAAGCTCATGAAACTTTGTATTCCATTCACCCTGGAAGCACTAAGATGTACCAAGACTTAAAGCAACAATTCTGGTGGGCCAGTATGCGACGTGAGATAGCAGAATATGTGGCTCTATGTGATGTATGTCAGCGGGTCAAGGCAGAACATCAGAAGCCCGCCGGTCTGTTACAACCGTTGAAGATTCCAGAGTGGAAGTGGGAAGAAATAGGAATGGATTTTATAACCGGTCTACCCAGAACGTCGGCAGGACATGATTCTATTTGGGTAGTGGTTGATAGGTTGACAAAAGTCGCTCACTTCATACCGGTCAAAACAACCTACACGGGGAATAAGCTTGTAGAGTTATACATGGCCAGAGTGGTATGTTTGCATGGCGTTCCTAAGAAGATAGTGTCAGATAGAGGTAGCCAGTTTACTTCGAAGTTTTGGCAGAAATTACAAGTAGAGATGGGTACCCGTTTGAATTTCAGTACCGCTTATCACCCTCAAACAGATGGTCAGACGGAAAGAGTAAACCAAATTTTAGAAGATATGTGTGGACCCCCGTTTTTATAACAGGAATCAATCGTGTAAACAGTACCATTTCCCTGGATCAAGTAGTTTGGTACACACGAATTCATAGCTGGAATACCAAGTGCACATACACGAGTGTCTGATTCGAATTATTACATCATAGGCCCGCAGGCATAGCCTTAAATCATCGGACCGAGCGGTCCGGAATACATCCAAAAGCAGTAGATAAGGCAGCGGAATTCAGGCAGCGGCATGCCATTGCCACAGGCAACGACCGTACTAAGACCTACTGGACGCCATCGCCTTCATCTCCCTCCTGATAGTAGGCATAGGGATCCTCCGAGGCTTCATCTCCCGCTTCTGATTAATTTTATATTTGCAAGGGTGAGTACCAACCGTACTCAGCAAGCCACCACAGCAATGATGCACATGACAGAGAAATTCAAAGGATGGCTATGGTTCTTTTGCGCAAAGCAAGTTTTGTAATTCTTTTCACAAGCCTAAGACCTAGCATAGACTGTTCAAGCTTTTAATACCAGTGTTCATATTAAACAATGACGGTTCTGTCCACCATCCATTGTGATCCCAAGGATAGCTTCCCGTCATTGAGTCGTTATGGTTTTCTGAGGACGTCCACATTCCCGCCTCTCAGGAAGTGGCTCCATCAGCATAAAAATCATCATGCAATATCCCATCCCACACAAGTTAAAGAATTTAGAGTCTAGCCAAGTATAATACATGTCCCGGTGCTCAATAACCGCGAGCACGGCTATTCGAATAGATTTGGCTTACTCACACTGCAGTGGATGTACACTTTACCCGCACTCCGCGACTGCCCAACACATGAGCCTCGTCCCAACACATGAGACGCGTCACGGCAAAGCTTTTCGATAACCTCGCATTGGCAGTACCCGCTCCATGAACTTAAATCCTCATGCACTCTAGGCGTCCATGTTTCTAGCAGTGAGAGGTGTTCTGGCGCTCCCGGGAAAGAGAAGTCTCACACACATATTAAATTATGGTTCAAGTTAAGTTCTCTCTCTCACACACTCATGGCAGTCCTACCAATGGCGACACCGATGTAGGGCACGCCTCTCGGCCCTACCTCAACGGCTGTCCCATCGTAGCGCACCTGCCTCACTCAGGGGTGAACCATCTATGCAGGGATACTGCCTCCGCTCGGCTATCTAATCCGCTAGGTCTATACCCATTCGAGAAGTACGGTTGTACGGGGGTCGTTTCATGCTTAACTTCATGGCTCGGTCCTTAATTGACCGGGGACGGTACTAGCCTTTCCGAGATACCACCCAAATCCTCCGTCCGCCCCAGTCGAAAACAATTGTTTAATTTTATTTCTCCTTTCACAAATCATGTCATCAACATAATGGCAATGTGGCGCTTATATCTCCACATGCCGCATCTCAATTACCTTCCCAAAGGTAATTGCCCAAGCATATAGCATTTGACAAATATGAGTATGCATGATTCTAGAACAGCATTTCTAAGCAATTGTCATAGTTGACTAGGGACTCATACGTAAACATGGTTACAAAGATTTAAGGGTTAACAATAATCAAGGCATGGCATAATCACAAGTGGGATGTTCATCATTGCATGCAATTTTATTTGTAAACAAAACAATTTCGCAATTAGGATCAACATGTTCAAGGAATAGTGATGACTTGCCTTGCTCAAAGTCTTGCGGGTCTTGGCCTTCACTTGGATCCGCAACTCTCTCGGGCTCTATAGTTACGTGCAAAAATTGATTTGAATTCGGTTAGAATTCAAATAAAAATCCAAATAAATCCAAATGAAAGTCGAACGCGAAAGTTGATTCCTTTTTATTAACTTTACTATCTGCGAACTACGGCAAACCCAATTTCGATTTAAACTATTTTGCGGGTATAATTATTTCGTTGTCAATAATTTAGTCTCCCCGAGCATTGTATATAATAGGTTAGAAATTTCTACCACGAGCTAAATATTGGACGAAATCCTAGAAATGCTATACAATTTAATTTAGTCTATGACTAAATGATTAAATATAATATACGGCTAAAATCCCTAGTAATTAAATCCGAATTTCTACCGTTAATTGATTACTTATAGGGATTACCCAGAAATAATCCATAATTATTTACGAGAATTCATACATTTGTTTAATTATTAATTACATCTAAATTAATACCGCGAATTGATTTCTTATGGAGAGTACTAAAAATTATCTATAATCTATAGGAATTCATCCAATTATATTTTCATTAATCCTATATTTAAATGCTAGTATTTTAGGTATTTAATTAGTAAGAATTCATCTAATTATATTTTCATTAATCCTATAATTAAATTCTAATATTTGTAAATATTTTAAATTTCTCCCTAAATTTTTCCCTTTTCTTTTCCCTCTCTCTCTCTCTTTTCTTTTCTTCTCTTTTCTTTTCTTTCCTTTTTCCTCTCCTCTCTTTTCTTTTCCTCTTTTCTTTTCTTTTCTTTCTTTTCTCCCCCTCTCTCTCTCTTTTCTTTTCTTCTTCCTCCTCCCGGCTCCTTCTCCCTCTCTCTCTCGGCTCTGGCTCTCCCGGTGGCGACAACAATAGAGGCGACGAGCGGGCGGCTTACCGACGGCGGCGGCGGCGACGGTGGCGACAGCGGCGCGAGTCGCGGCGCGGCGCGGCGGCTTCGTGGCGGCGGCGCGGCGGCACAGCGACGACGGCTCATGGGAAAAGGGGAGGGGAGGGGAAGATGGGGGATGTGTGTGTGGGCAGGCTTAGGGATGGAGGGAGGGGCTTATATAGGGTGCGGGGAGAGGGGCGGCGGCCTCATGGCGTCGGCGGGGTGGCGCGGCGCGGGGCTCGACGCGGTGATGTGACGACGACGCGGCGCGGCAGGGCGCGGGGCGCGAGGCGGCGGGCACGCGGCGCGAGGCGACGAGACGGCGCGCGGCGCCGCAGCGGCGATGGGACGCGTGCGACGACGGGACGCGGCGATGGGACAGTGGTGCGGCGCGGTAGCAGCGGTGGCACGGGCTCGGGCGGGACGCGACGGGCGGCGACGCGACGGGTGGCGACGTGACGGCGCGACAGCGGCGACGCGACGGCGATGGCGCGCGGCGCGCGGTGACCGCGCGACAACGGCGAAGCGACGGGCGGGCAGCGGCGGCGCGCGGCGCGAGGTGCGGGCGCGGGCGCGGCAGTGGTGCGCGGCGCGAGGCGGCGTCAGCGCGGCAGTGGCAGCGCGGGGCTCGAGATGACGCGACGGCAGCAGCGGCGACGCGACGGCTACGCGGCGCGGCGATGGCGACGGCGACGGCGAGCGGCGCGGCAGGCGACAGCGGCGCGGCGCGGGGCTCGGGGGATGGCAGGCAGGTGCGGCAGAGGAGGGGCTAGGCTAGGGGACACGGTCGAGCACGTGGCGGCCGATGAACAGTGCCCTTTTTCCATTAAACCGATTTTAGAGTATTTCCCATATAAATTTGATTCCACAATTCCTAATTTTACATATATGCATTTTACTCAATATTCGTGTTATCTTAACTGATGAATTCACCCTAGATTAATATTACTCATATTTTATTTTTATATAATTTATTTGAGCTCTAATTAGGGTTAATTCTTATTCCATCGCAATGAAATTTAATTGATCCAAATATGGTCGCGATAATATTTTATTTATTACTATCCAAACCTAATCTTTATTTTTAATTTATATTTATTTTACCAATTTGTTTTTTTAAGGTTTATTTCTAATTAACTATTCTTTACTCACGATTAATAATCCTCGAGATCAACTCCAGATAAAATAGACGAATAAGATCGGCATGATGCAATTAGTTTAAAAAGTTTTTGAAAATCCGTATTTTTAGAGTTTTGGTTTTGTCGGTCGAATTTTCAGGGTTTTACAAACCTACCCCCCTTAAATAAATCTCGTCCCGAGATTTCTTACCAGTCTTCGAATAGGTGCGGGTATTCCGTCCTCAAAAATTCTTCACTTTCCCAGGTGGCTTCATCCTCAGTGTGATTGCTCCATTGTACCTTGTACATATGCCACACTTTGCTCCTACTCCTCTTTTCGGCTTCATCCAATATCCGGATCGGCTGTTCTGGATATGTGAGATCATTGCTAATGTGAATCTCTTCCAGCGGAGCTTGCTCTTCCGGCACTCGTAAACATTTCTTCAGCTGAGACACATGGAAGACTGGGTGCACATCCGCGATATTCTCTGGTAACTGTAACTGATATGCAACTTCTCCTCGCCTGGCGATGATCTGGAATGGTCCCACATATCTTGGTGCCAGTTTTCCTTTGACCTTAAACCTTTTTGTTCCCCTCATCGGAGAAACCTTTAGATAAACGTAATCTCCCTCCTTAAATTCCAGGTTTCTTCTTCGGGTGTCGGCGTAACTCTTTTGTCGTGATTGTGCTATTTTTAGACGGTCGCGGATCAAGCGAACCTTTTCTTCGGCCTCTTGAATAATGTCAGGTCCAAATACCGCCCGTTCTCCAGTCTCGGACCACATTAGCGGGGTACGACATCGTCGACCAAACAATGCCTCGTTGGGTGACATCTTTAGGCTTGCTTGAAAGCTGTTGTTGTAGGAGAATTCGGCGTAGGGCAAACATCTCTCCCAATCCTTGCTAAAATCCAGAGCACAAGCCCTCAGCATGTCTTCCAGGACCTGGTTGGTTCTCTCCGTCTGGCCATCTGTCTGTGGATGATAAGCTGTGCTAAATGCGAGATAACTTCCTAGGGCTTCATGGACTTTCTCCCAGAAATGTGAGGTAAATTGTGTGCCCCGATCAGATATAATTTTCTTTGGTACACCATGAAGACATACTATCCTGGTCATGTATAACTCGGCTAGCTTAGCACTGCTATAATTTGTCTTAACGGGAATGAATCTCGCCGTCTTGGTGAGTCGATCCACGATCACCCAAATGGAATCATATCCTGTTGCGGTTTTGGGCAATCCAACAATAAAATCCATACCTATCTCATCCCATTTCCATTCGGGAATCCTGAGAGGTTGCAACAAACCTGCCGGCCTCTGGTGTTCAGCCTTCACCTTCTGGCATACGTCGCAGAGTGCTACGTATTCGGCCACATCTCTCTTCATGTTGGGCCACCAGTATCCTTCCTTCAGATCTTGGTACATCTTCGTACTTCCGGGGTGCAATGCATATGCCGATTCGTGAGCTTCCTTTAAAATTAATCCCCTCAGTCCACCCTGTTCGGGTACGTAAATTCTCTTTTTATACCATAGAACATCTTTTTCGTCGGTTGAAAATTCCTTTGCACGTCCTGCAGCTAAGCGTTCCTTCACCTCTCGGACTTCCTCGTTGTCCATCTGGGCTTCTTCTATTTGGGTTCTCAAAAGAGGTTGAATGTCCAGGGTGTTTATCTGTCCACGGGGTACTATATGTAGGTTCAGCTGAGCTATTTCCTCCCTAAGCTCAGGGACCATCCCTTCCATTCTCAGATGATTGCAATGGCTCTTACGACTCAGAGCGTCGGCCACAACGTTTGCTTTGCCTGGGTGATAGTGAACCTCTAAATCATAGTCCTTGATTAATTCTAACCATCGCCTTTGCCTCAAGTTGAGATCTGACTGGGTGAAGATATACTTTAGACTCTTGTGGTCAGTGTAGATATTGCAATGGTTTCCAATCAGATAATGTCTCCAAATCTTTAGCGCATGAACCACAGCTTCGAGTTCTAGGTCATGGGTAGGGTAGTTTTCCTCATGTGGTCGCAATTGTCGCGACCCATAGGCCACCACTTTTCCGTCCTGCATCAGTACTCCTCCTAGTCCTTGCCTTGACGCATCACAATATATAACAAAGTCTTTCCTGATGTCGGGAAGAACTAAAATAGGCGCTGAGGTCAACTTTTCCTTGAGCTACTCAAAGCTTTCCTGACACTGTTCTGACCACACAAACTTCTTTTCCTTCTTGAGTAGTTGTGTCATTGGTCGGGCTATCTTAGAGAACCCTTCAATGAACCGTCGGTAGTATCCAGCCAAGCCCAGAAAACTCCGAATTTCAGTCACAGATTTGGGTGCTTTCCATTCCGTGACAGCCTCCACTTTAGCAGGATCCACTGCTACTCCACCGGCCGAGATTACGTGGCCTAGAAAAGCGACTTCTTTTAACCAGAACTCGCACTTGCTGAATTTTGCATATAACTTATGCTTCCGAAGTTTCTAGAGAACCAATCGTAAGTGTTCCGCATGTTCTTCCTCATCTTTGGAGTAGATCAGAATGTCATCAATGAATACCACCACAAACTTATCCAAGTAATCCATGAATACTTTGTTCATAAGATTCATGAAGTATGCTGGGGCATTGGTTAGACCAAACGACATTACTGTGAATTCATACAACCCATAGCGTGTTGAAAACGCGGTTTTGGGGATATCCTCGGTCCTAATATTCAGTTGGTGGTATCCTGATCGAAGGTCTATCTTTGAAAACACCTTAGCTCCCTTAAGTTGGTCGAAGAGGTCATCAATCCGTGGTAGTGGATACTTATTTTTGATAGTTACTTCGTTCAGTGATCGGTAGTCTACACACATTCTCATGCTACCGTCTTTCTTTTTAACAAACAACACTGGGGCTCCCCAAGGTGACGAACTGGGGCGTACAAATCCCTTCTCTTGCAACTCCCTGATTTGCTTTTTAAGTTCTTCTAACTCATTGACCGGCATCCGATATGGTCTCTTGGATATGGGGGCAGTTCCGGGTATCAGGTCAATAATGAACTCTATGTCACGATCTGGTGGCATTCCAGGTAAATCTTCTGGGAACACATCAGGAAATCGCTGCACTACTGGCATTCCCTTTAGGGGTAGCATGGTAAATATACCTCCGGCACGTTCGGTTAGCCTAGGATCTTGATCCATGGTTGCTCTCATATCCGATCCCCAGGGTGTGGTCAGGGTAACTTCTCTACGTCTACAGTCAATTACTCCTCTATGCTTTGCTAACCAATCCATACCCAAAATGACATCAAGAGTTTGAGGTATTAGCACCATAAGATTGGAGGGAAAAACCACATCCCTAAGGCGGATGGGTACGTTAATGCAAGCTGTATCCACTGTTATCTCACCCCCAGGTGAGTGTACTAACATTGGTTGTCTTAGTTTAACTCTGGTTAAATTGTGTTGTTGACTTGCTTTCAAAGATATAAATGAATGCGATGCTCCTGAATCGAAGAGAACTTTAACTGGAGTGGAGTTGAGTGAAAACATACCCATCAGTACGCCTTGGTCTTCCTGGGCCTCTTCGGCTCGAACGTGGTTCACTTGCCCGCGTCCAAATCCTGTAGCGGTCCTGTTAGTCTGCGGGGTCCTGAATAGACTTCGTCCAGCAGCAGGGGTAGCAGTCCCGTGAATAGCCGTTGCATTAGTTCCGGTGCGAATGGGTGTCTTGTTTGGATGTGGACATTTATTGGCGAAATGCCCATACTCTCCACAGTTGAAACAGCTTCCTGGCCTTACTGATCCAGTGGCGGCCTGATTCGGTGCAGGAGCGCGGTTCTGAATGGTAACCGGCCTGTGGAAATTGCTAGAGGCGGCAGGTCGACTGGTTGTCACCACTGTTGGTCTCCATGCCGAGGAGGTTGTCCCTTTAGGACGCTGGGGTGCGGTCTGAGGCGTGCGGTTCATGGCAAGCCTCCTTTTACGATTGTGCTCCACGACCTTCCGGTCGTTCTCCAGCCTAACGACCTTATTGATTAAACTCTGGAAACTATCGTGGTCTTGTCCAATCATGGGCCCGCGTAACTCATCATTCAAGCCTTCGATGAATTTGTCGATCTTTTCCTCCTCGTCGGCAAGATCTCTAGTTGCGTAGCGCGCCAGCTGAGTGAAACGGTTCAGGTACTCTTGTACTGTGGTATTCCCTTGCCGTAGTCTCCTAAACTCATTCTTCTTCATCCGCATCACCGCAGCAGGCACAAAGTTGTCACGGAAGGCTGTGGTAAATTCCTCCCAGTTTGGTTCTCCAGCATCTTCTTCTCGGGCTTCTTTGTACGTGTCCCACCAGTCTCCGGCTGGTCCTTCCAATTGGTTTGCCGCAAAGATCACTTTATCGGCCTCACGTACTCGAACAAGAGTTAGCTTCTTCTCAATGATCCTTAACCAATCTTCAGCATCCATAGGTTCTTCAGCTGTGGCGAATGTGGGTGGCTTGGTCCTCATAAACTCTCCAAAGCTTGACCCTCCGCGGTTGCCTTGGTTGTTCGCGATAGCTTGCAGAAGTTGATTTTGGGTGGCCATAATTCTGGCCAGAGTGTTTAAGTCGGGTGTCTGAGTTTCGTCATTGCTGGTTGTTGCCCGACGTCGGCTTGCCATCTGTGTAGGTTGATGGAGTAAGTATCCTAATTTTCTAACTAGCTCCTATGGCTTTATCCCATTAAGGGAGTTGTGTCGATATGAACTTTGTTTCGCAAGCATGGTGGAATAAACTCATTTACAACACAACAACAATAGATATCATAAATAACATCACAGAGTTTCACAAATGGTACATAAATCATGATGCAATTGACTGCATACATACGCAGTCCAAATAAGGTTCATCCAAACGATACATCAAACCAATCATCAAACTACTCGTCAATCTAGGTAAGGGAGGGGGGTGTCTCGCATACTATCCAAAAACCATCTGATACGAGATCGAAGCTGCAAGGAGTCCGTCAGTCTAGTCCTCCAGCCATCCGCAGGATCCCGGGGCAGGTAGAGGGTGGTCGCTGGCTCGCGCAAACCGGAGTCCCCACGGCTCAGAGGTAGTGGCCTCTGGATCTGGCTTGGGCCTCTTGCCCGGGGGTCATGTGCTCTTGCGAGTAGTGCTGAGGGTGGGAGGTCCTCCAAGGAAGGTGATGCGGGGAACAGGGGTCTCATCCTCTGAAGGATCAGTGATGTCTGGCTCGATCTCAGGCTCGGTGTCGGTCCCCTCCGTCTCGGAGTCTATCTGGATCGGAGTTTCCAAACCGGAACCCAGCTGCGGAGAAGGTGTAGGGATCAGTGGAGTGTGCACCAACTCCGGAACAGGTGGCTGTGCCGCTGTAGGGTCCACTAGGTAGGGCGCTAACTCGGTAGCTAGCATACTAGCCTCTCCCAGAAGAGCGTGGAACGCCGGTGGGTACGGCGGGGTGAGGAAGAAGTAGCGGTCACGGCCTACTGCTGTGGAAGTAGAGGCCCCTGTAGTGCTGATCTTGGCTGCTCGAAGCGGCTCCTCCAGCTGGCTGACGTGCTCCTGACTCTCTCTCAGCTGCTCCTCAAGAGTATCCATCATCCCGCGGCGATCGTTGTACTAGTCGGATAACTGCTGGAACTGATCTCCGTGGACCTGGAGCTGTGCCTTCAGTGAGTCTATCTCACTGCCCCAAGCCTGGTGCTCCTCCTCCAACTGAAGCTGCTGTGCTGTGAGGTCGGTCACCTCAGTCTCTAACTCCCCCACACGTCTCTGGTGGTCGCCAATCTCCAACAGAGCCTCCTCGTAGTAGTCATCTACTGCCTCAGCCCATCGTGACAACCGAGTCACCATCGGGTTGTAGCAGCAGGGCGTGTCCTGAACTGTGCAAACTGAGTTGCCCTCCTCCCGGAACGGGTGATGAGCAAACTCGGTACTCACTAACTCAGCTCGGTGGATAGAGCTGAGTCGGAGGAAGGCCTCCCGGGCGGCATCCTGCATCGCGGTCTCTGGCAGGTCTCGGTGGTGACGTGTCTGGAAGCTGTAGTCCAACTCGGAAGGGACTCGGGGGTGAATCTCGACCCGAGCCTCCCAAACTGAGCCACACTGTCTCACTCGGTATGACGGGAACCCAGGGTATCGCAGACGCCTCAACATCCGATGCAGCTCAATGACATACCCCTCTGATTGAGGTAAGCTCAACTCCCAGGTAGCGGGTGAATCCGAATCTGCCATCTAATTTTAAGAAAAACCCAAGGTCAGTTGAGGGTAAAACTTGTTTTGTAAAGGAAATAGTTAAGAGTAAGATGAAAAAGTGTACCGAGTTTTGTAAACATAGAGTTTTTATTTTTGAAAGTATTGCTAAATGGGAATTTCTCCCTTGGCCAACTTAGAAAAGGGGTGGGGCGCCTTTTGGTCTTTTCCTACAGTCGTATGGCTCTGATACCAGCTCTGTGGACCCCCTTTTTTATAACAGGAATCAATCGTGTAAACAGTACCATTTCCCTGGATCAAGTAGTTTGGTACACACGAAATCATAACTGGAATATCAAGTGCACATACACGAGTGTCTGATTCGAATTATTACATCATAGGCCCGCAGGCATAGCCTTAAATCATCGGACCGAGCGGTCCGGAATACATCCAAAAGCAGAAGTAGATAAGGCAGCGGAATTCAGGCAGCGACATGCCATTGCCACAGGCAACGACCGTACTAAGACCTACTGGACGCCATCGCCTTCATCTCCCTCCTGATAGTAGGCATAAGGATCCTCCGAGGCTTCATCTCCCACTTCTGATTAATTTTATATTTGCAAGGGTGAGTACCAACCGTACTCAGCAAGCCACCACAGCAATGATGCACATGACAGAGAAATTCAAAGGATGGCTATGGTTCTTTTGCGCAAAGCAAGTTTTGTAATTCTTTTCACAAGCCTAAGACCTAGCATAGACTGTTCAAGCTTTTAATACCAGTGTTCATATTAAACAATGACGGTTCTGTCCACCATCCATTGTGATCCCAAGGATAGCTTCCCGTCATTGAGTCGTTATGGTTTTCTGAGGACGTCCACATTCCCGCCTCTCAGGAAGTGGCTCCATCAGCATAAAAATCATCATGCAATATCTCATCCCACACAAGTTAAAGAATTTAGAGTCTAGCCAAGTATAATACATGTCCCGGTGCTCAATAACCGCGAGCACGGCTATTCGAATAGATTTGGCTTACTCACACTGCAGTGGATGTACACTTTACCCGCACTCCGCGACTGCCCAACACATGAGCCTCGTCCCAACACATGAGACGCGTCACGGCAAAGCTTTTCGATAACCTCGCACTGGCAGTACCCGCTCCATGAACTTAAATCCTCATGCACTCTAGGCGTCCATGTTTCTAGCAGTGAGAGGAGTTCTGGCGCTCCCGGGAAAGAGAAGTCTCACACACATATTAAATTATGGTTCAAGTTAAGTTCTCTCTCTCACACACTCATGGCAGTCCTACCAATGGCGACACCGATGTAGGGCACGCCTCTCGGCCCTACCTCAACGGCTGTCCCATCGTAGCGCACCTGCCTCACTCAGGGGTGAACCATCTATGCAGGGATACTGCCTCCGCTCGGCTATCTAATCCGCTAGGTCTATACCCATTCGAGAAGTACGGTTGTACGGGGGTCGTTTCATGCTTAACTTCATGGCTCGGTCCTTAATTGACCGGGGACGGTACTAGCCTTTCCGAGATACCACCCAAATCCTCCGTCCGCCCCAGTCGAAAACAATTGTTTAATTTTATTTCTCCTTTCACAAATCATGTCATCAACATAATGGCAATGTGGCGCTTATGTCTCCACATGCCGCATCTCAATTACCTTCCCAAAGGTAATTGCCCAAGCATATAGCATTTGACAAATATGAGTATGCATGATTCTAGAACAGCATTTCTAAGCAATTGTCATAGTTGACTAGGGACTCATACGTAAACATGGTTACAAAGATTTAAGGGTTAACAATAATCAAGGCATGGCATAATCACAAGTGGGATGTTCATCATTGCATGCAATTTTATTTGTAAACAAAACAATTTCGCAATTAGGATCAACATGTTCAAGGAATAGTGATGACTTGCCTTGCTCAAAGTCTTGCGGGTCTTGGCCTTCACTTGGATCCGCAACTCCCTCGGGCTCTATAGTTACGTGCAAAAATTGATTTGAATTCGGTTAGAATTCAAATAAAAATCCAAATAAATCCAAATGAAAGTCGAACGCGAAAGTTGATTCCTTTTTATTAACTTTACTATCTGCGAACTACGGCAAACCCAATTTCGATTTAAACTATTTTGCGGGTATAATTATTTCGTTGTCAATAATTTAGTCTCCCCGAGCATTGTATATAATAGGTTAGAAATTTCTACCACGAGCTAAATATTGGACGAAATCCTAGAAATGCTATACAATTTAATTTAGTCTATGACTAAATGATTAAATATAATATACGGCTAAAATCCCTAGTAATTAAATCCGAATTTCTACCGTTTATTGATTACTTATAGGGATTACCCAGAAATAATCCATAATTATTTACGAGAATTCATACATTTGTTTAATTATTAATTACATCTAAATTAATACCGCGAATTGATTTCTTATGGAGAGTACTAAAAATTATCTATAATCTATAGGAATTCATCCAATTATATTTTCATTAATCCTATATTTAAATGCTAGTATTTTAGGTATTTAATTAGTAAGATTTCATCTAATTATATTTTCATTAATCCTATAATTAAATTATAATATTTGTAAATATTTTAAATTTCTCCCTAAATTTTTCCCTTTTCTTTTCCCTCTCTCTCTCTCTTTTCTTTTCTTCTCTTTTCTTTTCTTTCCTTTTTCCTCTCCTCTCTTTTCTTTTCCTCTTTTCTTTTCTTTTCTTTCTTTTCTCCCCCTCTCTCTCTCTTTTCTTTTCTTCTTCCTCCTCCCGGCTCCTTCTCCCTCTCTCTCTCGGCTCTGGCTCTCCCGGTGGCGACAACAATAGACGCGAGGAGGGCGCGGCTTACCGACGGCGGCGGCTGCGACGGCGGCGGCGGCGGCGGCGATGGTGGCGACAGCGGCGCGAGTCGCGGCGCGGCGCGGCGGCTTCGTGGCGGCGGCGCGGCGGCACAGCGACGACAGCTCGTGGGAAAAGGGGAGGGGGAGGGGAAGATGGGGGATGTGTGTGTGGGCAGGCTTGGGGATGGAGGGAGGGGCTTATATAGGGTGCGGGGAGAGGGGCGGCGGCCTCATGGCGTCGGCGGGGTGGCGCGGCGCGGGGCTCGACGCGGTGATGTGACGACGACACGGCGCGGCAGGGCGCGGGGCGCGAGGCGGCGGGCACGCGGCGCGAGGCGACGAGACGGCGCGCGGCACCGCAGCGGCGATGGGACGCGTGCGACGACGGGACGCGGCGATGGGACAGTGGTGCGGCGCGGTAGCAGCGGTGGCACGGGCTCGGGCGGGACACGACGGGCGGCGACGCGACGGGTGGCGACGTGACGGCGCGACAGCGGCGACGCGACGGCGATGGCACGCGGCGCGCGGTGACTGCGCGACAGCGGCGACGCGACGGGCGGGCAGCGGCGGCGTGCGGCGCGAGGTGCGGGCGCGGGGCTCGGGGGATGGCAGGCAGGTGCGGCAGAGGAGGGGCTGGGCTAGGGGACACGGTCGAGCACGTGGCGGACGATGAACAGTGCCCTTTTTCCATTAAACCGATTTTAGAGTATTTCCCATATAAATTTGATTCCACAATTCCTAATTTTACATATATGCATTTTACTCAATATTCGTGTTATCTTAACTGATGAATTCACCCTAGATTAATAGTACTCATATTTTATTTTTATATAATTTATTTGAGCTCTAATTAGGGTTAATTCTTATTCCATCGCAATGAAATTTAATTGATCCAAATATGGTCGCGATAATATTTTATTTATTACTATCCACACCTAATCTTTATTTTTAATTTATATTTATTTTACCAATTTGTTTTTTTAAGGTTTATTTCTAATTAACTATTCTTTACTCACGATTAATAATCCTCGAGATCAACTCCAGATAAAATAGACGAATAAGATCGGCATGATGCAATTAGTTTAAAAAGTTTTTGAAAATCCGTATTTTTAGAGTTTTGGTTTTGTCGGTCGAATTTTCAGGGTTTTACAATATGTTGAGAGCCTGTGTTCTAGATTTTGGTGGAAGTTGGGATAAGAATTTGCCGTACGCGGAATTCTCATATAACAATAGTTATCAAGCTAGTTTGCAAATGGCTCCGTATGAAGCATTATATGGCCGAAAGTGCCGTACGCCGCTCCTTTGGGATCAAACCGGTGAACGTCAAGTTTTTGGGACAGACATATTGCGAGAGGCAGAAGAAAAAGTGAAGATTATCCAAGAAAGGTTGCGCGTTGCTCAGTCACGTCAGAAGAGCTATGCTGACAATCGTCGCAGAGATTTGGCTTTCGAAGAAGGAGATTATGTATACCTTCGGGTTACGCCGTTACGAGGTGTTCATCGTTTCCAGACCAAAGGGAAATTGGCACCGCGTTTTGTGGGACCTTTTAAGATCGTGAGTCGAAGAGGTGAAGTAGCTTATCAGTTAGAGTTGCCTCCGTCAATGGCGGGAATACATGACATGTTCCACGTGTCTCAGTTGAAGAAATGTTTACGTGTACCTACGGAGGAAGCAGATCCCGATCATATAGAGCTTCAAGAAGATTTAACCTATGTTGAGAAGCCAGTCAGAATTTTGGAAGTAAGCGAGAGGAATACCAGGAATCGCGTTATACGGTTCTGCAAGGTTCAGTGGAGTAATCATTCAGAAGAAGAAGCCACTTGGGAGCGAGAAGATGAATTGAAGTCAGCTCATCCTCATCTCTTCGCCAGTTCTTCTGAATCTCGAGGACGAGATTCCGTTTAAGGGGGGTAGGTTTGTCACGCCCTAAAAATCGACTAAATTAAAAATGCATATTTTAAATCATTTTTAGAAATTATTTTAAAAGCCTACAAGCTAAACCCTAATTATCTAGGAAAATTTTCAACATAAAAATGAGCTAGATAAAATTTTATTAAATACTTTGCTTGTTCCTCTATTTTCTAGAATTTTTCTGGGAATTGTTTGAGCAAGGGAAGTATTTATAATAAATGAAACAACATTTCACAAATTAAGTTTAATTGAAAAAGTTCCAAAAGCCCTCCCTTAAGTCGTTGGGCCGAATTCGGCCCAACACTCCCTCTCTCCCGCGCGGCCGAGCCGGCCCAAAACCGGCCTAACCCGTCACCGCCGCCCCCTCCTCTCGGGAGACCGACATGTGGGCCCCACATGTCGGATCCTTCCCCTTCCTCTAGCAGCCGCCCGAGCCATGCATGCCGAGCCCGAGCCGCCACCTTGCGCCTCAAATCCGCCCCAATCCGGCCACCCCGAGTCCGGATGTTAGAGGGGTTTTAATCCCCACATCTTCCTCTATCTTTGCCCGCAAAAATCGGAGCAAATGGTTGAGTATTTTATCCGAATCGAATTCGTTTTCGAATTTATCTCTAAAACCGAGTTTTTGTTTTCCCGATCGATTTCTTGCGGGAGGAGTCCGATCTCTTCAATCCAAGGCTTTAAATAGGACCCCCTAGTCCTCCTCTTTCGTTTGCCCCATCTCCCGAGTTCTCTCGTGCTCTGTAGCGCCGCCGCCACGCCGAGCAAGCCGCCGCCGTCGCCGGCCGAGCCCCAGCCGCGCCGCGCCGCCGCCTCCACCATCACCGCCGCTTGCCGCCGCCGCCTTTAGGTGCGCCAAGGTGAAGGGAACCCCGGCCGCACCTCCCCCTTCGTCGCCGGCCGTCGTCGGTCGTCGTTTGGCACGAGGGTGAGTACCATTGGGTTCGCCTCGTCGTCCTCTACGTGTACATGCCCTCCAAAGTTCCGGCCAACCGCCCTAGCTCCGGCGAGGTCGCCATCCGAGCCGGCCACCATTGATGACGTCATCGTGACATCATCATCTTTTCTTTTTCCCGTTTTTCTAATAGATTAAATCTTCGGAAAATCATAACTAAATAACCGTAGATCCGTTTCAGGTGGTTCAACTTGCTAAATTTTTCTAAAATCAAGATCTACATGATAAAAATATCCACAAGTACTGTTTATGCTTGTGTTTGTATTGTTTTGTTAATTTTTGTTTAATTGCTTTAGTTTCCGACGTTCCGGAGGAGAGCGTTTCCGTTGAGGAATGTTCCGAAGCGTTTGCGGAAGCCCAAGGCAAGTCACACAGATCCCAAACAAACCTTTGAGCATGTTGAACCCAGTTAAAGCTATTATTTTATTTCAACTATGCATTGTTTTCGAATGTCATCGGGTGGTGAACCTTTCCCAATTAATTAATGGCCGAAGATGATCTTATTTTCCTATGGGTTATAAATTTGATTAGCATGAACCTTATATGTTGGATTGGTTCAGCTAAATGCTATATGTAAGTTTGCTTAGCCATGCTTAGAAACATTAGCTAACTAAAGGGATTAATTATAAACTATGTTACATTATTATTTTAATTATGGTTACATTAAATGGTAGCTCACGATGGTAAATCGTGTGATGTTAATTAATTGATAATTAAAACCTGGATAAGGTGGGTTGTGAGCATATGGTTTTGATGGTTGTGCTCATGACAATTAAGGACCGGTTCGCGAGCTACTGTTGTGAAACATTTATCGTGCCAACCACAAGCCAGCGTGGGCAACGGCTTTACCTTTTGTATAGCATGATTCATTATGGGGTGCCAGACTGAGAAGCGGCGAGAAGTCCGTGGGGGTCGCTGGGGAGTCCATGCCTCTGGATGTAGAGGGGGTGATTATGATCCAGGTACGGTGCACTGTGGTGAGTTGTGTTGTGCAAGGGGTATTGTCACAGTTCCTTTCCGAGGTATCGTGGTGGTACTAAGGCGCATGGTAACATGTTGTGGGATTGTGTCTTGTGGGTACAGTGGTACACCTCTGATCAGAGTTTAATCTATTCGAATAGCCGTACCGGCGGTTATGGGTGAGTTGAGCAATGTTTTTCGTGATTAGTCTCACACTACTCATCAATGTTAATAATGTGATAATTAATTTGACTCCTCGTTTGGAATGGATAATTCCTGGTTTGGAGGTTTAATTTGTTCAACTGGGGTTGGTTGTTGTCACGTCCTGATAAATTCATCCCGAAATAAAAATCATTTTCTAAAAGGAATAATAGAATTAATCAAAATTCGAAAAGAAATTGGCAAACACTAAAATACGTACAAGAAAAATTCAAATGTGGCCCGGAGAATTTTTGTTAAATTCTCCTTGGTCTAAAAGGAGCCCTCAAATTTTAGTGGAATTTTCAGAGCACAAATAATAATTATTAAGAAATAAACAAAGTTAAAATGATTTTATAAAAAGAAAAACTCTAAAAAGTTCCCTTTCCCTCCCCCTCTCCCCCTTGGGCCGGCTCAGCCCATCTCCCTCCCCTCTCCCTCCTCTCCCCGCGCGCGCGCCGCTGACGGGCGGGCCCGCCCGCCACCCTCGCTGACGGGTGGGGCCCACCCGTCATCCCCTACCTCCCGCCGCTCCCGCCGCCTCGCCCGTGCCCTAGCGCCGCCGCCGCCACGAATCCCGCCGCTCCCGTCCGTCCCGCGTGCAATCAAGAGGGGGGAAATATTCCCCGTGATTCCCTCCCTCTTTCCCCCCCCATTTTTCCCTCCCTCTCTCCCTCGGATTCGTTTGGAAACTCCTCCCCTAACCTCGCCGGCGCATCAATGGCGGCCGGATCTTCCGCGCCCGTTTCCCCCTCATCCGGCCGCTCTCTCCCCCTCCCAACCCTATATAAACGCTCCCCGTGCCTCCCTCCACCGTTTCCGCCACTCGCCGCTCTCTCTCCCCGTCGGAATCGAGCTCGCGCCGTCGCTCTCTCTCTCCGCCGTCGCCGCCGAGCTCCGGTCCGCCGCCGTCGTCGCCCCGGACCCTCTCCCGTTTCGGCGTCGCCTTCTTCGGGTTCGCCGCAACCTCGCCGACCTCGTCCACCCCTCCGTTTCGCCCGCCGACCGCCGGAACGCCGCCGTCCTCGTCGACCCGAGCCACGCCGCCGCCTTCCTCCGCTCCGGTCGCCGTTCCCGTCGTCGCCGTCGACCCGGGGTGAGCCGTGGATCGCCGTTTCGCTTCCCCCTTCCCTCCCCTCTCTCGGGCGCCGCTCCGCCGCGCCGGTGGTCGCCGGCGGCGACCATCGGGGCGCGGGTGCGCCGCCTCCCGTCGGCTGTGCCGGCATGGCCGTCTTCGGGCGCGCCCCGCGGCTGCCATGTGGGGCCCGGCCGTCAGCCGCCCGCGCCCTCGGGTGCGGCTGACGCGTGGGACCCACGGCGCCGGCCGGCGTAAGCCGCGTGCACCCGGTCCACCGTGGACCGTGAGGCTGCCGCGTGGGCCCCACTCCCATGGACCCGGTCCGCGCGCCCCTCCCCTCGGCTGACGCAATAAATCCAATTTTGAATTAAAATTTAAATGAAGAAATTCGCAAATATTCATTTAAAGAGCTTATAACCTTCAAATGGCTATAACTTGGCCATTTGAACTCGGAATTGGACCGTTCAAGTCTCTAATTTTTCCTTAAGAAGTCAAGAACCCATTTTTGTGCTTTGTTTCTGCTTGTTATATGGAGTTTATTAGAGTAAAAGCCTTTTCTTTTCCGCTGGTCGTGTAGACGCTGCAGCTTCGGAAGATCCGCTCTTCGTGGAAGTTGAAGCCGACGTTTGGGAAAGCGAGCAAGGCAAGTCACATCATCCTTGAGCATATTGAATCCCAGTTTATAAAATTATTTTGATTTAAATTAATGCATTATCGCTTTATTTAAATTCCCGCGTTATCACTGTTTTATTTAGCCATGCCTATTTACCTTTGTTAAGACATTATTATTGCTATTGTTATTATTACCTTGTTCACCCTAGAATAAACAAAACCCCAACTAGTGGACACTCTACTCATGGTACCACTAGCATGATTTTAGGTAGATGCTTCGCTATTTTAATTAGGTAACTTTAGGTGGTTTTTCAACTCTAGACTTTGGGAATATTCATAGCACCTGGACACTTTGGAATTGTTGGTTTATTGTGGAATTGGCTTCACACCGCTCCTTCTATTCAAAATCCCCAAAATGGTTTTAGGCTGGGCTCGGGGTGCATGGTTTTGATAGTAGCACCTCGGCCATATAAGGACCGGTCTTCGGGCCTCTGTTGCAAAGCACTACCGTACTTCCACATGTCTAGTGGGTAAGGCTTAGTTTGTGGCTCAGTCTGGTTATAAACAAAAGTACACGGATGGAGATGGACGAAGTCGGGGGTCGATGGACATCTCTAGGACAAATGAAGGCTACACGAGCTGCGGCGCGGTAGTCGAGATGTCATGGCACAGGGCTGGTGTCCTGCTGCTAGGGGCTCAATCCTGCCTACCTGTCCCGGAGGTTCCGGCCGTAGGTGGGGTTGGGTCGGTACTCTTGTCTATGGCTAGGATGGGTTGGAAACTATGTCACGTCTTCCGTCCATATACCGTGGTGGTATGTGGCACGTGGTTACACGTGAGGAAGATGTGTCTTGTGGATAAAGATGTACACCTCTGATCAGAGTATAATCTATTCGAATAGCCGCGCCCTCGGTTATGGGCAAGCCGAGCAATGTACCCAAGTTAGTGTTTTAATTCTTAAAACCGGCTTAACAACTAAAATATGGAATGGTTGGCCTGGGTTGGCTTGGGACGAGCTGGGACCCAGGGTCGGGTTGCCAGTTCGGTCTGAATCATCGTAGGCCTTGGGTTAAGGCAGGTTCGTGTGGGTTCACGGCCTTGATAAATAATATTGTATAGTACTAGAATCGTGTTTGCAAAATAGCCCTGAGCAACTAATGTCTTTAAATGCTGTTTACTGCAACCCTAACCCTTTATAGTATAACTCCTTTGTACTCCCTTGCATTTATTCTGGACTTGTGGCTGTGTCTTGTTGAGTACGGTGGTTGTACTCATTCTTGCTCTATCTTTCTCCCCCCTTCAGTAAGAGAAGCTTTGGAGAAGAAGTCTTAGGTGGAGTCTTGGCTTATACCCCAGTTGAGCGCCTGTGAAGATGGAGCCGTAGGCCCGTTAGTCTGCTGCTGTTTATTTTTGATTGTCAGGCCTTAAGTGCCTTTGTAATAATGTAAATATTATCGATATAATAAAGATGTGTCTTTTATATCATGTTTGTATGGTGTACCCCGGCTTTTCCTGGGACGGGGATTAATACACTAGCTTTCGGGAAAATGAAATTTTCCCGGTCGCGACAAGATGGTATCAGAGCCATCTCGACTGTAGGATAAGCCAAGTGGATAAAACCTAAGGACATATTTTATAAATAAAACTATTTGCGAAAGTTCCTTTTTTCTCCTTCCCCTAATGCTATTTGCAAAAGGTTTACTCCCTTCTTCCTTCTTCGGATTTCAACTAGTACTAGATGGTCAGGTCAGTGAAGAAGAAGACATCGTCAGTTGTTTGCCGAAGCTCCGGAAGACTGCAGGATCCGCTAGCGAAGTGGAGGAAGCAGTGAAGCCAGCTGTGAAGCAGGAGTGAAGATCTTGAGAACCCGTCACAGAACCTAAGCCACCCTCTAGGGTAGAGTCGTTAGTCGTGTGTTTCCTTGCTTGTGTGTGTAGCGCGTGGTTTGCATCAGTGGGGTGTGATGTAACCATGCTAGGTTGTTTGCTTAATCAACTTGCAGAATAAGCCTAACACACATCATAACAGCAAAAGACTTAGATCTGTTAAGGTCCTATCCTTAGTTTCTAATCTGTCTCTCCCCTTTGTTTTCCCTCTCTCCCTCTCCAAACCTTTGCAACAGATGGCTGACAATGAGAAAGGCAATAAGGTCAGAAGTCAGGACATTGGTACCTCGAGCTCCCGAGTGAATGAAGCACCAGACACCAGTTGTGTGACACTGGTCCAACACCTGATTAACCAGAACCGATTGCTTATAGAGATACTACAGCAGCATCAGACGCCAATTCTGAACCTGAGTCAGATACAACCTCAAGTGCAGTTGGAGGCAGTCCAAGCACTCACACCACAAGTCAGCATGCCGCCAGCATCCCGAAGGACCCATGGTGACGTGCCACATGTTGACTCAAAAGAAGCAAGTATCATTTGTTTTATGTGTGATGAGCAAGGGCACTATGCAAGGGAGTGTCCTCAGCAGAAAAGAAAAACACCAATGCGAACCGAAGATGAAGTCCGTAAGATGATCATTACCAGCACAGAATGGCCTCCACCAGGAATGACAAAACGTCAGAGAAGAAATACCTTCCGAGGTGCACCACAGTTGACAGAGCACCTTTTAGCTAATGGAGGTAGAGTGTCTGATAGTGAAGATTCAGATCAAGTCTCCTCAGATGATGAAGATGAAATGGAACGTAAGGCATGCTCTCGTTGTGGAGAAATCGGTCATGTTGCCAGCTCGTGTGCCACTACATGCGTTCATTGTGAGGAAGACCATCCACCCGACAGGTGTCCAACGAGCAGGATCACTTGTTTCTTTTGTGAAGGAACTGATCATGTACCAAAAGATT
Source organism: Oryza sativa Japonica Group (assembly GCF_034140825.1). NCBI lineage: Eukaryota > Viridiplantae > Streptophyta > Magnoliopsida > Poales > Poaceae > Oryza > Oryza sativa. The sequence continues at coordinate 16,142,080 of NC_089046.1, forward strand.
GTCAATTCAGTTTTCTGCTGACGAAGAAGATGGCTAACCAACCCGCCAGTTCCAACGGAGAGAAGCATCAAGGCAACACCAATCCTCGCCAAGATTACAGTTTCAGCCTAAATCCAGTGCCAGGACAGAGGAATCAAAATGAGAAAAGAAAATGCCGAGTCCGGGAAGATATCTGTTGCTTCAATTGTCAAGGAATGGGTCATTTTGCCGACAAGTGCCCAAAACCGAGAAACATAGCTGCCAGCACGTCAGTCCACGCAACTCCCTGCAATCAGAAGCTTGCTCCTCAGCGAATTGTCATCCATGCATCCCGAAGTAGTCCTATAGCCCGCGTTGCAATAGCTCCAACTCCAGCGAGTGCATTACCACAAGGTGTCAATGCTCAATTTCAGCCCCAGCCATCAGTTGACAAGACAGAGGCCAGTATCGGCATTGTACCTTTGGACGTTCCAGCACAGCAGCCAAGAAATCAAGTACAAGATGAAGAACCCGAGCGTAAGAAAGTTATTGTCTGTTACAACTGTAGTACCTGTTAAGGAAGCAGACATGCCAATCGCCAAGTGGTCACTGGAGCAAATGCAGTACCTGTTAAGCCTAGCGCTAGTCAGAAGCAACCATAATACTCTTATATCAGTGTTCAAATACTTTTGTTTTATAGTTGTTCCCCGTCAATCATGTAATAACAAAGAAACATGAGATAATGAATGAGTTTGATAAGTTTATGAAGGATCCATGTTAAGATTGCAAGTGCTGTGAGTTGTGTACATTTTGTTGTTGATTAGGGAGACCTAGGGTCTCATTTCCGTAAGCTCATAATCTTTTATGAATCAAATAACCTAGCGATTGATGGCGAAGAAAATCAAGTGATCAACCAAAGAGACATTTGTTTGGACTAAGAGTTTCAGATGTGTCTTCTTCGGATCAAAGGCATGCACCCGTTGTGGAGAAACTGGACACGTTGCTAGCATGTGTCTCAGACTCTGCACTCACTATGAAGAAGACCATCCACCAGGGGAGTGTCCCACTCGCAAGGTGACATGTTTTCTGTGCGAAGGAACAAACCATGTGCCCAAGGATTGCCAACTCAGTGTGTTGTTGACCAAGACCGCAGAAATCCAATGAACAACCCTACGATTGTCTCATCAGCTAGTCAGCTCCAACAGCAACATCGACGATATCATCCACAGCACCAATGCTCCTCCTGCTCCACCTAACTCTGCAATAAATCATAGCAATAATATCTTTAGCACCAACCATTCTCTACACCGACAGCCTCAGCAAAGAATTGTCGTCGATGGAAGAAGTTGTGTCTCTCCCCGACCTACTCCAGGCCGAGCAAAGGGCAATCAACCTCCGGAGGGCGATACCAAGCAGAAGACCGTCATCCGCTTCAAACAGCAATCAGAAGGAAGCTTCTCCTGTGAATGATAGCAATATGCAGTCCTATCACATCATCACAGAACCAATCAAGGATGATGCAGTCACTAGAACAATGCCAGCTATATCTCTCCAGAATCAAAATGAGCAGCCACGCTTGTGGTTTTCAGTTCGCTACTTATCATTGTGTAATCGAAAGTTTGCAGCAATCATGTAATAAATAAATATATTCATGTCTATAAACAATGAGCTTGCTATGTTTATGGATGATTCATGTTGAGGATACAATGTACCGATGATAAGCACCTTCCCTTTTTGTTTAAGGCAGTGCCTTGTATTCGTGTAATAAGGGAGAAATGTGTAATACAGACAAGTTCTAAGAGGATTCTATTGGAAGATGCGGATATGTGATCATGTGTATAATGGTTTACTGACAAAGGAGACCTAGGGTCTCGTGTCAGAAGAACTATATTCTAACCTCGAGTTAATAACCAACCTGTTGATGGAAAAGAAAACCAATTAAACTGTGTTGGGTTAAAAAGCCAATGAGACAGTAGTTGGGGATAGGAGTTTGGATACGCCTTTTACAGATCAAGATAAGGATTGTTGGATGAAACCCATAAGGGTACCCGCCATGCCTCTACATTGATAAGTTCGGATATACCTACAAACAGTTAAGAAGATCCAGGAGACATCAATATTTGAGAACATAGTAGTCGATGGTTGGTAATTAGTCTATCAGGTATCAGAAAAGGGTCAAAGGTGATATGGCAGAAGAACAATTTGGATGCTCCCCATCTCGAGGAAGCACTAAAGATGATCATCGGCAATTAAACCCTAGTGGCATAGATACAGATAGCAAGCAATGTATTTCCCTGAAGGTAGTCAGTGCAGCTTTTTGACAAACCACATCAAGGTTTCACTGAAAGGCAGCAAGCCAAAGGACCTCATCGTCCCCAGAAGCGTCCGCAATCCACATTAAAGAATACCACCTGTTAGAGATAAGCCGAAAGAAGATTGATAAAAGAGATTGGCAAAGATGTTCTCTAGCATGAAAGAAGTAGGCCGAAAGGTGATTGATAAACAGAAACATGCTCTGCATCGCTCAAGGAAGACCCCTGATTGTAATTGCCCCGCAACAGTCACCTTGTCATTAAGTAAGCAAGATGACCTAGGTAAAAGTGTTTCTATGAAGGCAAAGAGTGAAATCTTCAACTCGGTATCAGATGCTACACGGAGTGAAAAGTGCAAGCACCGGTTACCAGGCAATGCCATGTCTTGGGAGATGATCCAATGGGAAAGAACACATCAAGGTTAAAGGTGTAAAGGAATACGTTGAATGCTAACTGAGGACAACCTGAAGATAATAATGGGAAGTAAACTGAATGTAAAGAAAGTGAATCCGAGTTGCTTGTTCGTGAGAGCTATTCCTAGTTATGAATCAAGTGATATGTTCGAAGATAATCTATAGAGGTCAGATTAAAAGCACATCTAACAACGAAGCCTCAGATTTGGCAGGATAATGATTAGACAATAACAAATCCAGCAATAAAGCCATTTGGGAAGACGTCAAAGTATGTCAAGTGGGATAAGTTGGTTCTCTTGGGAAGCATAATTCAAAGGCAAAGTTATCGACCCTTGCATCAAATAGCAGAAGTAGCTATTACCCGGAGACCGGGAAAGCTAATAGGAGGCAGTTGGTGGCAAGTTAGAAGTGAATGACAAGCATGATATTCTTATGATGACAAACATGGTATCCTAGTAATGACAAGCTAGTGTTGACGCATGACATGAAGTGGTAACTTGTATGAGGTTGACTCCGAAGATATGAATCATGAGAAGTTCTGGAACGGAAGCATCATTAAACTACCGCAACCTAGTCTGAGTCAGCTAAAAGGTGCACCCTGGTTCAAGTCAGGTGAAGAGAAGATTCCATCCGCAACAGGACGTCAAGCCAAGCAGTTCCGAGTGGTGAAGTTTTGCTGAAAGTTTGTGAAGACGGAGCGGAAGAAGTCAGACAAGAAGAGAAGACCGCCCAACCTATCTTCTTGCTAGCCTCCTCGAATCTCGGGGATGAGATTCTTGTGAGGGGGGTGGATTTGTCACGTCCTGATAAATTCATCCCGAAATAAAAATCATTTTCTAAAAGAAATAATAGAATTAATTAAAATTCGAAAAGAAATTGGCAAACACTAAAATACGTACAAGAAAAATTCAAATGTGGCCCGGAGAATTTTTGTTAAATTCTCCTTGGTCTAAAAGGAGCCCTCAAATTTTAGTGGAATTTTCAGAGCACAAATAATAATTATTAAGAAATAAACAAAGTTAAAATGATTTTATAAAAAGAAAAACTCTAAAAAGTTCCCTTTCCCTCCCCCTCTCCCCCTTGGGCCGGCTCGGCCCATCTCCCTCCCCTCTCCCTCCTCGCCCCGCGCGCGCGCCGCGGCCGGGCGGGCCCGCCCGCCACCCTCGCTGACGGGTGGGGCCCACCCGTCATCCCCTACCTCCCACCGCTCCCGCCGCCTCGCCCGTGCCCTAGCGCCGCCGCCGCCGCGAATCCCGCCGCTCCCGTCCGTCCCGCGTGCAATCAAGAGGGGGGAAATATTCCCCGTGATTCCCTCCCTCTTTCCCCCCCATTTTTCCCTCCCTCTCTCCCTCGGATTCGTTCGGAAACTCCTCCCCTAACCTCGCCGGCGCATCAATGGCCGCCGGATCTTCCGCGCCCGTTTCCCCCTCATCCGGCCGCTCTCTCCCCCTCCCAACCCTATATAAACGCTCCCCGTGACTCCCTCCACCGTTTCCGCCACTCGCCGCTCTCTCTCCCCGTCGGAATCGAGCTCGCGCCGTCGCTCTCTCTCTCCGCCGTCGCCGCCGAGCTCCGGTCCGCCGCCGTCGTCGCCCCGGACCCTCTCCCGTTTCGGCGTCGCCTTCTTCGGGTTCGCCGCAACCTCGCCGACCTCGTCCACCCCTCCGTTTCGCCCGCCGACCGCCGGAACGCCGCCGTCCTCGTCGACCCGAGCCGCGCCGCCGCCTTCCTCCGCTCCGGTCGCCGTTCCCGTCGTCGCCGTCGACCCGGGGTGAGCCGTGGACCGCCGTTTCGCTTCCCCCTTCCCTCCCCTCTCTCGGGCGCCGCTCCGCCGCGCCGGTGGTCGCCGGCGGCGACCATCGGGGCGCGGGTGCGCCGCCTCCCGTCGGCTGTGCCGGCATGGCCGTCTTCGGGCGCGCCCCGCGGCTGCCATGTGGGGCCCGGCCGTCAGCCGCCCGCGCCCTCGGGTGCGGCTGACGCGTGGGACCCACGGCGTCGGCCGACGTAAGCCGCGTGCACCTGGGCCACCGTGGACCGTGAGGCTGCCGCGTGGGCCCCACTCCCATGGACCCGGTCCGCGCGCCCCTCCCCTCGGCTGACGCAATAAATCCAATTTTGAATTAAAATTTAAATGAAGAAATTCGGAAATATTCATTTAAAGAGCATATAACCTTCAAATGGCCATAACTTGGCCATTTGAACTCGGAATTGGACCGTTCAAGTCTCTAATTTTTCCTTAAGAAGTCAAGAACCCATTTTTGTGCTTTGTTTCTGCTTGTTATATGGAGTTTATTAGAGTAAAAGCCTTTTCTTTTCCGCTGGTCGTGTAGACGCTGCAGCTTCGGAAGATCCGCTCTTCGTGGAAGTTGAAGCCGACGTTTGGGAAAGCGAGCAAGGCAAGTCACATCATCCTTGAGCATATTGAATCCCAGTTTATAAAATTATTTTGATTTAAATTAATGCATTATCGCTTTATTTAAATTCCCGCGTTATCACTGTTTTATTTAGCCATGCCTATTTACCTTTGTTAAGACATTATTATTGCTATTGTTATTATTACCTTGTTCACCCTAGAATAAATAAAACCCCAACTAGTGGACACTCTACTCATGGTACCACTAGCATGATTTTAGGTAGATGCTTCGCTATTTTAATTAGGTAACTTTAGGTGGTTTTTCAACTCTAGACTTTGGGAATATTCATAGCACCTGGACACTTTGGAATTGTTGGTTTATTGTGGAATTGGCTTCACACCGCTCCTTCTATTCAAAATCCCCAAAATGGTTTTAGGCTGGGCTCGGGGTGCATGGTTTTGATAGTAGCACCTCGGCCATATAAGGACCGGTCTTCGGGCCTCTGTTGCAAAGCACTACCGTACTTCCACATGTCTAGTGGGTAAGGCTTAGTTTGTGGCTCAGTCTGGTTATAAACAAAAGTACACGGATGGAGATGGACGAAGTCGGGGGTCGATGGACATCTCTAGGACAAATGAAGGCTACACGAGCTGCGGCGCGGTAGTCGAGATGTCATGGCACAGGGCTGGTGTCCTGCTGCTAGGGGCTCAATCCTGCCTACCTGTCCCGGAGGTTCCGGCCGTAGGTGGGGTTGGGTCGGTACTCTTGTCTATGGCTAGGATGGGTTGGAAACTATGTCACGTCTTCCGTCCGTATACCGTGGTGGTATGTGGCACGTGGTTACACGTGAGGAAGATGTGTCTTGTGGGTAAAGATGTACACCTCTGATCAGAGTATAATCTATTCGAATAGCCGCGCCCTCGGTTATGGGCAAGCCGAGCAATGTACCCAAGTTAGTGTTTTAATTCTTAAAACCGGCTTAACAACTAAAATATGGAATGGTTGGCCTGGGTTGGCTTGGGACGAGCTGGGACCCAGGGTCGGGTTGCCAGTTCGGTCTGAATCATCGTAGGCCTTGGGTTAAGGCAGGTTCGTGTGGGTTCACGGCCTTGATAAATAATATTGTATAGTACTAGAATCGTGTTTGCAAAATAGCCCTGAGCAACTAATGTCTTTAAATGCTGTTTACTGCAACCCTAACCCTTTATAGTATAACTCCTTTGTACTCCCTTGCATTTATTCTGCTCTTGTGGGTGTGTCTTGTTGAGTACGGTGGTTGTACTCATTCTTGCTCTATCTTTCTCCCCCCTTCAGTAAGAGAAGCTTTGGAGAAGAAGTCTTAGGTGGAGTCTTGGCTTATACCCCAGTTGAGCGCCTGTGAAGATGGAGCCGTTGGCCCGCTAGTCCGCTGCTGTTTATTTTTGATTGTCAGGCCTTAAGTGCCTTTGTAATAATGTAAATATTATCGATATAACAAAGATGTGTCTTTTATATCATGTTTGTATGGTGTACCCCGGCTTTTCCTGGGACGGGGATTAATACACTAGCGTTCGGGAAAATGAAATTTTCCCGGTCGTGACAGTTGTTCAAATGTGGTTGGGCCTATGCAACATGGGTGTGTTGTATGGTGTTACTTAATATTGATTAATTATTCAACTGTTTTTACCATTCTCTTAAAATATTTATTAAATGTTGTTTCTGCAAATGAGCTATATTATGCCATCCTTTGTTATCCTGTGCACTTGCATATTTGCTGTGTGACTTGTTGAGTATGTCATATGCTCATTCTTGCAATATTCAATCATCAGAAGAGGAGTATTTCAGCGAAGGTGATGATCTGGAGGATTAGGCTTGTTCTGGTTAAGTTGCCTGTGGAGTGGAGTCGCCATAGCTGTTCCGTAGTTTGTTATAGTTTTATATTTCCGCTGCGTAGAATGTTATTCTTTGAGAGGAACTATCTACCTCTGTAATAATTTATTATTTGCGAATATTGAGTAGTTATTTATTTGTACTCTATTATCAATTTGTTATTGTGTGCCTCGGTTGATTCCTGGACGAGGGTTTAACACACATGTAAGCGTTTGGAATTTTGGATAGAAATTCCGGGCGTGACAAGCACCAAAATCGAAAAGCACTGTTGCAGGAACTAAGTTAACAAGGAACGTACCCAAAATCACATCTGGAGCATCTTGAGCTTTTGCAGCAGCAACATGATTAACACGGGCCTTTAATGCTGGTGCGGTAGAGTTGCTCTGAGCAGGGACAACCTTCACGCGTCGGGGCTTCGGACACTTGTCAGCATAATGTCCTGGGTCTCCACAATTGAAACATACCACGGGCTTGCTGCCTTGCTCCCTCTTGGCAGGTTGTTGCTGTGTTGGAGCTGCAACAGGACGTGGAGCTTGATTACAGATGTTGTTGCCAGCATTGTTGTTGAAGAACTGACGCTGCGGACGAACAACAGACGAAGAACCTCCCTGTGGCATGGACTGGGGTCCTAAAGTAAGACGCGGCTTCTGATTATTCCCCTGTTGTGTCTTGAATTGAGCAATCCGGTGTTTCTTCTGCTCCATGCGGTTGTACTTGTCTTCCTGACGAATAGCCTTATCTACTAACTTCCGGAAATCATGATAATCTCCAGTCATGAGTGGGTAGGAAAGCTCATCATTAAGTCCTTCCAAGAACTTTTCCTGGCGCTCTTCATCATTGCGCACATCTTTCGGAGCATAACGAGCCAGACGATTGAACTCGTGCAAATACTCCGTAACAGAGCGAGATCCCAGGGTGAGCGACCTGAATTCCTTCTTCTTGAGAGACACCACTCCCGATGGTATATGCGTCTTCCGGAAAGCAGCGGTGAATTCAAGCCAAGTGATAGGTTCAGCAGTAGTCCTGTTAAGGCGGAAATGATCCCACCATTCAGAGGCAGGGCCATGCAACTGATGTGATGCAAATGAGACCTTTTCCTGATCTGTGCATTGAAGCAAATCCAACTTCTTCTCTATGGCATGCAACCAATCACCAGCTTCAACAGGATTAGTGGTACTAGAGAAAATAGGCGGCCTCACACGAAGAAATTCTGCTAACTTGTTATGGGGAGGTGCATGGTTATTTCCTTGGTTCTGCTGGTTCTGAAGTTGCTGCATCATCATGTTCATTAGCTGTGTCTGTTGAGCAAGAACTTGAGCAAGAGTGGGATTCTCTCCATTGTTGTTGTTATTGGGGTTGTTGGGGCCATTCCCGTTACTACGAGTGTTCACCATCTGGCATGGGCAGGGCACAAGAAGAGAAACCGGGGGAAACTACTTAGAATAGAGAATTACTTTAACTTTTATTGATCTTAACTTGGTTTCATTATTACAAAACTGAAGACTCTCACACCACTAAACTCAACAACTTCCTAATACTCAAAAACAAACAAACGCATGCACTTACATCCCACCACTGATGTAAATCACATGCGAGACACACACAAGCAAACTTAAAACAAGCAAACTAACACAACGATCTAAGACAACGACTTAACAAGTCACTCTAGTTCTTCCGAGCATCGGAGGTCGATTGAAGGCTCGTTCGGCTCGTCTTCATCATCTTGAGTTGCTACCCACTCAATCTTGGAACGGGTGCGCTTGGATTCTTCTTCTTCATCATCACTTATGATGATAACCGGAGGATCTGCTAAGGTTGGGGCAACTTCTTTCTCCACCACACGGACCTTTGGCGCCAATTGGTAGCGAGGGACAAATAGAGCTCTCTTCCTTGCGGTGAGACGAATCCTGGCCTTCTGCGGTGGTGCTTCTCCCTTCAATGTAGCTAGCTCCTTCTCCAAACGATCCACCTTGTCTTCTAGCTTGCAAATCTTACCACGATTCCGGTCTTCACGATCTTGAGCTGCTAACACAGTCTCCGCACGACTTTCATCCATAGCCCACAGCATCTCGACCAAATGCCTTGTGGTAGCATCATTCTCAATTTCTTCAGTCTCAAGGTAGCTGCCACGGTCACTTCCCTAGGGTTGGCGAGGATAGTAGCGATACTCAGTGTCGGCCAACTAATCACTGTAGCGATCGCGGAGCTCTCCTATGGCGATCCATGCCACCTCCTGACATGCATGAATGTAGTTTCTTCCTCCAGCTTCGAATATCACTGAGGGGATATCTTCACTATTACTGTTCAAGGTGACTTTGACTCGGCACTTCTCTTCATGATGATCATGAGGAATCTGGGCATAAAAAGGGGCAGTCCCAAATCCAATGACAAAGGACATCGTACGCAACTCCTGGACAAAACCCTCAACACCAAACAAGTACTCAGGCTTGTAGCGCGGCATCTAAAGACAAGTGAAAGGAGGGAGTTAAGACATTTATCCAATTAATAGCACAAGTTTTTGGATTAATTTGAATAAAGTTAGAAAATCAAAGTAAAAGGTAAGTAAATAAAGTAAACCAAACTTGCAAGATAAGTTGAAACAGTTGGAAACAAGGTTACAAATTTTGTACTTTTGAACATCAGGTTTCAAAAGAAATAAAAGAAAGTTATAAAATCAACTTGCTAAATTTATTTTATTGCAGCAAGATTAAATAAAACAACATTGTAAAACTTTTGCTGGAGAAATAAGCCATTAGTACAGTAATAGATGTACAGTACTAATAACACTGAAATAAATTTTGAACGAGAACCATTAAAAGAGATTATGAAGTGCATGTGCCATTAGTTTGGTTTAATTAAAAGAGAAAGGGAGGAGAACAGTTCTACTTTTCCAATATTTTTAGAGGGCTTCTATGGATAACCATTTGGCATAACCTAGGGTCAAGGAGGCTCTGATACCAACTTGTCACGCCCGGAATTTCTATCCAAAATTCCAAACGCTTACATGTATGTCAACCCTCGTCCAGGAATCAGCCGAGGCACACAATAACAAATTGATAATAGAGTACAATTATTACTCTAATTAATAAGCGAATAAAATGTCATTACAGAGGTAGATAGTTCCTCTCAAACAATAAAGATCTAAGCAGCAGATAATAAGATAAACGGCGCAGACGGCTCCACTCCACAGGCAGCTTGACCAAGGCTACACCTAATCCTCCACACCATCAGCATCATTGTAGAACTCTTCCTCTGATGAATGATTGCAAGGTGAGTATATGACATACTCAGCAAGCCACGCAGCAAATATGCAAGTGCACAGGATAACAAAGGATGGCATAATAGGGTTTCATTTGCAAAAGCAGCATTTAGCAAACGTTTCAGAATTTAATAAAACAGTAAAGTAATTAAACAATATTAATCCAACGCTATACAACATACCCTGTTGTATAGGCCCAACCATTCTGAACAACCATCCCGGCTGTACAGTTCTATCTACAAACCAGGAATATACCATTCCAAACCAGGAGCTAATCAAATTATTACCAATTATAGCATTTGTTATCATGATGAGAGGTGCGAGACTAATCACGAAAGACATTGTTAGACCCGCCCATAACCACGGGCACGGCTATTCGAATAGTTTTACTCTGATCAGAGGTGTACCACTGTACCCACAAGACACAACCCCACATCATGTCACCATGTGCCTCAATACCACCACGGTACCTCGGAAAGGAGTTGTGACAATACCCCTTGCATAACACAATCCACCGCAGCGCACCTTCCTGGATCATAATCACCCCCTTATAAACAAGGCATGGACTCCCCAGCGACCCCCGTGGGCTTATCTCCGCCACTTCTCAGTCTGGTGCCCCGCAATGAACCATGCTATACAAAAGATAAAGCCGTTGCCCACGCTGGCTTGTGGTTGGCACGGTTAATGTTTCACAACCGAAACTCGTGAACCGGTCCTTAATTGTCATGAGCACGACTCTCAAAACCATGTGCTCACAACCCACCATTATCAGGTTTTAGTTGGCACATTAATTAATTAACTAATCACGATTGACCATCGTGAACTATCATTAAGCCATCATTAAATTATAGTGATTCATAAGTTATCCCAATAGTGAGCTAATGTTTCTAAGCATGGCTAAGCAATTATATCTAATATCTAGTTGAACCAATATACATAAAGCTCAACCAGTCAAATTATATAACCCAAGGTATCAAGGAATAAGGTAATCAAGAACAAAAGGGCTATAACAAACAATAGGTTAATTCCACCCAATGACATTCGAAAATAAATGCAATAGTTGAATAGAAACAATAGCTTTAAATAGGATCAACATGCTCAAAGGGTTGTTTGGGATCTGTGTGACTTGCCTTGCTGGCCTTGAAACTCTTCAAACTCTTCTCCAGCGAAAACGGACTCTCCGGAAACGACGGAATCTAAGCAGAAAAGAGCAAAATCACCAAAACAGCACATAAAAAAGCATGAACAGTACATGTGGATATTTTTAACATGTAGATCTCAATTTTAGAAAAATTTAGAGACTTGAACCAACTAAATCGGAGCTAAGATGAATTAGTTATGAATTTTTGAAGATTTAATCGGATTAAAACACTTATATTGATTTTAATTGAATTATGACGCAATAATGAATTATTTTTGAAAAGGAAAGGGAGGATTATTGCGTCAGCGGGCTAGGGTTTCGGTGGACCGGGCGCACGGCGGCGGTTCACGCGAACGGACGGCCGAGATCGACTTGATCCAAAACGGACGGCCGAGATCGATCGGTCCACGACCGGCTCACGGAAGAGGGCGACGATGACGTCACCACCGGCGGCGGCGGCTCGGCGGCTCGGACGGCTCGGACGGCGCACGCTCGCCGGCGAACGGCGGCGCTTCGGCATGAACGGAGGGCACCAACAGGTAGCGGACGGCACGGCGAACTCACCGGCGACCAAAGCGACGGCGGAAGACCAACGGACGGCGACGGCGACGAGGTTGAAACGGCGGCGGTCTTCGGCTTGACGACGGCGACGATGCTCCGAAGGTCTCCGACGGTGGCGAAGCGGCGGACGAGGATGGCGACGACTTGGCGGGCACGACGGCGGTCTTCCCGAGCGACGACGATGACTGGAACGGCGGCGGCGCACGGCTGGAGCGACAGCGGCGACGGCGGCGCTAGGGCACACGGCGCTAGAGCGCTACGGGCGACGAGAGGCGAAGGCGAGGGTGGCGACGGGTAGAGGAGACACCGGGGAGCCTTTTAAAGGCGGCGGCGAAGGCCCACGGCGGCCGGCGACGAGAAGGAAAGTTCGGGAAAATCGAATCCGAAACAAACTCAAATCCACGAATTTCCAAACGATTTTAGCCGGTGTTTCCAAAGGAGAAAAGGTAGAGGAGATCCCGAAGATCATTTCCCCTCTATCAATTCGACCGGAAACGGAAAGGAGCGGCCGAATTTGGAAGGAAACGGCGGCGGCGCGAAACTAGGGTTTCGGGCGGCGGCGGCCGGAGGTAGACGACGACCCTGACAGGTGGGCCCCACCTGTCAGCGGGCGGACGCGCGCGCACGCGGCGGCGGACTGGGCCGACTTGGGCCGAGGAGAGAGAGAGCGGTTTTGGGCCGACTTTCGGCCCAAAGCCAAAAGAAGACTTTTAAAACCTTTTTCAATTTAAATTATTTCTTAAATGCAATTCCATTTATTAAAAATACTTCCTTAGCTCAAATAAATCCCAGAAAAATCTAGGAATTATAGAATTAAGCAAAGTATTTAATGAAATTTTATCTAGCCCCATTTTATATTGGAATTTATTAATTAAAATTAGATCTTCTTTTCTAGGCTTTTAAAATAAATTCTAAAAAATTCCATTTAAACAACAATTTATATATTTTGAATTTTCAGGGTGTGACAGGCGTGTTAGGCTGAACCGCATTGATCTCCCGTTCTGTTAGCTTATGCTTTCTCTTAGATTCATAAGACAGGGGTCCACCGAAGATGTGATTGAGTTCTTTGCGATGATCTTGAAAACCAGTCGGGACATCGTCTTCACCATCTTTCTTATTTGATGTGCCTTGGTCTCCGTCTAAGGACTTACGTGCGTTCTTGACGTATTGCTCCGCAAACTGTTTGTAGATGAAGCAATCTTTGGCCACGTGGTTGGAGTTGGGATGATGCGGACATTGGGAGTTCATTATCTTGTCGAAGGTGTTGACGCGGGAACGTTGTCGGGAAGATGGAGAGGTTGTTGCCACAAGCTCTTCGGGCTTACGCTTGCGATCCTTGTGGTTGTTACTTCCACTCCCTCCTGCGGTCGGCGTATCCTTCTTTGGCTTCCAAGTGGTGCCCGACTGCTTGGACGCCGTAATAGCATCTTCGGCTTTGGCATACTCATTGGCTTTTTCAAACATCTGCTTAACCGTCTTGGGAGGTTTGCGTCCGAACTTGCCGACTAGGTCCTCGTGGCGAATGCCTTTAGTAAAGGCGGCAATGATGACGTCGTCGGTGATGTCGGAGATCTTGTTGCGTTCCTTAGAGAAGTGTCGAATGTAATCTCGAAGAGATTCTCCAGACTTCTGAATGATGTTGTAGAGATCGAAGTGTGTACCAGGCCGTTCAAAAGTGCCTTGGAAGTTGGCGATGAAGTGGTCGCGTAGCTCTGTCCATGATCCGATCGTGCCGCGGGGTAGCCCGTGAAGCCATGACCGGGCAGAATCCGCTAGGGCCACAGGTAGATAATTCACCATGGCTTTGCTGTCTCCTCCTGCTGCGCGGATTGCGAGACCATAGACGGTGAGCCAAGACTCAGGGTTGGTGGTGCCATCATATTTCTCGATTCCAGTTGGCTTAAAGCCGGCTGGCCAATCCACTCGACGCAGATCGCTTGTGAAGGCAGCAACTCCATCCACATCGTCGTCGTAGCGATCCGGTGAATGATGGCCTCTTGCTGCGCGGCGCTGGTTGATGGTGTCGCGAAGATTGATGGGGCGCCTTCGATGTGGGGAGTGTGGTCGTTCAACTCGACGCTCCCTATATCATTCGGGAGGTGAACAAACAGACCGTTCATCATGTCTCCTGCTCCTGCGACTAGATCCGGCGCCGGCAATGCTGAGGCTTGGCTGGTGATAGTCCTGAGATCGAAGGTGAGGGACTCGGCTACCAGTCGGGGTGCGGGCGCTTGCGGAGTTAGCTGGAACCGAAGCAGCGATCATGGTCTTGTTGCCCAATGAGCTCTCTCGCTTGTCGCCCAGATTCCAAGGCGCGCTGCCGTCGATGTTCAGCCTCCTTTGCAATCCGTTCGCGATCTTGTTGCTCACGCTGTAGTCGTTCTTGCTCCTGTCGTTGTCGCTCTTCCTCCAGTCGGCGACGTTCAGTTTCTTGCCGTGCGCGCTCTTGGTCCGCTTCTCGGGCTCGGCGCTGTTCCTCCGTTTCGTTGTCAGCCATGAATACGCCGAAGAAGAGAGGCGTGTAGTTATCCTCATAGCTGTCGTCGAAGTTGTCGAAGTCGCCATGGTCATAGTGGTAGCCGAAGTCGTCGTAGTCGAGGATCTCGGTTGGTCGAGAACTGACGCCGGGGGAGCTGAGGTAGCCATCCAACTCTTCCGTCGAGACTGTCCCAAGAGGTTGGAGTATAACGCCAACCTCCCTGGATCTAGATTGGATCGGGGCCGAAGCCGGAGCTCGCCTAGATCTTCGAGTGGGAGATGTCTTGGCTGTGAAGACAGCGGCCAAATCATCAGGAAGTTTCATCAGGATTAAGGGATAGGACCCGTCATCTTGATCTGGTCGCGGAGGAGTAGATTGGATCTCGTCCGAGTGGTTTGAAGCCGACTCGGGAGAGATGATCTTGGAGTAGGCCTCGGCCGAGTTCGGAATACCGAACGACGCGGGGACCTGATCTCTCCCCGACTGGTTCGAATCCGAGTCAAGGAGAGACATCTTGCCGAAGTCGTTGGTGATGAAGTTGAGGCTGCCGAACCGGAACGCCTGCCCGGGAGGGAAGGCGAAGTCGTCGATGCCAGAAACGGAACCCATCGCACTTAGTCGGCAAAAACTTGACGCTGCCCCTACCTGGTGCGCCAACTGTCGAAACAAAATTTCGGCAATACAAAAAGAGGGTGACTGTCAAGCTAGGAAAGTGGATGGGTTTGGAGACGAAGAATTTTATACAGGTTCAGGCCTTCTTATTCAAGAAGTAATACCCTACTCCTTTTCGGGGATGATTCCGCCGAGTGTATTATTGATTATATAATCTAGGTTAAAAAACCGTGCCCCGAGAGGCATCCGGACCCCTCCTTATATAGGGGAAGGGGTCCGCTTTACAAAATACAGTCCATATCCCAAAAGAACATGGAATTACAGATAAAATACAATCGTAACCGACTAGGATCTCGGGTATTTCCTCGACATACAAGTTTACAATCTAACCCGAATCCTCATGAAGATATTCTATCTTTATTCGGTATCCTATACCCAGCTGGAATATGACCGCCATGTAGATATGGGGTAACCATAATCTCCACACTTGTGTTCTCACATTTTAAATATTATTTTTTTATAACTATACTAGTTGAGCTGCATTTGAGCTGAACGCGGCACATGACCATAAGGGTTTAAAAGGCTTTCAATTATACTAGCTAGCTATTGCTTTATTTCCTCATAAACAGCCAAGGTAGCCAACTATATATGCAATGCTTTAGGTGCTTCCGCTAGCACCTATTTCCTCACCATCGAATTAAATTAACACCCGTAGATAATTAATCATGACTCCCGTAGAAATCTCCACTGAATTATTTTACATATTATGGAACACACACTTTCATTGGTAACTGCACATGCATTGAACTACGGTACAATAATCCCTCACCTGTTATCTCTTCTTTTTAACGGTCCTAATGGCCTATTGGGCATCTTTGAAGACAACTAGGGGCGAGAGCGCGCTTCGCGCGCTGCACTTGTGGAGCTGGAAGTTTTTTTCATCATTTAAATGTATAGGAATATAGATAGTGTAGTGTATTTCAAAAATCTTTCCATGCCGTAGGATTGAGACAATGGAGTTTGCTTGTCAGAATAATTTGTGCTATTTATCATGTAGTGTATTGTATGGTTCGATATAGCTGTAGTAGAAAAAAAAAGGTTTGCGTATAATGGTGCCTTTGACATGAAGGAGAAATGTTTAGGTAGTACGCAGCCATAACTATATTGGTTCCATATAAGTAGTAGCTGTTCGAATAGCATTTCACAGCACAGAAGGTGGCAAGGAAGGTAAACATAACATTACTTATTTACAATGATAATCATGACCTAGGGGTCATGAACAAAAGGGCTTGCTTCTTAGCCTCTTCTGGGCTTGCAGCTAACTTGTTGCTTCTACACTTCTAGCTTGGGTGGTTCGTTCTATACATATACACAAAAGACTTGCTGATGGACTGCATATATCCGTCTCATTCACTGCAGAAATGAATGATGAATTTAGAAATTTAGTGAAGTTTACTAAAGAATTAATGTGTATGTGTGGAGAGGTGAGCTGAGTTATTCAGAATTAACCTGTCAGTGGGTTTCTTCTGGGTACTATCCTTGAACAATTTTTTGGCAATTGTGGTGGTTTCTGTAGGTCTACCTCTGTTCATTATAAGGACATGTCAAATACAATGTGTGCAAGAAATGTCTATTACTGTAACTTTGAACTGAAAGCTTTACAGACCTTTTTTTGGGTGTGCTCTTTGGCGCCAGTGAAGGATCTGCCTGTGGAGACTCATCTGGAGATTCAGTGGTGACCTTTGCCTTGTAGAAGAAGCACTTTTTTTTTTCAGAAATTGATGGATTAGGTTATGAAAAGAAAGAGCATGAATACCTTATCCGAAGTATCACGGGGAACAATTGTAGTTAAAGATGCACTTTGTGAGATCTTCTCTTCATGATGAGTGCCAATTTTTGCCTTGCATAGTTGGTCAATAGGTCAGAGTGTATCTCCAAATATTTAGGAAAATTTGTTTATAGCAGAGGAAGTGCAAGAGTAGGTATTGAGAAGGATACCTTAGTATCAGTAGAGGTCTTTGCAGTGTGAGATGGCATAGAGTAGCCTGAGACAATAATGCTTTTTTTGGTAAATACTAAGGAGCTTGATTTGCTAGTTGGTGTCTCATCTGTTGCAGTAGCAGGAGTGTATTTTGTTGGTGTTGAAGTGCCCTGTGTTGGTATGATGGCTAATTGCGATTCGGTGCTTGTTTCACTTGGTGTTGGTGCTGTCTGGAGAGAACTACTTGAGCTTGCCGATACAATTGCTGATGTTGGCTGTGAAGGACTTGGCGACATAAGCAGCAGTGGTTGATTTGCTGGACCAGAGGATATAACACTATTAACCTGGAGAGTTTCTTCGCTTCTGTTAATATCCTTTGTGAAGCTGAGATTCCATAGAAAACCATTGTCAACAAGTGCTAAGATTTCCCTTGGAATGAATTCACTGTCCGGTGGATTTTCTTCGATCAGAGATTCCACTGGCCTTCGTATGATGCGTTGCGCAGTTTTTCCAAAAAGAATAAATGTTGCATCTGCAGTAGTATCTCCAGCAATTAGCACTAATTTGTACCTGCATGTAAATTTAAATGAATATAGAAATTTGTGAGTGATAAATAGTTAGACATGTAGAATTAATTAAACTGCGCTATTGACCTTTGATCTGGTATTCCTATATAGGAACAACTGGTGCACTTGTAGGCTGAGCCATATGGTTTTGAGGTTTTGTAGCATAGGTGACATGAATTGTACCACCAGGAGTTTTCGTTGCATATTCTTTTAACAACCACATTTACTATGAAGCTGCTTCCTGCAAAGGATAAGAGTGAAAAAATTCTGTTGATAATACGACTGTAAAATCCAGGAAAATGTTGTTGATAGTTAATTAAGAGGTAAGACAAACCTTATGTTTATGAGGATTAAGGTCAAGAATGTCTTTAAGTGTCTTTTCTTGTGGGTTGCTTTGGTTGAATCCTGCAGGAGGATCGTCGTTCCACCTGATTGGCTGAAAGTTGGTGCTAAAGCTATGCAAACAGATTGTGTCTAGAATTAATGGATGTCATCCTAATAGTTGCAAATTGTGCAATGTAAATAGATTGCAGGAATACTTGGAAGATAACAAGATCACCTTTCTTTCAGTTCCACTACTTCAGGTATTTCAAGGTTAATGTACCATTTGCATGGGGAGCTTCCAGTCAGTGTAAGCCCTGTAGAAGAATAGAGGAATTTTGAAATATTGTTAATTTTGTATTATACATAACATAGTAAGCGAAAATGTAGGTACAAATGTACCTAAGCCTTTGTAGTTCTTGACAAGCGTGCCAACAAACACAACCACCTGAGGTTGTCTTTGGCCAGCATTGTAGATATTCTCAGCATCGAAAGCAGTTGCTCGCTCTCCCCAAAGTGTGAGAGGTAGTGTGGAATTGCTAGTGTTGTGGATTAATAGAAAAATTGGTGTAATTATAATTGGAACAAATTATTAGATATTCAAAGCATGTGTAAAAGTGAGTATGAATGTTCGTTAAAACAAATATTTGGAAAGTAGAATGGTAAGGACTGAGTTTCATGGAACTAACCTTGCATCACATATTTGTAGTGTTCTTTTTAAACTGTCAGTGTTCCTTGACTGAGGACGTACAGTAGACGTTGTGCCAATTTCAGTGATAACACCCATAATATCTGTTTGTATGTGGTATAAATTTAATAAATGTTGTAAAGAAGCGAAAGATGTGTATATGTAGTAAGATGGTATGGATAGGTTATTACCAACATAAAAGATGTTTTTGTCCACAAGAGAGGGAACATCTCCAAAAGGTGTCAATGAAAATGTTATAGCAGGGAAATCAGCAGGCACATCGACACATTCTTCTAAAGTTGTCCATTTAGTGAATAGGATCATTTGGCTATGCGCAACTGGCCTATATGTCCTATTTGCATATCTGACAGTGAATGAATCAATGTAGTAAACTTTTCCTTCTTGAAGAAGAGGTTTCAAGTTCACTATTACATGCTGATACATTTGAGCATGTATGCTGTTCCCCTATATTTTTTAAATATAGAGAATATTGTCAATAAAATGATTAATACAATAAAGAAAATTCTGGTATAAAATTGCAGTAGGTAAATTGTTACCGTTTCATCCAGTAAGACAAGATCAGTGTGCACAATTTTTCTGTCATCATTGAGATCATGAAAGTCCCATAGCCTAGAAACTCTTGCCTTAATTCGTATGTTTGAATCACCACATGACAGCTGTGAGATGAGTATGTGCGCCATTTGGAATCTGCAATAGGTAGTAAACAATTTTAATACATATTAATCTATATAGTTACTGCTAATGAAAGAAAACAGTGATGGCAAAGACAGTACATATAATATTAAGAGGGGAATATTGCAGCGGGTATATAGCACATGATAGCTGCTGAAGACATATATTTATTCCAAAATGTTTGTACAAAATTTGTCCCTGTTTAGGCCAAAATAGCTAAGTATGCAACGGCGGAGCCTGCAATTGGAATGGATTTGCATTACTAAATGATGCTAAGAAAAAGATGAATACAATGTATAGGGCAGTGTTAAGAAAAGCACCGCTGGAAATGTAGCAGTGAGTATTTCACTGTAAACAATATTCCTTGTATGGTTTCCGCATGAACCATCGTCGTTCTCAATTAATATTTTTAGACCTGATCGACTTGTAGCTCTTGAAATTGCAACATACAACTGGCCATGTGTAAAAACAGGTTTTCTAAGGTACACACCAACTCGTTGTAGTGTTTGTCCTTGACTTTTATTGATGGTCATTGCATAGCAAACTCGAATAGGGAATTGTCTCCTTTGCAATGTAAAAGGCCATTTCATTTTAGTAGTACTCAGTGTTATTCGAGGTATGTAAACAGTATCACCAATGTTTGAGCCAGTGAGTATAATGCATTGAAGAATTCTATCACCTAAAGCAACAATTAATAGTCTTGTTCCATTGCAGAGACCAATTGATTGGTTTAGATTTCTGAGCAACATGACAACAACACCTTCTTTGAGGATAAGTCTATGTGTAGGGAAGTTTGCAACATTTATTGAATTAAGAAACTCAGGTGGATATAGCAAGTCAAAATCTGGAATTTGTTCAGAGCACTTTGATATTGTATCGCAGCTTAGGTATATCCTTGCTTCTCTTGGTACTAAACCAATAACATAGTCATTTATTTCATCTACTGTAGCATTGTTAGGACAAACAATTGCACGAGAAGCTAAGTATTCAGGATTCATGTATGATGCAAGAAAATCACAATACACTTCATTCACAATAGCAGATATTTTATCACCATCAGTTATAATAAGTAAGTCATGAGGAATTTCGATCCATGATGGATAGCTTTCACCTTCCTTCGTGGTCATAGGTAGTGTGCCATTACCAATAGCTAAAACCCACTTACTAAAATCATGCAGCTCATCTTTTTGCTTTTGCTCTAGGTTTGTGTTAAGTAGTCTCATATTTATATTCATCGTTAAGACTGTTACATGTTTCCATAGATCTGAATTTGTGATTGATGCATTGACTATAGCATGGCGGGAACCTTTAGGAACAACTGGCAATATCTGTCTGAAATCACCACCTAGAACGACGGGTTTTCCTCCAAAAGGTATAATAGAATTTGTAGCACACGTTTGAGAAAGGATATCACGTAAAGTCCGATCCAACGCTTCAAAACATCGCCTATGTGTCATCGGAGCCTCATCCCATATAATAAGCGAAGCTTCAATTAAAAGTTCAGCAAGCATACTTCCTCGTTTAATGTTACAAATGCTTGTCTCATCAATATCAATGGGTATTTTAAATCGTGAGTGAGCTGTCCTACCTCTAGGTAGCAGTAAAGATGCCACCCCTGATGACGCTACAGCAAGCACAAGTTTATTTTGTGATCTAAGTTTTGCAATGATAGCATTCCATAGAAATGTTTTGCCGGTTCCCCCATGGCCACACACAAAGAAGAAACCAGGTTGATTATGAGCAACACGAGAAGATATAACATCAAAAATATGTTTTTGCTCAGTATTCAATTGTGTTATCAAAGAATCTGCATGCATGCTTAGCATAAGTGGATCAATTGTAAGTTCCTCATCAATTAATCTGTTACCACCAGCGATATGTGCAATGGAGGTTGGGTGTGGCAAGTTAAAATCCTTTATGTCGCCACCACTTTTTGCAAATACAGTAGCAAGCTCATGTAATAGAAGGTTAAGCAAGTGATCCTGTGGAATTATGCAGTGAGGATTATCTAGCGCTTTTTTCAGTCTATTATGAATATCATGTGTCATGTGTATCTAGTACTTGTCAAATAATGAGCGCACATCTATAACTGAGCAATAAAGAAGGATGGTTACAAAAAGTTGTCTAAGCTGTTGCGATGATGCAGTTAGTATTGCCTCATCAAAAAGCAGGTACCATTCATTGTCTCCTTCGAGGAGCCCTTGTGCCTCACAGGCCTCTCTATATGTGGAATAAACAATGCCATTGTATGTTCGCACATCAACATAACTTTGGGCACCTCTAACAATCATCAGTAGCATTCGCAAGTAGTAAAGCTCACCAGCAGTTGGATGCACATAGTAAATTCTACCAATGTTTGGAGCAGGAGTTCGTGGGCGCCACACTCTAGATGATGGCTCCCATGTCCATTCTTTTGGAAATTCGCAGTATGTCAATGAATGAGCCTTAGGATATTTTTTATTCGCTTCAAACCATTCAGTTAGCATCGAACTTTTTGCAGCAGGACTCTCTAGGACTGCTCGTAAATCAGACCCTTTCTCATATCTAACATAATTTTTGCCAGGCAAATGTACAACTAATCGCTCAACAGGTGGCATTCTATAATGTATATCAAACTCAAATAGTCGATGTGTCACGCCCGGAATTTCTATCCAAAATTCCAAACGCTTACATGTGTGTGAACCCTCGTCCAGGAATCAGCCGAGGCACACAATAACAAATTGATAATAGAGTACAAATATTACTCTAATTAATAAGCGAATAAAATGTCATTACAGAGGTAGATAGTTCCTCTCAATCAATAAAGATCTAAGCAGCGGAAAATAAATAAACGGCGCAGATGGCTCCACTCCACAGGCAGCTTGACCAAGGCTACACCTAATCCTCCACACCATCAGCCTCATTGTAGAACTCTTCCTCTGATGAATGATTGCAAGGTGAGTATATGACATACTCAGCAAGCCACGCAGCAAATATGCAAGTGCACAGGATAACAAAGGATGGCATAATAGGGTTGCATTTGCAAAAGCAGCATTTAGCAAACGTTTGAGAATTTGATAAAACAGTTAAGTAATTAAACAATATTAATCCAACGCTATACAACATACCCTGTTGTATAGGCCCAACCATTCTGAACAACCACCCCGGCTGCACAGTTCTATCTCCAAACCAGGAATATACCATTCCAAACCAGGAGCTAAACAAATTATTACCAGTTTAAGCATCTTTTACAATGATGAGAGGTGTGAGACTAATCACGAAAGACATTGTTAGACCCGCCCATAACCGCGGGCACGGCTATTCGAATAGTTTTACTCTGATCAGAGGTATACCACTGTACCCACAAGACACAACCCCACATCATGTCACCATGTGCCTCAATACCACCACGGTATCTCGGAAAGGAGTTGTGACAATACCCCTCGCATAACACAATCCACTGCAGCGCACCTTCCTGGATCATAATCACCCCCTTATAAACAAGGCATGGACTCCCCAGCGACCCCCGTGGGCTTATCTCCGCCACTTCTCAGTCTGGTGCCCCGCAATGAACCATGCTATACAAAAGATAAAGCCGTTGCCCATGCTGGCTTGTGGTTGGCACGGTTAATGTTTCACAACCGAAACTCGTGAACCGGTCCTTAATTGTCATGAGCACGACCAACCAAAACCATGTACTCACAACCCACCATTACCAGGTTTTAGTTGGCACAT